>NC_081349.1:62462291-62531848 GCF_029784015.1 Lycium ferocissimum | reverse complement strand
GACCCTTTCGTTTTTTGCTTTACATGCCCGAAAATTTTCCCCAATCTTTCCCCTTTTCTTGGGGGCGCGTTTCATGCCACGCGGGTGTATACGGATTTGAAATTTTCCCTTTTTGGTTTAACAAATTCCTTTCCCCTTTCTTCGGAGTGGGAGTATCTATGTTATGGTATTTTGGATTTATGTTAGAGAATTTGCAAGAGGTACCGTGTATAACATTTTTGGTTTTTTGTAAGCCCCTTTTTCGTGTATCATTAGCATTATGTTACAAATTTCATATGAACGGTTTTTCCCCCGATTTGAGAAAGGAAAAGGTGTTTTTTTTTTTTTTTAAAAAACCCGCCCATTCCCATGATTTAAGGGCCCGGATGATTATGAGTATCACGAAAATCCGGGGGTTCCCCGGGCCCTTAAGTGGGCCCCGGGTGCCCATCAGGGCCCAATCAAAAGGGGGTTTTCGGGGGGACTTAATCTTTCCTTCTTTTTTCTTCCCAAGTCACCTCTTTAACATTCTTATTCTTCCACAAGACTTTAATGGAGGCTACATCTTTGGTACGAACTCAACGCGACTCCGCTCTGCCTAATATAGCCACCGTGAACCTCTTCTTCGTACGATAACCTGCCGGTCACCTAGACATCATTCATCGGTATTACCTCAAGGATCTCCGATACACTTACGAAACATTGATACATGAAATATCGATGTACCGATTCTAACTCGTGGTAATTCTAGTTCATATGCCACTCGTACCCACTACACGAATGGTCTTATATGGCCCAATATATCGAGGGCTCAAAGTTACCCTTCTTACCAAACCCTCGTCACTCCCTTCATAGGAGAAACTTTCGAACGCCAGCCGCCCATTTTGAACTCTCTAAACTTACGTCGTGATTATCCACATAAAGTTTCGTCATCTGCGGTCTGTTGAACCTCTCTCTAATTACCTTCACCTTATCAACTGCTTGCTGAATTAAGTCTGGGCCTAGCAACTGATTCTCCCCAACATCAAACCATCACACATGGGCGATCTACACCTCTCGCCTATATAAGGCTTCTGGGATCTATTTGAATGCGGAATGGTAAGCGTTGTTATTATGCGCGAACTCGATGAGGCAACGATCCTCCCAACCGGCTTGAAAGTCAAGCACACCAAGCTCACGAGCATATCCTGCGAGCGTCTGTATAGTACGCTCTGCTAGTCCATATGTCTGGGGGTGGAATGCGGTGCTAAGACTCACCTGAGTTCCTAATCCTTACTGAAAAGACTTCCAAAATCTAGCTGTGAACTGTGCTCCCTATCCGAAATAATGGGCGAAGGAACACGATGGAGTCGCACAACTTCCTTAAATAAAGCCCTCGCATAATCCTCGGCATAAGTAGTGGATTACGATAGGAAGAAAATGAGCTAACTTTGTGAGCCTATCAACTATGACCCATATCGAATCGCACTTTCACGTAGTTGCAGGCAACCCCTATAATAAAGTCTAGATTAATCACCGTCACTTCCAAGTGGGGATATCCCCTAGCCTACGATAGACCTCCGGCTTCGGTGTTCTATTTTGACTTTCTTGTTCAATTCGAACACTAGCGACAAAATTTCGCTATACCTCTTTTCATACCATCCCACCAATAAACTTCCTCGAGGTCATGGTACATCTTTGTTGAGCCTGGATGAATAGAATAGAGTAATGTGTGCCTCTCTCATAACCAGCCGACGGAGTCTGCAATACTAGGGACACACAATCTATCTCGATACACGAGTACCCCATCACCCGTGATCACAAAGGATGTCTTTTTCTTTCCGAGGTGTTGTATCCCGGTAATGAACTAGAACGGGATCTTCATGCGACCGCTCTTTATCTCAACTACCAAGGGATGATACTTGTGTTCCTTGTACGGTAACCTCTCGCATCACACGAATCTATCAATCAAACTCCGAGGCTAGCTAATCGATAAACCTCACGGATTATCTCTCTTTTCTCTGGCGACACGTATGACAAGCTACCCATAGATTTACGATTGAGCGGCTACTACATTAGCTTTTCCAGGATGATACAGAATATCCACATCGTAATCTTTTAACCTCTCCAACCATCGCCTCTGATGCAAGTTCAAATCCTCCTGCGTAAAGATGCATCGGAGACTGCGCGATCGATATAGATATCAACATGGACACCGTATAAGTAGTGCCTCCATATTTTCAAGGCATGAATCACTTTCGCTAACTCAAGATCATGGATTGGATAATTCTTCTCATGCTTCTTCAACTATCTCGGAAGCATAAACAACCTTGCCATGCCGCATCGATACGCAGCGATCCAACACACAAGCATCGCAATATACCAAATAGCCATCTTGCTCATACGGAAGAGTAAAAGCGGTGCCGAAGTTAGCTTATCCTTCAACGTACGAAACTATGCTCACAAGCATCCGTCCACGAACTTAGCCGATTTCGAGTCAATTTGGTCAATTGAAATTTTGAAAGAGAGGAAAATCCTTCTACAAACCTTTTATAATAACACTCGCTCAACCCAAGAAACAACGTATCTCCATTGGTACGAAGAGGCCTTGGCCAATTCTTCACAACCTTTCATATTTTGGGCATCCACCCTAACGCCTTCCTTAAGAAATAATGTGACCCGGAAAAGCCAGAGTTCAACCGTAACTCACACTTTGAAAACTTGGCATACCACTCTCTTTACTTCACACCCAAGATCAGATGTTCTGCGCATGATCGACTCGACGGCGAATAAAGCAATAATATCATCTATAAATAAATCACGAACAAATTTAGAAAGGGTCCGAATACACGATTCATCAAATCCATGAAAATGGCCGGCGCATTAGTTAGCCCGAACAACATAACACGAAACTCATAGTGGGCTATATTTAGTCTCGAATGTTGTCTTCGAAATGTCTTCTTCCTTTACCCTGACCTGGTGGTATCCTAATGTCAAGTCTATCTTCGAGAAATACTTGGCGCCATGCAACTCATAAAACAAATCATCAATCCTTGGGAGCGGATACTTATTCTTTACAGTCACTTTATTCAATTGCCTATAATCGATACACATTCGCAAGGAGCCATCCTTCTTTCTTACAAATAGTACCGGCGTTCCCTACGGTGATGTACTAGGCCTGATAAAGTCCTTCTCGAGCAATTCTTTTAACTGTTCCTTCAATTCCTTCAACTCCGCAGGTGCCATCCCCATAAGAGCAATATATATTGGCTGAGTGTGCGGCAATAGGTCAATAGCAAAATCAATCTCCCTCTCTCTGGGGGAATGCACAAAGCTCATTTAGAAACACTTCTGGGAACTCATTAACCACAGGGACGGACTGAAGAGTTGGTGACTCCGCTTGCACATCTTGAGCTCGAACTAGATGAAAAATATATCCTTTTCTGATCATCTTCTCTGCCTTAAGGTAGGAAATAAACCTACCTCTAGGCGAAGCAGCATTGCCACTTCCACTCTAGGACCGGCTCGCCTGGGAATCTAAAATCGAACCATCTTTGCTCTACAATCAACATTAGCATAACAAGAAGCTAACCACTCCATGCCTATAATAACATCGAAATCAATCTGTATCTAACTCAATCAAATCTGCCCGCCGGTATGGCGATCACAAACTATAACAACACGGTCCGGTATATTCGCCTGGCTATATGAGGATCCACCGGCAAGCATGGACACCTCAAAAGTTTGATCAACTCGGGCTCTGGCCCGAGCTTGCCCCGACGACGAATGCGCGTAACATATGATAAGGTGGAACACGGATCGATCGGTGCATAACGTCATGGGAGGAAACGGGTAATATGCACAGCAACAACATCGGGGGGCGTGTCGCCGGTCTGCGTGCCGGCCCCGATGCGCACGCGGTGCGGGGACGGCTCGAGGCTCGGGCCGCTCCACTCCCTGCACCCGCCTCGCGGATGCCGAAAAAACTTGCCTTGAAGAGCGGACTATAGAAGAAGAGCCAGCCACGGACACGTAGGGCCGAACCCGCCACACAGCACGTCCCCTCGTCGGTCACTCGCTCACCCTAGCTAGGCTGGCCACTGCGCGCCGCCGACTCCTCCCCGGTCACTGTCGACAACGGCGGCGTAGCAGAAGCACCCTGTTGGGCACGTCGCTGTAAAGGGGGTCTCATACGGCGACTGCGAGTCTGTCTTGAATGCTGATGCTCTGGGAGCTACGCTTTGCTCCGGAACAAGGAGACGGGTCAAATCTCAAACCTGGAAACCGCAAAAATGCACTCCCTGCTGAATGGAAAGGATATAGGGGATGCTGTTGTCTCTGTCTTCCTCTAAACTCACCCCCATTATCAAAAGATCTGGACCTCTTACCATGGCCCCGGTCGCGATCACGATCTGTCCTCCTCTGGCACTTGCGATCTTCCAAATTATGCGCATATGCTTGTATACGGGAGATATCCATGCATGGCAGTAATGCGTCAGTCGTACAAGCATCAATCAAATGTGGCCTTAGACCAGCCACAAAATGATGAACTCTATCTTCCATCTCGGCCACCATGGTGTTATATCCCGTATTTTGCACGTTGGAATATTTTAAGTTGGATTGCGACAAGTTGTGGATAAGACTTTTAATTTCCGGTTTTGTTTTTGTTTTAATGCACAAGTTGCATATTCATCTTTCATTGGTATGGAGTGTTAAGGGTAAATTTGGAATAAGGAAAAGTTTGGGATGTTGAATAAGTTATGTCTGATTGTATGGAGTTTGGACATATCCGGAGTATGCAAATAAAGAGATCGGTGTATAAAAGTTTTAGGTCTCGAAATAATTTCCGCGGATGAGCGATTGCCCTTTCTACGATAGGTCGGGTACCTTTCTGATGCTTCTACGGTGACTTCGGGCAGCTTTATAAAGGGGCTTAACCCCTCGTTTTCAGCCAAAAAAATCGGACCAAAAACTTTCTAAATATTCTAGACAATTCCCCAACCTTTCACCACTAACTTTGCCGAAACCCCAGGTATAATTCTCAAATTCGGTCCGGACGAGCGTATAGTTGCGAGCAGAAAGCTGCGTATTGAGGCTTTGTGGCTTAAGTTCAAGGTGGAGGAGTAAATATATAGCATTATTATCGAGGGAAAGGTATGAATCTCTTTCTATTTGTGTTAATATTGGTTTATTTATGGAGAAGGAGAACATTTTGTAAAATCGTTATAAAATGGTTCTGTGATGGAAATATGGGACAAACACCATATGGAATGTTATGAAGTATTTTGAAGTTGGAAATATTATGGTTAATGTTGGTTTGGTATATGTAGTCGAATTGAATATAATTGGAATGCTTTGTCGAGTACGTGGAAATGACTTGTTAGTGTTAGAATGCATTTGAAATTACTTATTGATGTTGTTGGAATGGTTGTTGGTATTGTTGTTGAAGATTTGGCCGAGTTAAATTCTCGGGGACGTCCAAGTTATAGGGGAAGTGCTGCCCGAAATTCCGTAGAAAAAGTAATGGCTTGGGATTGAATTCTTCGACGCTTATGGCTAATGTTCGATGCCTATTGATGTTGTTGTAGATTTTGAGAAGACGAGACTTACGTTTGGGTTAGCTTAGGAAGCAAGCCGGGTATGTAGACTTACCGCTTCTTTTCTTTTGGCATGTCTTAGACGGGATTAAGGTATGACATGGTTTGTGTCTCGGGGAAACTCCATTCTTAAGTTTCGAGTATGTTTATGATTCATATTTGCTTTTTGATGTTGGCATCCTTGTATGGTCAGGCTATGGTCCGTATGTCTTTGATATGGGTGAGTTTGAAATGTTGTGTAAACGGTTTGTTCCGAGAGGATTTTATGTCTAAAAATGTCCATAACTTTCATGGACAGAACCGGATTGCTTTGATGAGTTCGCAAACGATTCTTATATGTTTCTTGATATTCGTACCCTTAATGAGGTTGAGTTATGATCCTTATGTCTTTTGGTAGGATTAAATTTTTAAGGTTTCAAAGGGTTCTCTTTTCAAAAGAATTTTGTTTTCAAAGAGATTTGTTTCTAAACGATTTCGAAACTACGAACGACCGTAACTCTCAAGGAAGAGCTCGGATCGCGTTGATTTCTTCGCAAATGATTTTATGACAAGTAAGGACTTTAATTTTCATAGGCGGGCCCGGTTTGGGTTGACGCTCGCCCGCGGGTCCCGCGACTTTTCTACGTTGGTTGTAATAACTTATTTTGAAAGAATCCAACATGACTATCTTTCCGACCCCCGAGTATGATTATTTATTTATCTGTTGAGTTTGAAATAAGGATTTTATGTACGTGATTTTAATACGTAACTATGGTTTCTAAAGTTCGGTTTGATATGTTCCCGAGTGAGATTCGGAAGAAAACTTGATTTGACTATGGTTTTGGTTTTAAAATGAGGGTTCGTTTTGATCATTCGTTGAGTCCGTGATGATGTACGATATGCGTATGGTTACTTACGATCTGCTCGTGCGTTACTGTTATTACCTCTTTCACGGATCCGGAGCCGGTATGTGATCGTGTGCACTATAATATACTCTCACGGTGTTATCTTTGTGTTATGGTTCACCGCGCTCCTCACTAGAGGGCCGGGTTCCATTTATATTTGGTGTTATCTTGTGTATGGCGTTATGATGTGTGACGGGGATACGGAGATTTGAAACTTAAATTGTTATCTTGTGTTGTGGCGCCAGATAGGGTGGCGACCACGTTCTGTCCGCCGGGTCCCACTATGGACCGCATATGATATGTGATGATGTATGATGATATGATGAGTCTGTTTACCGATGGTGGGGCAAACCCAGTGGTGGGGCAAACCCAATGATGAGGCAAAATTCCACATTGGTTTAGGCAAATCCCACACTGGTTTAGGCAAATCCCACATTGGTTTAGGCAAATCCCACATCGGTTAATGTTATCTCATATGACAGGTTATGATGTGTACGGTATGAGTATGTATGATTTGTATGTCGGATGTAAGTACTTTGGTATTTGGGTTTTTATACTCACTTTCTGTACTCCTGTCTTCGGTTATGATTTCATTTTCTGTATGCTATGCTTTACATACTCAGTACATATTCCGTACTGACCCCCTTTCTTCGGGGGCTGCGTTTCATGCCACGCGAGTAACCACGGATGAGTAGGTGATGTTAGCGAAGATGTTCCGGTGGATTAGCGAGCTCCGTTTCCTTCGGAGTCTTTGTCGAGTCGAGTACTTTTGTATGGTATACGGAGTTATGGTAGAGACTTTGCGGAAGGTGTCGTGTGTATGAGATGTCTGTTTGTAAGCGGCTATGTAGTTCGATGTATCATTATGTATTGTGTTATGAATTTCATGTGGGTACGGTTTGTTATGGTTACAGGTTTTATTTGATTTGAAAAAGATGAAAGGCATGTTTGTTTTCCGAAAAATTTTTCCTTACGCATTTTGACATGTTTTGCGGGCCCAGTATGATTATGTGTATTACGAGAGTCTGCGGGTTCGCTCGGCCCTAAGTAAGGGTCGGGTGCCCGTCATGCCCTATCGGAAATTAGGGTGTGACACATGGCTAGAGCATCCCTGGCCATAGAATCAAAATACACGCAATACTTCTGGACACTCATACTGCCTTGCTCAATATATAAGAATCTATCTGCTTGGGCTCGCCTGACCTCAGGAGGCAAATAATGGCGGATAAAAGCATCTGCGAACTCTCGCCACACAGCTGGAGGGGCATTCTCTACCCTAGATAACTTCCAAGTCTAATACCACTGTACTGCAATATCACGCAGCCTATACAAAGCCAACTCTATGGACTCGACCTCATCCGCATGAATAACCCTTAAAGTCCTCTGCATACCATCAATGAAATCTTGAGGGTCCATATTCTACTTTACCACGAAAAACTCTGGAGGACCTAACCCAAGGAAGGTTTTAACCTTGAACTACCCCATCTGCACGGTCAACACCGACTACACGCCACCGAGCACAGGCGGCTACTAATCACTTGTCAACAACCGTACGACATCCCCGCATCCACGGCCGGCGTCGGTGGGCAGGGGCGAGGGCAAAAGGCTGCGATGTCTCATACGGCCCTTCACTCTGAATCACATCCTAGGCTCTAGTGGCCTGTTAAGTACGGCTAGTGGCCTCACCTGTGGCTTTCTTGCCCTTACGGGCAAATTTTAGCTTTCTTGGGAGGCATGTTGAAATCATAACAATTTATCGGAAGCGAACGCCTAACGCGTAGGCTCTGTCCATCTGACAATCTGGAGGGGAAAGAATGACATCATCCTAAATATCCTGTAGCCTCCCGTTTATAAGTGTGGTGCACAACACGCCCGTAAACAATATTCTACTAGACACGGTCGGCGGAGCAACCACATGACGGAGCGCTGCGATACCACTACATCACGACCGACCGATGAGTTAGAATGGGGGTCTCACCTCTAGCGACCAAACACCCCTATACTCGTATCTGAAATATACTGAACATCAAAGGCCCATGAATGGCACAACTAATCTCACAAAATGGAAACATCAGAACTCTGTACAATCTGCATACATATATACACAATCATGCGGAAGAACAGTGCAAGCCAGCTAGGCTGCTACAAATACTGTTCACAAAAGAATAGAGGCCGACAAGGCTACATCGTCTGACTAATACATACAACTGTCTACAGACCTCTACGGGAATAAAAGTTGTAGAAAGGACGGGACAGGGCACCGTCATACCCGTATGCATACACATCTCAAAAAGGGCATACCAAAACCGGCGTAGCTCCCGGATCGAATGGAGCGTGCGCGACCCGCGCTAAATCTAGAGGTCCTGCGAGCCGGACCACCTATCTGTCTACCTGTACCTGCGGGCATGAACGCGAGGCCGGGAGTCGGTACGGATAATGTCTTCGGGCATCTAAAGCATAAGAGCAACATCATATATATATACACACGGGAATCATGGATAAGATCTGAACTCATAAGCTGAATTGACTGACTGCTTGTACTTGTATGAACTAGTATCTTCATATACTTGTATGAACTAGTATTTGCATGAATCTGTATATTTAACAATGCCTCTGCGGGTGCATAATATGCATGCTCGTGCCTAACAATGAAGGTCATACATCTGTATATAGGTGCGTATATAACGCGTGACATATGCGCTTATATAACGCCTATCTCTTTTCTCATATCATATCGGCCTCTCTGCAGCCATCATCATGTACATTACTGCGATGCGGCGACTTGATTCTCATATCATCATAATAGTGCACCGGTGATCGTGTGTGCGTATATAACGCCTGCTCCTTTCCGTACCCCATATACATATAATACTTGCATATATAACGCCTTCTGGTCACGGGTTAACATACATATGTATATATATAAATGAATGTAATGCATGAATAACTGTATACATAAGCGGACCCATGAGACGAAGGAATAATCATAAAGGGTACATGAACATCAAGAACTGAAATACTCCTATACTTCTAAGAGTAGAGTAATATAAAATCTCGCTTACTCGCTTGTTGGATCACATCATATGATCATGCCAAAAGAAGGTAAGCATAGCCTTAACATACCTTGACGTATATCAAATCGTCCAAATCCTACTTCTCGACTTGTAAGTCTACAATTAAGACAACATAGACCTTCATTAGACTAGGTACTTCACTTGCTAACCTCCTTTAGATGCATAGAGAGCTTAACGAATCATGAACAACATTTCTCTCCATAAGCTTAACAACTCTTCAACTTCTCATTCACTTTAATACCAACCATAACAACAATAACAACACTTATATATCAAAATATATTCCAATCCATTCCCAATCATCTCTTAAAATAATCCCAAGTTACTATTTTGTCTTTCGTCACTTACCACTTTCACAACTACCCCCTTTTGACTTAGAATAAATACACCTCTTAATACTCAACTTAAATACAAAGGTAGAAATCATTTACATACCTTGAGGGTTCAATAATCCCAAGAATCACTTCACTTTAATTCCCTAAGCTCCACAAGTTGAAGAAACCCTAGAAGCACAACCTTTCTTCTTTACCATCTCAGGTTTACGGGGTTCGGGTTTTGTCAAATCTTCACGCATATGATGAAAATATTGGGAGAGAATGTATTAGTGTTTTTCTAATTTTTGGAAGAAGGAAAATGTGAAATGAAGTTGGGACCCACATATTTATACTTGGAGAATTAACTGCTTCAGTTGTCCGGTTCGACGAGCGGGTCAATGACCCGTCGACATGTCGACGGTCCGTCGACTTGCTCATCGACCTACGCCAACAGAATGTAGGGCTACGGAACCCTGTCGAATCTGCACAACGACGGCCCGTCGACAGGTTCGACGACCCGTCGATCGTGACTGATGTCTGCAGACTTTTCCAATTTAGTTCAGATCTCGTCGATTCCATTCGTTCAACTTCTAATCTTGTAAAATACCAGGAATACCTGCTGGTACCATTGCACACGGGTTAGGACACTTTCTATCTCCAAAACTCGGGCTCGGGTCCCAATTCCCAAGGCCTACCCAACTAGGAAATCATAAGTTCTACCACTATGAAAACGAGGGGTGTAACAATGATATGACTTAGACTTATTATTGTTTTTTTTGTATAATTTATGTTGATTCATAAATTGATTAACTAAACAGTATAAGGGGATGATACACCCATCCAGGGGAGGGGGGCTTAGTGTGGGTGCCATCACGACTGTGATTTTGGATCGTGACAAGGTGGTATCAGAGCCAGAGCTCTAGGTTCACTGATCTCACAAGTACAAGAACATGTCTAGTAAAGCCTTGTAGATCGATACGGAGACGTCTGTACTTATCTTCGAGATGTTATGGGACACTAGGAAAACTCCATTCTTTCATTCCTTTCGTACTACTTTGTTCTAATTGGTATCTAGTTTGTTTAAATTGGTATCTGATTTCTTCTTATATTCTCTCATAGATGGTGAGGACTCGTGTTAAAGCTTCAGTTGATGAGGTGCTACTGACGGCCACCGAGACCGCGTCACATGTTAAGGGCTGAGCTAGAGGCTGTGGATGTGGTCGTGGTAGAGGGGCAGCACTAGCTAGGGGCAGGCTCCCGTGGCTGGTCAGGCTCGGCACCAGATCCATGTCTCCCGAGCCACAAGCAAATCATCATGATGAGGCCTTTGAAGAGGAGTAGTTGGGGCTAGCACCCGCTCAGCCTGATATTATTGCTACTCCAGTTCTGTCTGATGTTTTAGTTAGAGTGTTGAGCCTTCTTGAGGGTTTGACTCAGGTGGATGTTCCACTAGCTGCACCGAATGGTCAAGGAGTGAGATTGGCTGATTTCATGCTCTAGGGGCACAAGCAGCAGCGGTTGTGGCTCCCCGTATGAACGAGAATTTTTTCCTAAGTCCGTAACAGGCCTAGTGATAGCCGGTGAGGAGCATAATTTGTTTGGTAGATTCACAAAGATGAAGCCTCCCGTTTTCAACGGCACTCTGCAGAAAGATGCCTATGCGTTTATTATTGAGAGGCTTCACAAGTTGGGAGCGGTAGAGACCCACGGAGTTGATTTTGTGACCTTCCAGTTGTTGGGTGATGTCAAGCTTTGGTGGAGATCGTATATGGAGTGTAGGCCAGCTGGGTCGCCTCTATTGTCATGGACCAGGTTTTATCTAATCTTTTTGGAGAAGTATGTTCCGCGTACTTTGAGAGATATGAGATGTGATGAGTTCAGTCGCCTGGACCAGAGAGGGTCATATGCTGTTGACTGTGAGCCTCGTTTTCACTCCTTTTCTAGATATGCGCTTTAGTTGCTTCCCGCAGAGGCGAAGAGAGTGAGGAGATTTGTCAAAGGGTTGAACACTCCGTTGAAGTTGGCAGCTCTTCAGTTAGAGAGCATAGGGGCATCATTTCATAATGTGTTAGATCATGTCACTTCAGTTGAGTCAGTGAGGGAAGCGAGTTATAGTAAGAGTGATGATAAGAGGGCCCGCAAAGGGGGCATATTCAGTGGTTCATTCTCTAGAGGGCAAGGCCATCATGTGTAGAGTTCCCAGTTTTACTCCGGTCGCCCGATTCAGTCAGCTTTGCAAACATTAGTTGGAGATTCTTCAGGGCTCAGCCGTCACTCTTCAGGACAGCCAGTCCAGGGTTCTTATTCTAAGTTCTCAAATCATGGAGCGTATTTAGGTTCTTCAGCTTCAGTTCAGCGACCCGTACTCGATAGAGTTTGTTATGAGTATGGTGAGTCGGGGCATTTCAAAATGCATTGTCCTCGACTCAGACAGAGTGGTTAGAGTGCTCAGTATCAGACCCCCAAGGCTCCAGCGTCATCCTTTAGAGAGGGTGTATCTTCATATCGAGGCAGTACATAATTTGGGAGAGGTGGTCACTCATCAGGTAGAGGTGGCTCTCAGCCTAGTAGAGGTGGATCTCAGTCCAGCAGAGATGTACATCATCCTGGTAAGGGCAGGGCACAGTCAGGTTAGGGTGATCGTGGTGGTCTGCAGGCTAATGTCGGACGGGTTCATCGTTATGCTTTCCCTGGCAGGCCAGAGGTCGAGGCTTCCAATGTTGTCATCCCAGGTAATATATCAGTCTGTCACCGGGCGGCTTTAGTGTTATTCGAAACGGGTTCCACTTTCTCTTATGTGTCTACATATTCCTCTATGGGTTTGGATATGGTTTGTGATCTACTTGACGTGCTTATTCAAGTATCTACTCTGGTCGAAGATTCTGTAGTGGCAGATCAAGTCTATTGGTTTTGTATGGTTACGTTTATGGGTTATGGTATGTGGGTAGACTTGGTGACTCTTGATATGGTAGATTTTGATGTTATCTTGGGTATGACTTGGTTGTCTCCTTACCATGCGATCTTGGATTGTCACGCCAAGACAGTCATGCTTGCCATGCCGGGTATTCCTAGACTCGAGTGGAAAGGTACTCCTGGTCCTCCCCGAAGAAGATTATCTCATTCCTTCGAGCCAGGAAGTTAGAGGACAGAGGATGTTTGGCCTACTTGGCCCATATTTGTGATACTAGTGCTAACACTCCGTCAGTCACTTGAGTCTGTGCCTGTTGTGAGTGAGTTTGCGGAGGTGTTCCTTACGGACTTGCCTGGTATGCCACCCAATCGTGATATCAACTTCTGCATTGATCTAGAGCCATGCACTCACCCTATTTCTATTCTGCCAAATCAGATAGCACTGGCTGAGCTGAGAGTGTTGAAGGACCAGTTTCAAGATCTTCTTAGCAAGGGTTTCATTAGACCGAGTGTCTCCTCTTAGGGGACTCCCGTGATTTTTGTAAATAAGAAGGATGGGCCGATATGGATGTGTATTGATTACTACCAGTTGAACAAGGTCACCATTCGGAACAAGTATCCTATTCCCTGCATCGATGATTTATTTGACCAGCTTCCAGGTGCCTCAGTATTTTCCAAGATTGGTTTGAGGTCAGGCTATCACAGTTGATGGTCAGGGCCGAGGATATTCCCAAGACAGCTTTTAGGACTCCTTATGGTCATTTTGAGTTTGTCTTTATGTCTTTTTGGCTTACAAATGCCCGAAAGCTTTTATGGATCTGATGAGTGGCATTTTCAAGACATATTTGGACTCCTTTGTCATAGTCTTCATTTATGACATTTTGGTGTATTCGCGAAACAAGGAAGATCACGAGAAACACTTGAGGACTGTGCTTGGATTATTGAAGGAAAAGAAGCTTTATGCGAAATTTTCTAAGTGTGAGTTTTGGCTTGATTCTGTAGCATTCTTAGGGCATATTGTGTCTAAGGACGGGATTATGTGTCACGACCCAACTAGTGGGCCATGACGGGTACCCGGAGCTACCTACCGAGCACCACTCAACATGCTATCTATCATACTCAACCTGGGCATATATCATTTTCAACACAAAACTTTTCATGAACCAATCTCCAAAACTTCCAAAACATGTATATGTGCATAAGCCCACGAGGCTACAAAATAATGTACAGAATATACACTGAAGGAGTCTCATAACATGTACTACCCACACATAAGTATCTACGAGCCTCTGACTAGAGTACTGAGATCATAAGAACGGGATAGAACCCCGCCATGCCCTAAATATATACACAAAAGAATATACCAATAAGCGGCAACTCCGGAGTAGTGGAGTGCTCCTGCAAGTCTGCTGAATTAAGCTCCTAAGCATTGGTGCCATCTCCCTGTCTACCTGCGGGCATGAACACATCGTCCATAAAAGAAAAGACGTCAGTACGAATAATGTACTGAGTATGTAAGGCATGTACAATAGTAGAATAAAGAAATAAAGGAGCATAAAATGAAGAGCAAACCTGTAACTGATTGCCTCTTAAGGTGGAGTCATGCATGCTAGCTTTTACACTAAATATCATATCATATATACATATATATAAGCTACCCGACCATATAGGTACGTTGTGATCATCATTAGCCCCTCGTCCGGGGCCTCTCCGCGTCCACTAGTGGTGTAAACATCTCACGCCGTCCCACTACGGTAGTGGTGTCGCACACGGCCAACTAGGCATGGTGTAATCTTACATATACATAATATGACGCATGCATGAGAGCTCAAGTAAAAGCTGTAACTCTATCGGAGTGACGTAAGGTCGGGAACCTCCGATTACATTATGGAATAATCATCATCGCTATGTCTCACCTTGAAGGAACTAATATCATGAGGTGAGGCAACAACAAGAAATAACATCAATGAAATCATAAAGATAAGATCATCAAGCTCATAATAGCATCATTATCATCATCATTATCATGGAACATATCTCATCTCTATCTCATAAGAAGCTCTTAAGAATCTTTAACTTTCATCTTTTGGGATGTAAGAAGTCATGGAAATATAGAAAAGAAATCACGATATAGAAGTCATGCCTTTGAAAGAAGGGGAATAGCCTTACATACCTTTATGTCTTCTTAATGACTAAATGCTTTCTTTCCGAGCTCACAATTCTACATACAAGAGAATTCGTACTAAGGTTAGATCATTCAGAACATGTTTGAGTCTAACTAAAGCGACTAAGAGCTAATGAAAATTGGGCAGCGTTTCCTTTGTTTCAACAACTTTCTCCATGTGCTAAACAACTTCCAAACATCAATAACAACACCCATAATATCATAATCAATAAACTTCTTCAATTTAAACATTATTCAATTCTCAAAACACCCTTTGAAGGTCATCCATAGCCATAGCTATGACATAACATCATATTCATTCCCATATAATACTTCTTTAACATCATTTGTACCTTTCACAACAAGATTATACTCATGGCATATCAACAACTATGATTCAAGTCAAGTTACTATTCAAGAATGTCATTATTTCCACATTTGGGCTCCATATTCTAGTTTCTTCTCTAATCCAAGTCTTTCAACCACTCAATACTTGTAATAACATGAAATAGATGTAAAATCACCTTTGATTATGTAGGAATGATCTTTGGATGAAGATACTCCACTTGAGAAAACCTCCAACTTCACTTCCAAAGGAAACATTGACTTCTATTAACCCGAGTGAGCATCCAAACACTTGATTCTACTAATTATTGGTGCTTAATCTTTGCTTTCTCTTGGATATGTGTTAATATGGTGTATGGAATATTGTAAGGTTTTGAGAGTGATGGAGAAGATGAGAAATGAGAAAAATGAACTTGGGTCCTCCTTATATAAAATTTTAAAAGCTGCCCGTCGGAATTTATACAGACACTTATACGGTCCGTATAAGTGACCGTATAATACTTCCAGTGGAAGACCCTTCTCTAGATAGGTTATATGGTCCCTTATATGGACCGTATAAGTTATACGAACCGTATAAGTGGCCGTATAACTCACTTTTTTCCATAATTGTGCTTGTTGATTTGTTTGACTTCCAATCCTCGTGGAACCTTCTTGGCACTTGTACAATACTTCATTAACTATATAAGGAGCCTTATAGCTTCTCCTCAAGACATTACTAAATAATCCTTAACTCGATAGTTTGCGAAACCTTTCCAAAACACGACTTATACTCCACTTTCTTCAACGAACTTTCTTCTCTTGCCTCCAATGTCTTTGGAATCTTAATTAGAATCATTAAGTATCCCTTCTTACTTGTAGGGACATTGTATACACCTTAACTCGCATTAGTCTATTCACTGCACAACAACTCGAAACTCCGAGGTGTAACACTCTCCCCCCCGTAGGAACATTTGTCCTCGAATGTTAAATTCTCGGGAATTTTATGAAAATTTTGCTAGAGTTTCCCCTGTAATATGGCACTACCATCCTGTCATAGCAACCCAAAATAACATTGCCTCATAGGGGTACAACAACAACAACAAGAAAACATGGCCACACATGACTAAAAGCATTAAGAGAAAGTATTACATACCTGGGAACAACGACGTTTCATCTTGTGCCTCTTCTGGCGGTGGGAATAAGTGCAGATATCTAGACTTTATATCTTCTTCTACTTCCCAAGTCATTTCCTCTTTATTATTGTTTCTCCACAAGACCTTAACTGAGGTTACCTCCTTGTTTCTGAGTTTCCGCACTTGCTTATCTAATATAACTATGGGTACCTCTTCATAAGCCAACTTCTCAGTAATTTGGACATCACCTACTGGCACGATTCTAGAAGGATCTCCAACACACTTGCGGAGCATCGACACATCAAAAACTAGATGAACTGATTCATGTTCTGAAGGTAAATCTAGTTCATAAGCTACTTAGCCCACCTTATGTACAATCTTATAAGGTCCAATATATCGAGGACTAAGCTTGCCCTTCTTTCCAAATCTTATCACACCTTTCATCGATGACACTTTTAGGAATACCCAATCATTAACTTGGAATTTCAGGTTTCGTCGACGATTGTCCGCATAAGATTTCTGGCGACTCTAGGCTGTCAACAATCGGTCTCTGATAAGCTTGATCTTTTCTATCGCTTGCTGAATCAATTATGGACCTATTAATTGTGTTTCTCCGACCTCAAACCACCCAATTGGCAATTTACACTTTCTTCCATATAGAGCCTCATATGGGGCCATCTAGATACTGGAATGATAGCTGTTATTATATGCAAATTCGATAAGTGGAAAATGTTCATCCCAATTACCTCCGAAGTCTAAGACACATGCCCGCAACATATTCTCTAAGGTCTGAATAGTGTGTTCAGCTTGTCCATCGGTCTGTGGATAAAATGTTGTACTGAGTCTCACTTGAGTTCCTAAACCTTCTTGAAAGGACTTCCAGAATTTAGTAGTAAATTCTGCTCCTCTATCTGTGACAATAGATACCGGGACACCATGAAGTCGCACTTTCTCTTTAAGATATAACCTTGCATAATCTTCTGCTGAATATGTAGTCCTGACTGGAAGAAATGAGCTGATTTCGTGAGTCTATCAACAATTATCCATATGGAGTCATACTTACGCCGAGAACGAGGCAAACCTATAATAAAATCCACGTTGATCACTTTCCATTTTCAGGTTAGAATCTCCATAGCTTGCAACAATCCTCCTGGCTTTTGATGCTCAATTTTCACTTGTTGGCAATTTGGACACTGAGCTACAAATCTGCTATATCCTTCTTCATTCCATTCCACCAATACATTGACTTAAGGTCAAGGTACATCTTCGTTGCTCCTGGATGGATAGAATACCGGGAGTAATGGGTTTCTTCTAAAATCTGATGGCGTAACCCCGCAACATCCGGAACACATAGGCTACCTCGGTACCTAAGAACCCTATCTGCAGAAATCTCAAATGGTGACTTTTCCTTCTGGAGAAGTGTATCTCTATAGTGACTCAACTGGGGATCTTCATATTGACGCTTTTTCACTTCTATATCTAAGGAGGAAATAGTTGGGTTGTGAATATCAACTCCTGCATTGCCTGCATCCATTAAACAAACTCCTAGGCTAGCTAGCTAGTGGAGCTCGCGGACTAATTCCTTCTTTTCTGGTTGAACATCACATAAAATGCCTATGGATTTACGGCTAAGCGCATCGGCTACCACATTTGCTTTCCCAGGATGATATAAGATACTCACATCATAGTCCTTCAATAGCTCTAGCCATCGCCTCTGCCGCAGATTCAATTTCTTCTACTTTAAGATATACTTGAGACTCTTATGATCTATATAAATATTAACATGAACACCATACAAATAATTTCTCTATATCTTTAGTATATAAATAACTGCAGCTAAATCAAGCTCATGGGTCGGATAATTCTTCTCATTTTTCCGCAGCTGCTTGGAAGCGTAGGCAATAACCCTACCGTGTTGCATCAACACATAGCCCAACCCAACACCGGAGTGTTACACCTCGGAAATTTTGGGCTGTTGTGCTGTGAATAGACTAACACAAGCTTAAGGTGAACATGAAGTCCCTACAAGTAGGAACAGATACTTAATAATTCGAATTCAGATTCCAAAGACATTGTCACACCCTAGTTTCCGATAGGGCATGATGGGCACCCGACCCTTACTTAGGGCCGAGCGAACCCGCTGACTCTCGTAATACTCATAACCATGCTGGGCCCTTAAATCATAACATGAGCGCATAATGAAAAACTTTCAAAGAACAACATACTTTTCATCTTTCTTGAATCAAACAAAATCTGCAAACGTGTGAAATCTTGTAATACAATGCATAGTGATACATCGGCTTATGGAGCCGCTTACACAACCGACATATACTATACACAAATCTGTCTGCAAAGTCTCTAACCTAGAACAAGATGTCACAACATATATACTCTGACTCGGCAGCACTCCGGAGGAAATGGAGCTCGCCAATCCAGCTGGTACATCTTCTAATAACATCTTCTCCTCGCACGGGTGTACACACGTGGCATGAAACGCGACCGAAGAAAGGGGGTCGGTACGGAATATGTACCGAGCATGTAAAGCGTGAAATACGATGGAAACGAATCATCCTTGGTACGGAGTACGGAAAATCGATCAAAGAACCGAAAACCACAAGGCTTGCCTTTGAAACATAATCGCACATGTCAATATCATATCCAATTCATTCTGGGACTTAGAATTATAAGCAAATCGTCATAAGCAAATCATCATCATGCCATCATCATACATATGAATACCGTAACCGGCCCTCTAGTGAGGGGCTCGGTAAATAGAATCATTATGTCATCATATGCATATATATACCGTACCCGGCCCTCTAGTGAGGGACTCGATGAATAACGTACCCGGCCCTTTCGGGACTCGGTGGAGTAATCATATATATATACCGTACCCGGCCCTCTAGTGAGGGACTCGGTGAATAACGTACCCGGCCCTTTCGGGACTCGGTAAAGGGGATCCTGTCCCCGGCGCCATCATCATATCATCATATACCATACCCGGCCCTCTAATGAGGGACTCGGTGAACAATGCAATAGACTGTGCACGAATACATACCCGGCCCGGGACTCGGTGAAAGATGTCATAGTAGGCACGAGCAGAGTAATAAGAAGCCACATACACATACACACATAAATCATCTTTGAGACTCGGCAAATACGTAAACAGATCAACGCTCGTGTCTCAGGATCATAGTTATGTCAAATATCTTTCGGATGCCCCTCGGAGACATATCAAACATCATAAACATTTTAAAGAACCGTAGGGATCATAGTCATACATCAAGCCAATCCAAGCCCGCCTATGAAAGTTACGAGCCTTATACGTTATAGAGTCATTTGCGAACACTTTTACGAACATATCATAGCAATCCGATTCTGTTTGTGAAAGTTACGGCCATTCTTAGACATAGGATCTTTTAAGCACAAAATTCTTTTGCAACATTTGAAATTTAATCATACATAGGACTTAAGGACCATAGTCCGACCATATGAAGAGTGTCAACATCAAGGAGCAATTAGGAATCGTAAACATGCTCGGATTTTTAGAATAGAGTTACCCCCAAGGCGCATAACATATCATAACTTACTTACGTCTAGGACATGCCAAAAGAAAAGAAGGATAAGCTTTACATACCTCGTCCGCTTCCTAAGCTAATCCGAACTTACGTCTCAGCTTCTCAAGATCTCCAACAACGTCATTTGATATCAACATTAGCTATAAGTACTGAAGGATTCAATTCCAAG
The DNA here is from genome assembly GCF_029784015.1 of Lycium ferocissimum. Taxonomy (NCBI): domain Eukaryota; kingdom Viridiplantae; phylum Streptophyta; class Magnoliopsida; order Solanales; family Solanaceae; genus Lycium; species Lycium ferocissimum. The sequence continues at coordinate 62,511,743 of NC_081349.1, read as the reverse complement.
CCATCATTTTATCTACGAAATTTGGATTTCCCCTATAAATTCAACAACCCCGAGAATTCAACTCTGCCAAATCATCAACAACAATACCAACAACCATATTAACGACATCAATAATCAATTTCAAACGCATTCTAACATTAATAAACTCCTTTCTACATAGTTTGACGACATTCAATTTACCTTCCATTCAACTACATACATTCAAGCTAATATCAACGCTCACAAATTCAAGTACCAATCCGAGATCATTCAAACAAGATTCAAGAATACTTCCAACAACCCGCACAATATTCAAAACAATCCAATCCACATACAACACAACCCGAACCTTTCCAATATCAATGGAAATGACAATAATGCATTTCTTTCTTCCGAATTCATAAACCCTTCTAACAATTCATACATTAACAACATTATCTTCATAAATACAAGAAACTATATTTAATTCACACTAGCTTCCATAACGAACCACAAACGACCATAACTTCAATTTGAACCATTAAACTTCCATTTGCATCATAGAATCCACAACACAACATCCCAAACATACTAAATAAAATTAATTCTTCACTCCTACACAACACCACACATACACGGCCACAACACCACACACACGGCCACAACCCAACACCCATAATTTCATAAATTTCATTCATTTCTACATATTACAACATGCACAAACCATTCATAACATATAAAAGAGAAGATTAAACCTTACCTTCTTCACTCACTTCTTCACTCGGCTATGGTTTGTTCTTGCAAGAATAAGTGGTTTGCTTGCTCCAACAACTATCTCACGTTGTAGAGGACCTTCCAATTGGTTGAATTGCTAGAAAAAAATAATTTTTTGTTGATCATTTCTTGGACACCAATTTCGGCCATAGCTTGGCCGAATGGTCTCTCTCTCTCTCTTTCTCCATGCTTCTTGAATTTTCTAAGTGTGGATATGATGAAAAATGATTCATTAGTCATCCTCCATACACTTATATTAAGCACACATGTGGCCCATGGCCCACATCACATGCACGGCCACATGTGGCTATTTTCATGAAATTTCCAACTTTCCATAATTTAACTTTTAATCCCAAATTTTCCTTAATATTTCCATTCAATAAAATCACAAGCAACTTATGCCTTAAAACAAAGTCGGAAAATAGCCTTGTCCTTAACTTTTCGCAATTAGCTCGGAATATCCCAATGTACAAAATATGGGATATAACAGACATTTGAGGCAAAAGAAGAAAGCTCGTCAGAGAAAGTTAAGGTAGACTCTTTCTTGGGAGAATTTCACATCGTTTGAGTTAAGCCTTGATTAGTGTCGCCTTGATTAGTATCACCTCGAGAAGAGATATAAATCCCCTTGGATCAAGTAATGAATTATTATATAAGTGCCAAGAAGGTTTCATAAGGATTGGAGGTCAAACGAATCAATGAGAGAAGTTCGGGAAAAAGTGGGTTATACGACCACTTATACGGTCCGTATAACTTTATACGGTCCGTATAACAGTCACAGAGAAGGGTCATCTCTGATGGAATTATATGGTCACTTATACGGACCGTATAAAATTATACGGATCGTATAAGTGTCCGTATAACTCAATCGGGTCAGATTTTTCTCCACTTATAAATAGACGACCCAAGTTCATATTTCTCATTTCCCACATTCTCCACAACTCTTGAAAGCTCTAGAACGTTCTCCATGCCACATTAACACAACCCAAGGGAAATCAAATATTAATTACCAAGAATTAAGAGAATCAAGTGTGGAGAGGCCCTCTAGGGTTTGTAGAAATCAAGAAATCTTTGGGTATTGAAGTTGGGGTTTCTCTCAAGTGAATCATATGCATCCAAAGTTCACCCTTATATGATCAAAGGTGTGTTTTTTTTCATCTATTTCATGTTATTAAAAGTATTTGGTGGCGGACTAACTTGAATGAAGGAAAGAAGTAGAATATGAAGCTCAAACATGGATTTAATGATATTCTTGAATAGTAACTTGACTTGAGTCATAGTTCTTGGTATGCCATGAGTATAATTTTGTTGTGGATGATACTAACGATGTTGAGGAAGTATTATGTGTAGATGAATATGGTATTATGTTGTAGCTATGGTTATGGATGACTTTGAAAAAGAGGTTTGAGGATTAAACAATGCTTAATTTGAAGAAATCTATGGATTATGATATTATGGGTGTTGTTATTGATGTCTGGGAAATTGTTTAGTATATGGAGAAGTTGTTGAAACAAAGGAAATGCTGCCCAATTTTCGTTAGCCTTTTAGTCGCTTTAGTCTAGACTTAAGCATGTTCTCAATAAGCTAATTTAGTATGAATTCTCTTGAACGTAGAGTCATGAGCTTGGAAGGAAAACGTTCAGTTGTTAAGGAGACGCAAAGGTATGTAAGGCTAGTCCCTTTCTTCCAAAGACATGACTTTTATATGATGATTTCCTTTCTATGCTTCCATGACCTTCTTACATTCCAAAGTTTAAAGTCCAGGATTATTAAGAGTCCCTTATGAGCTAGAGAAAAGATATGTTCTATGAGAATGATGATGATGATGATGATCCTATTTTTCAGAGATTCCGAAGCCTATGAGATGATGCCATTATGAGTTGACAATCTTATTTCATGAATTCATTGATGTATTCTTATTGTAGTCTCACCTCATTATATTAGTTCCTTTAAGGTGAGACATAGCGATGACGAATGCTCCATAATACAATCGGAGGTCACCGACCTTACGTCACTCCGATATGATTATAACTTTGATTGGGCTCGCAAGCATGCTTATTTTTATATATGATTATACTGCGCCTAGTTGGCCGGGTAGACACCACTACGCTGGGCGTAAGTGGGCGGCTTATGGATGATGATAGTTACATCGCGCCTAATTAGCGGGCAGTCACTACTAGTGGGCGACGTGAGATGACTATCCCGGATGCGGGATACGCGAACGCGGGCTAGTGATGATATATGACTCAGACAACTTACTTATATATGTATATATGTGTGTGTGTGTGTGTGTGTGTGTGTGTGTGTGTGTCATTGTGTGTGTGTGTGTGTCTTTGTGTGTGTGTGTGTGTGTGTGTGTGTGTTATTATATGGTTTAAAAAGTAAAAGTTAGCATGCACGGTATCCGCCTTGAGAGGCAATAATATGTGCAGGTTATCTCTTTATCTCATGTTCCTTATCTCTTTATTATATCATTATTCATGCCTTACATACTCAGTACATTACTCGTACTGACGTCTCATCTTTTATGGACGATGCGTTCATGCCTGCAGGTAGACAGGGAGACGGTCCAGATTCCTAGGAGCTTATTCAGCAAATGCACAGGAGCACTCCACTACTCGGGGTTGCCGTTCATTGGTATATTCTTTTGTGTTTATATTTAGGGTATGACAGGGTCCTGTCCCGTCTTCATGACTTTCAGTACTCTAGTTAGAGGCTCGTAGACATATGTGGGTAGCAGCTGTTCTATGATCTCTTTAGTGTATGACTTGCATATTATTTTGTGGCCTCGTGGGCTTGTACATATATGTATATTTTGAGGGGTAATCGAAGGTCGTTTCATGGTAAGCTTTGCTTAAGAATTGTGTTGAACCAAGTTGAATATGATGATGAGTAGGATCGGTGGTGCTCGGTAGGTTAGGTCCGGGTACCCGCCATGGCCCTCTAGCTGGGTCGTGACAAAAGTGGTATCAGAGCAGTTTGTCCTAGGGTTGTTTACGAGCCATGTCCAGTAGAGTCTTGTTTATGGGTGTGAAGCGCGCCACACTTATAAACAGGAGGTTGCGGGGCCTTTAGGAATGATTGACCTTCCTTCTTATCATAGATCGTGCGTTAGAGTCATGATATAAGAATTCTCTTTTCCATAACTATGCACTATGTTTTCAGCAAAGCCTATGAAAGGAAAAGCTACAGCAGCCCAGAAAAAAAGGACTGAATGGGAACCGCCTACAGATAGGGAGGAGGGCGAGTCCTAGAGTAAGGTCCTTTTTCAGTTCTCTCATACTTCGCCCACTCCAGAGGAGCAAAGAGGAGCCTCAACTTTAGCTCCAGCACCCTCAGTTCCTCCACCAGATGCCTCAGGCCAGGAGATGAGACAGGCCATCCTTTTGCTAACCCAGTTAGTAGCCGCTCAAGCTCAGCCGCACGGTGCGGGCTATGATGATAGGGGTTGGAGGAAGAAGATCAGGTCTTTAGGGTTTGACCGTGAGTTCAGAGTTGCCCTGAGGCATCAATTCTCTTCCCACTCAGCTCGTTCAACAGCTAGCGCGCCTCCACAGTTTCCTGGATACAGGGTTGATAGATCTGCTTGTTTGGGCCCAGTTCAGAGTTTTAGAGCTTCTAGTTCCCAGACCAAGGATGATTTGGGCTAGATGAGATTATCCGCACCACGATGTACTCAGTGTGGTAAGCCACATTCCGGACCGTGCTGCTTGGGTTCGGATGTTTGTTATGCCTGCGCTCGCCCAGGCCATTCAAGCGTGACTGTCCCTCGCTACGTGGTAGAGATAAGGTTCGGCATATAGGATTAGCAGTTGGATCTTCATTATTGGTACGCCCTCCGAGGCAAAGCTCCCAGACACCAGCAAGCTGTGGCAGAGGTAGAGGAGGAGTATCCGATTCGAGTGGTCCTCAGCACCGCCTTTATGCATTAGCGGGACCACAGGATCTTGAGTCTTCCCCTGATGCTATCACAGGTATATTATCGGTATCCTCTTATGTCATATATATATATATATATATATATATATATATATATATATATATATATATATATTTTACTCCTGATGTTGCTGACCGTATTAGGGTGAAACTTGAGCCGATCAAACATTTTGAGGTGTCTATACCTGTTGGTGACCCGGTGATAGCTAAAGGTATGATTTATGAGTAAGTAAACCTCCGTGAAGGGAGTTGATTGAAATAATGCTTAGAAAAAAAAAGGAGTGGGATTCTAGAAAGGGTGTTCAGGTACAACTTATGAGACAAGCCCTATTATTTTGCATTCCTTTATAGTAATCAGCCTTGTGCGGTTAAGTTGAATATCATATGTGTTTTATATGTGGCCTCCTAAGGCATGAGATGTGTTTTCTGGGCTGTGTGCAGGTTTAGGATTGTTATGTTTACAAAGGAAACTCTGCCGAAAGTTTTACAGGAATTTAATGGAAATTGTAGAGACTTTAGGTAGGATTATGGCAAGAAGAAAGAAAGGGGCCCAACAGCGAGTGACTAAAGACGAAGTTGGTAGTCAAATGCAGGATAAGTGTAGCAAGTATGTATTAAGCTGGAAGGAACGATGATTAGGTCAGGATAGAATAAGAAACAGGAGAAGGGAAAATGATGTACTTGGGATAGAAAGAAGTTTTATATGCTATGGAGAATTAAAGAGTTAGGCATTCCAGCAGAAGTTGCAAGTTAGAAGAATTTGGCTAGTCCTTTTATGGTTTGGAAGATTGAGTTATAAAATGAATTTGATATATACGTATATGACGATGCATGTCACACCGATTCAGATTACTAAGTTAGACTTCACCTGATGATTATAGCGGGAGAAAAAATTTCATGTCACTATGGGCCAGCCTTATTGAACTCGATGACACCTCAAGGAGAGAGATCAAAAGAGATGTATTCACAAAAGCTCCTTGCCTGGCAATTAGTTGACAGTATGACTGCAGTTGTATTCTGTGTTGTAGTTCAGGTTATTTATCCAGGAATTTACTCGAACGGTTACATGACAGGAGTTTGTTATTACTGATATGAAGGGAAGTGAAACCAAGATAAGGTTGACCAACGAAAAAAAAGAACGATAAATGACGAATGCCTGGTATGTGTAATGTGTGTAGTAGAAAAAAAAGAAAGAAAGAGAGACATGTTGGAAATAGAGAAGGAAGGGCAAAAGTGAGGTAAATAGAAGAAAGGTCTACTAGAGCAGAAACCCGATAAACAGAGGGTGGAAGAGAATCAAACCCTGTGGATATCCTAACACTAAGTAGGAATGTTAATAGGTGTCATGGAGTGATTGACATTTTGAATCTTGTTGTGAGGACGGTGTGGCTGATTGAATTATGACAAGGAATGTGGAACCATTTGTGGAGTAAGATATTTTATGCATGAAGAGTGACTTTACACAACATCTCTCCAAAGAATTCTAAAAGGACCATGTGTTACCCTATTATTAATATGTTGAGATGGCAGGGGACAATACTCCTACGGTAGTGTGAACTGATCAGAGAAGAGTATGAAAGGATTGATGTTGAACCTTAAGTTATAGTTTTATCAAAAAAAAAAAAAAGTCGATGGTACTCTGAAATATGGTTAGAACGATTGTCCTATGAACGGAATCATTTGAGAAAAAGGGATGAGGAGTAAGACGAAAAAAGAAACAAGGTTTGATTGTGAACGATCAATGGACTGACTTTATAGGTATGTCAAGACAACAACAAATGGAATTGCATCCCGGTGAGTTACACAGTGAAGGTCCCAGGGAGAGATAATTGAGAAATGGTGACCCAAGAGAGGGTCACAGGGACGATACGGTATAGGGAGTATATAGTCGTTATAAGCTACATCGATGGAAATGACTAATATGCAAGACGATCTATTGGTCTTGATGGGATGGAGGAAAGAAGGAAGGGCTAAAGGAAATTCCCTTATGGTTTAATAGTTGTAGCAACTAGATAGTAATCAAAAGAGAAAATCAAGGAATTAGTCTTCGACATTTTGAGGCAATGTGGCAAGCGGAGGCATAAGAATGAGATGAAACAAGATATGGGCCATAGAATGGAAGAGGGGCGGAAAACCCAACATGGTAGTGTACAACAATCATGAGACAGAGTTCAAGGATGGGCATATAAGGGGAAAAGCGGTATTAACCTTAAGAAGGTAAAGCATGTGAATATCATGGCTTCTGTTCCCATTATGTGAGATAAATAAGAATGAAACGGTATCTCCATACAACACGGGCTCAAGCGAAAGATTTCATAGTGAGGATAAACCGACAATGAGTGTAAGATTAGGATTAGGGGGAGAAGTTAATAATGCACTAAGATGAGAAGTCAAGTGAAATAGCCACCTCAAGCTAGTTATATGGATGCGAAGTTCCAATGTCGCATACCGGTTGGGGAAGCATTGTACAGGGAAAGCCTCAAAGGCATGCCTACGTCAGAATTTAGTAATGCCTTTGTTAAGAGAAGGATGTGGAGTTAACAATAGAAAAGGATTGATGACTATTTGAATTATTCGACATTTTCACTACTTTCTTCAATCGATTCAATACGGAAGTTTGGATCGAAAGTTGGTTGTAATGATTTCTAGTTTTCCTTCTTCTTCTTCTGTTATTCTTACTGCTACTATTATGGAGTAGTTTTATCTTAGGGTTTTGACAAACATGTGCTTTGCGATTTCTGTAAGGGTTGACTATATCGTTTTGCTAGATTTTTCTAATGGAGTTTTTAATGTTATGCATACAGACTCATTACTTTAATTTAATCGAAAGAGAATTACTTTAGTGAATATTTAAGTGATTATTTTCTTGTGAAATTCAATTCTTTTCACTAATCGAAAAAGCTTCTTGAATTGTTCTTAAAATCAAGAAAGAGAGATATTCGAGAGATGTTGAGATGTTTCCCTTCTATTAAATTCATTAGATTAGTCCTACCACCTGCTCTTGAGTTTTAATTAGTTTATCTTGACGATATTAAGTTTTATCTGAAAGAAGGGTGGAATATCGCGAGTAGATTAATAATTTTTTGAAATCGAAAGAGTCACCGAACCTGTGGTACGAGCCTTAACGATAGTTAACCCTGAATACTTCTCTGGCACCAGTCTCATCATTGCGCCCTATGTCTACATTTGGTAGTAAATCGTTGATTCAAAAATATAAGTTTTTGTTACCATTTTATTTTGATAGTAATTGGCTACTGGTGGTTAAAACAACAAAACTCTAAAGATTTGATTTCCTGAATAATATTGAGCAAGACTTTATTTGAGTTTGTAAGTACACCAATCCCTGTGGAGACGATCTAATACTATACTATCTTTGACTAGCGAAGCGCTTAAAAAAATTAAATTGTGTTTTGCGCTCGTCAAATTTTGGGGCCGTTGTTAGGGATTGGCAACAAATAATATTCATATAGAATCTTTTTTTTTTAATGAAAACCACGATAGATGATATTTTATTCAAAATAAAATAGTCTGTACAGCCAACCAAATAGATTGGAAAAATAAAGGGAACAAATCAAAACATGTAGAAATAACAAAATAAACAAGCTAATCAACTAGAAGCTCCTGGATTCTTGACTTTCCTCCAATCTTCACACCTCTAAGATCTCACCAGGTGTATGGATTTCAGTCTGTGAATTTTCTTCTAGGATCCAGGTTTGTAGTTCATTTGACTTCTATAGTTTTCATACTGCATTCTGAAGTGGAATTGCCATGCAAACTGAATCAAATCACCCTCTATATTATTTAACATCCTTCACGTAGGGAATGAGTATGAAACACACTAATACCACCCTACATGAGATCTATTAACTAGTACAGAAGATGTGAGTTATAAGTTCTCTGGCTTTATGTAATTCTGTATATAGTTTCATATCATGTTGGCTGCAGAAGTGCACAAATCTGTACTATGAGCTGCTGGAATTTCTGAATCAGGTTCTTTTGTCCCTTGTGTATCTGATTCTCAAGTTTTGAACTTGAGCTTTATCCATATTGATCAACTTCCTTGATGCACTAGGTAAATCCTAAAAGTTATGAAATTGTGCTATACCTGCAAAATCAAAAGTAAAGTTAGGCAAAAAATCGGCCACTGCATTTCCTTCTCTTAATATGTGTTGAATCTGTGTGTTCTGATTCTTCCTCAACCTATTGATCTCCTTAACTATTAGTATAATGCTCCAAGATGCTTCCCATTCACCAAATACAAACTGCTTCATGGACAAGGAATCAATTTTAATTATTAAGGGCAACATATTGTTCCTTTCACAATATGCAATTCCATCCGTCAGAGCCACAGCTTCTGCAACCAAACTTGTTCCATCATTAGTAAGTTCCCTTCCTTCAAAGATATATAAGATCACCACTGTCATTTCTAACACAAAATGCAATTGAACTAGGACCAGGATTATTCTTTGCAGCTCCATCAAAAGATTCAACTTGAACTATCCTGTTGGTGGAAACTCCCATCTAACAATAGCACAAGTGATGCAAGGTTGAAAACTTTCCACATATTCAATAATATCATACCATTTGTCAAGCATATCCTGCCATGCAGGAAATTTAACTCTGCAAAACCTATGAATATTTTCCTGAGTTTCATACAATACTCTATGTAGTGACATTTCCCCCCATGCATTGTAGTATTTCTCCAATTCCATATTTGCCACAAAATCATAGCAGGCATAGCTCTATACACCACCTTCAGTTTGTAATGACAATCAGCTTCCCACCAGATCTGAATAGCATGTTTGACATTGTGACATATCATAGATATCCCTGCTGTATCAGAAAAGAATTTCCAAACTGCTCTTGCTAACTCTCCATTAAGAAACAAGTGGTCAATTGTTTCTTGTTGAAATGCAAAGACAACAGTAGCACCTATAAACCACAGGAATGCCAATGCTATGCAATACCTCATGTACTGTAATCTTGAACTTCCACATCCTCCATAAAAGAAAATTAATCTTGAAAGGTACCCCTTTCACCCACATCTGCTTATAAATCTGTGAAAAATTTGCTCTTTGTCTTAACAATTTCCATGTTGTAGAAACTCTGAATTTGCCAGAACTTTCCATCATCGCCACCAGGGCTTGTCCCATTAATCTTCATCATAGTACACATTCATCTCATTCAGAACATGATTAGCTATCTCCTCAAGTAAATATTGATGCAATAGTTCCTTATTCCATCCATTCTCAATAATAAGCTGACACACATCCTCCACATTGTCATCAATGATAAATCAGTAGGAACAACATAGTGCAATGCCCCTAGTTTAGTTATCTTACCAAATATTAGCAGTACCATTATGTCTTTCCACCAGATCTCTTATTCAATGCTGTCTCTAGCTTCTAACACCATTTTCCAAACTTGATACCCTCCTTTCTATGTAACATATTGAGGATACTGCTTTTTACAGTATTTGTTCCATAGAAAATTTGCCCACAGAGAATTGGAAGTTTTGAACCTCCACTATAATTTTGCATTCAAAGCCTTGGATATATCAAAAAGAGACCTGAATCCCAATCCTCCTTCTTCAATTGGCAAGCAAATCTTTGACCAAGCAGCCCAATTCACATCTTCTTTACTGGACCAAAAAACTTTGCAAAAAATCTGATGGATTTCTTTGATCACACACTTTGGAGGCATATAGCTGACAATATATGGATAGGGATACTCTGAAGTACACTCTTGATCAATACTGCCTTACCTCCTGGTGAAAGTAACTTACCTTTCCAAGCTTGCAATTTATCTTTGATCTTCTTAATAAGGTCAGTATAATCAGATTTCCTCTTCCTTGCATGAGTTGTTGGACAACCTAAGTACAAAAAAGGAAAATTCCCTCTTGTAAAACCAGTGATCTGCTCAACTTTTTGCACCAACACATTAGAAACATCAGCATGCATGTAGAATGAACTCTTTCTCTTACTAATCATATGACCAGAGCTATCTTTATATACCTTCAATGTAAGCATGATTAACTCCAAAGATTTTTTATCAGCAGATGAAAAAACTATGGTGTCATCTACATAAGCCAAATGATTAAGATTAGCATTCCATTTAGGCATCCCATTTCTTTTGAAATCTTGATCATCAAACAATGCATTATGGGCCCTTGACAACACTTCAGCAGACAGTATGAATAATGCTAGTGATAGAGGATCGCCTTGTTTAACTCCTCTAGTTGAGTGAAATAAACCATGACCCTAACTATTTACCAACACAGAATACCAGTTATTACTAGCCAATAGTCTCCACATTATATCAATACACTGCTCAGTAAATCCCATTCTCCTCAGAACCTTCATCAGAAAGAACCAAGATACTCTATCATAGGCCTTAGTCATATCCAATTTGAGGACTACATTTGCTGGTTTACCCCTTAATCTTATATCAGAAGCAATCTCTTAAGTTAACAAAATATTCTCAATAATATTCCTACCCTTTACAAATCCAGATTGATTGGAAAATATCAATCTAGGTAATACCTTCTCCAACTTGTTATGCACCACTCTAGAGATGACTTTTCTAATGAAATTACTAAGGCTAATAGGTCTCATGTCAGAAAAACTTTCCACCTCATTCTTCTTTGGCAATAAAACCAAGTTGGTATGAGTAATAGATTTGGGCAAAGTCTGACCCTCAAAGAATACCTTTACCACTTTAAACACATCCACACCAACATATTCCCAAAAACATTAATAAAATATGCCAATGAGTCCATCTGTACCACTAGCACTATCCCTTGATAACTAAAAAACGGCCAGTTTTAGCTCTTCCTTAGTTAGGATAGCAACAATATCTACATTTTCCTTCTGTGATAACATCCTAGGAATGTGATCCAATATAAACATCTCAGACTGAAGATTCTGCAGTGAATCCTAAGTGAATTGCTTCTGATAAAAAGCAATAGCCTCACTAGCTATCTCATCAATATTCAATCTAGTTCCTATTAGAATTCTGAATTCTTCTAATCTGAGTTCTTTTCCTTCTACCATTGACAATATTGTGGAAAAATCTGGTGTTTCTATCCCCTTCAAAGAAAGCAATCATAACCAGATTTTGGTCTCCAATACTCTTCTTCATAGTGCAAGTACTTCTTAAGCTCAGCCTGAGCTCTTTGTAACACCATTCTGTTAACTTCAGTAGGGGCTTCTTTAAACAACTCTTCTTTAATTCTGACAATATCCTCTCTAATGGTTCATTGCTTGAAAATATCCCCAAAAACCTGCCTGCTCCATGCTGATAAAACAGTTTTAATCTTCTTCACTTTTTGTTTAAAAGATATAAATGCATCCCTTTCTTCTTCTACATGCCAGTTCAGATTAACTACTGATTGGAAAGATTCATGATCAACCCAGAATTTAAAAAATTTGAAAGGTCTAATAAATTGCCGTTGTTGATAACTACAAGATAATAATAGAGGATCATGGTCAGAACCAGTCCTAGATAAATGATCCACTTCAATGAAACCAAACCGTTGCTGCAACAAGTTATTATATAACATTCTATCAAGCCTTTTGAAGATACACTGTCCATCAGATCTCTCATTCCACCATGTGAAAGGAATTCCTTTAAAACCTGCTTCAATCAGCTCACAGGAATTAAGACATAATGCAAAATATTCATATTCATTTGGCAATACAGGTAATCCACCAATGTTCTCTTCCACATTCAACATAACATTAAAATGACCCCCTATCGACCATGGTGCCACCATACCATCAGCCAGAACATAAATACTATTCCATAATACTAATCTTTCAATTGCATCACACTTTGCATAGACGATGGTGATAAACATGATCTTATTAAACCGTTGGAAAGTAAGCTTACATGAAATTTGTTGAGAATCATTCCACACAATATCCACATCAATATCTGCATTTACAAAAAACTAGATCTTCCCAGAGGCATTATAAAAAGCATGAGCCATTCCTAACTTCCTCTTATATTATTGAATATGTCTAAAATGTTTAAAGGGTTCCATCAGTGCTATAAGCCAACACTTATGATGCCTATGCAACATCTGCACTCTATGGAAAGCTTTTTGAGTCTTCACTGATCTAATATTCCAGAATAAGGTTTTCATCATAGCTTATGATTACCTTTTGCTGCTCTGTAAGGAATAACTCTAAGAGGTTGCCCTTCAGAGTTACCATGTTTCTTCTTTGACACCTTAGAGTGAGATTTTGGAGATAAACCTGCTGCCAACACTACAGTATCTAAAGCTTCAGCCAAAGCCTCATATGCATCAACATCACTTGTGTTTGCAGCCTTTTCACCTGTACAGTGAGTAACTTCTGATTGTATAATGTTATGGGAGACAACATCATGAAGGTCCTTCATAGGAGAAATGATCTTCACATCATCCACTTGCTGAGGTAAAGGAACTTGAACAATAGCTTGTGAAATACTAGCATTCAATTCCTCTATAGAAGTAACCTAATTTTCCATTATAACTACATCTGTGTGAACCTGATTATCTTCCTTGTTCTCTATAGCATCTTCATTATGGACCCCCATATCTTCCATTAACTTACCATAATGTTCTGCATACATTTTTTTCTCACTTTCCTCATCTGCTGCTGGTGAAATAATATTGTGTCTCTTCAAAGATGTGTATTACCTTGGAAGCATGGTTCAGCAGGATTTCGTTTTGATCCCTCTGCATCACTGATCTTTTCTTTAGCATAAAAAGATTTATCAATCCACTCCCTAGTAGTCATTCTATTAGCTTCCCAGGGCACATTATGTAATTTCTCTGTGTTGTTCTTGGCTGCAGTAATCTTCTCACCTGAAGTGATAACAATTTGTTTGACAATACTACTCTTCCCATTCTCAGCTACATTATCAATTGTCATGGGGGTGCACTCCCCATTTCTATTATCTTGATCCGCAACTTCCTCTTCATTTATCTTGTCTACCACTTATGTACCACCAGCCTTTGAATTGACAAGAACTTCTACAACACCTGAAGTTGATCCATCATTATCTGTCTCCTACTTCTCATCCTGAAGAACATTAAATTTGTTTTGACTAACATCAATAGTTTCATTATCCTTGACTTGAATCTATTTGTTAGTCTCTTTTTCATCCGTAATCATATTCCAATTTCCTGGATCCCCAAGAATCCTTCCACTGGCTAGGATTCTAGCCCTTCCTCTTCTAAACTTCTGATAATTCCATCTGTATGGTTGCTTCACCACTTGAGTATCTGCTTTCTCAATTGTTTCTTTTCCATTCTCCATTGCATTAGCTTGTTTCTCATTATGAACAACCATTTCTTTCCCTTTCCCACTATTAGCAACCACTTGCTCATCTGCATTGTAATCCTCCTCCTGATATACTTCAGGGTGCAAATTCTAACACCTATCTTCATTGTGCCCTTGCAATTTACATTCACTACAATACTTTGGAAGATTGTCATACTTGATTTTCACTTTCTCAATCCTGATCTCGTAAGTTACTTCACCCTCTATCTCCATGTTAACAAAATCAGGAAGATCATCCAACAAATCAATTAACACCTTAACCCTAGCATAACTAGGTCGAGTATGATTTTCAGTAGCTTTATCAATATGCAAAGGAGTCCCAACAGCTGATGCAATTGAAAAAACAGCCTCCTTTACAAAGAAAGTTGGCATTAAATCAGGCAAGGATATCCATAAGATTACCTTAGATGTTTCCTCATCTATTTTAAACTTTGTATCATAAATAAGTGGCCTCATCAAATATGAATATCTATCTTTAGAACTCAAATAATATGCAGTTTTAGAACATGGATTAACAAGATCCTCTATAAGTGATAGATGAATCAATACATGCCGATGTCTAAACAATCCAATCACACAATTTCCTTTGATTCCACATTGATCAAGAATAATCTTACATAGTTCATCCATTTCTGGCCAGCCATATGAAAATTTGTCAATAACAGCGTATTGTAGTTTTTGTAATTTCTCCATTTGCTTCACTTCATTATGTGTCCATCTTACCACTGGGATTCCATTCTTGATCACCACTTTCTTCATTGAAATACTATTAGAATCTGTTGTTGTTGAATTACTTTTAGTAGGGTTTTGCATGAGATTTAACGTAGATGGTTGAAAGAGTCTGTGAACTTTGCTTTGGGAGATTGCGGGTGTGTTATAGAGTTATCTTTGGTTGCAGTAGGGTTAGAGGATGACCGGCCAACCACCAAAGACCGGTGGCCATGTTGCTGGTGGCAAGGTGACTTTAGGCTAGGGCTTGCATGAAAAGAAGGGTTTTGCTAGAGAGCTTTTTTATTTGGAAACAAATTGTTATTTTATTTTGATAGAATCTGGTGTATTAATTCATGCTTTTATTTTATTTTAAGTTACACTTAACCTGTCAAGTCTTCTCTAATTGTAGGTAACAGGTACTACCTTCTAACTCTGGTGTATGACACGATCCTCATCACAGGAAGTTATTCACTACGATCCAGAGTTAGAAAAGTCCTTGCTTCTGCTAAGGAAAGAACTTGCAGAAAGGATCTCAAGGTAGTTATCCAAGCAACACATTATGGATAAAAATGGAAGAAGAGTTGCTCATGAGGATCCACTCAACCCGAATCGCAAAAATGACCCACCTTCTATGGATGATGATGGGGAAGGGGTTGGAAACCGAATAAAGAACCGCCCTCCTACTGAAATAGTTGACCAAAGTGGCGGAACAACAGGAAGATTTCTTGGAGATTATGTTAGGCCGAACTACAATGGGGTGCAATCAAGTTTAAGAAGTCTACCAATTATGGCCAACAATTTCAAAATCAAGCACAGTGGTCTTCAAGCCATTCAAAACAATTGTATGTTCAGAGGAAAGCTGAATGAAGAGCCAAATAGCCACCTGATGGATTTTGATGAAATCATAAAGACTTTTCACTACTATGGGGTATCTGACGATGCAATTTACTTGAGGGCATTCCCTTTCTCTCTGAAAGACGATGCAAAAATCTGGCTGAGAAGTTTACCTTTGGGATCAATTCGCACCTGGGAGGAGATGATAATTAAGTTCCTTAACAAGTACTTTTCGCCAGCGAGAACAACGAGAATGAGGAAATAAATAAACAAATTTGGACAACTTGAGTCCAAATTTTGCAATGGTTTGTATAAGAAAGACATCAAGCTCTCTTCTCTCTCCTAAAATTTTCATGCAAACCCTACTACAAACCCTAACCTAGCCGCATCATGGCCACGCCGGCCACTGGTCAGCCATCGTCGGTGGTGGCCAGTCTTTCCCTTTAACCACCTTGATCATAGTTCCACCACTTTCTCAATCCAAACTATCCCCTGCATCTTCATCTCAACCTAACCCTACTACAAACCCTACTTCTTATAAAAGTTTTGCTCTTTGTTTAACGGGTAGTGAAGAAGATTTTACAATATCAAAGCAAAGAATGTGATCCTATTCCTAGGAAGAAACTAACGTACGTTGATGGTATTCCAATGCTGAAGTGGACTGAGGCTAAAATCAAACGAATAGAAATATTGGAAGACCTTCAACATGCAAAGGATAGGAAAGTTTTCTCATGGATGGCCTAATTTGGAAGAACTACACAAGATTATGCAATCACAATATGGAGTAAAAAGAGGTTGTAAGGTTGGTTTATTTAGGCCAAGACATGTTTTGATCAGTTGCTCACTGATGGAAGACTTTATTAATCTTACGTCCAAAGGTGCATATTATTTGAAGGATAAAGATGGTTTTACATCTCAGATGAGACCCCTTATCTATGATTCTAAGTTCAAAGTGGATGAAGAAACATCTCAAGCAACGGCATGGATATCCTTTCCAAACTTGTTATCTAATTTCTTTGTCAAAGAATCTTTGTTTACTATGGCTTCTGCTGTTGGAAGGCCATTGCAGTTGGACATGGAAACTATAAACAAGACTCGACCTAGTTGTGCTAGAGTCAAGGTCTAAGTAGATCTACTTGCCGATTTACCTAATTTTCTGATGTTAGAGATAGAAGATGAAGATACAAAGGAGATCAGGAAGATGAAAGTCAAGATTCAGTATGATTTCTTACCAAAATATTATACTGAATGAAAGATTCAAGGCGATTCTAGAGATGAGTGTAGAATCCTTCACCTTGAATCAAGAAAACAAATGTGGTTGATGTTACAAGCACGATTAATGGGGTGAAGAATACAGAAATCGAGGAACAAGTTGTTCAGGAGAAAGGCAAGCATGAGGCACACAGATGGTATCAAGGTAAGAATTATCCTGTGATGAGATTTGTTCCAAAAACTAACTCTAATGATAAGGTGGAGGAAACCAAAGGTGAGAGCGCTAATACAAAGAAGGATGTTGATCTAGAAGTACAAGTGGTTGTGCAGAACAAATTTAATGTTTTAAATTTTGTAGAAGAATGTGAGAAAAAAATTGCAAGTACATCAAAAATTGAAGTGGGGAAATCAAATGCAAATGGCAAAGAGGATGGTGAGATTAATCCTATGGAGTCTAGGCTGAATAATGCAGATATAGAGCAAACAAGGTATATGACAAGGTTCAAGGTTGCACAGAAGTCTAGCAAAGAATAGTGGAAGTAATGCCGGAGATTAATAGAGGCAACATCTTTAGGTTCTACAGGAGACACTATGAAGGACCAGATGTCCGGTATCATTGAAGTGGACCAAGATGCTGATCCACCAGATCCTCCTTCTTCAGAAAGGTCACTTGTGGTTTCCAATCCTGGGAACCAACAGGTGACACTTTGTAGGAAGCCTTCCCCAATCAAAGAGTTACATGACCTGATCTCCTATAATATTGATGTAATGGAAGTAGAGAAAGAAGTCAGAGATTTTCATAAAGAGGACAAGGAGGAGAACATTAAGCAGAATAAGGAAAATATACTCAGGCAGGCAGATGTATCTCCCAAGAGAAAATCCAACAATAAGGGCCAGAAGAATGCTAATGACAAGAAAATTCCACTCAGGGTGGTACCAAAGAAGAATGCTGCTAAATCTAATGTTAAATGATGTTAAAGTCATTCATTTGGAACATTAGATCAGTGAAGACACAAAAAGCCTTTCATAGGTTACAAATGTTAAGTAGACATCACAAATTCTTTTTGATTGCTCTTATGGAACCTTTTCAGCATGTCAGGACAATAAATCATTATAGGAGGAGATTGGGAATGTGCTTGGCTAATGCCAACTGTAATGGTAAAATCTGGTACTTTGTTACTGATAACATAGGAGTGGAAGTTTTGATGGACTCCTCCCAACAGATTACTTTGAAGTTGTCTTTACAAGAGTTGAATCAGCATATTATTACAACTTTAGTATATGCTAAATGTGATGCATCTGAAAGGCTGGAGTTGTGGGAGGCTATTTATCATCTTTCCAATACCATGACTTGTTCTTGGTTGATAGGAGGAGACTTCAATGTGGTTTTGAATGAGGAAGAAAAGATAGGAGGTAATCAAATACAACCTCAGGATGTAGAAGAGTTTGCATTTTTCATAAATTCCTGTGAACTTGAAGAAGTGAATTTTAAGGGAAGCCCCTTCACTTTGTGGAATGGAAGAGCAGATGAAGAATGTATCTTTGAAAGACTGGATAGGATGTTGGAGAATTCTCATCTTCTTGACAGCTTTGGAAATATTGAAGTGGAACATCTTGCTAGGACTGGGTCAGATCATGCCCCTCTTTTGTGCACTTATGGTGATAATCTTCAGAATCATTTCAGACCTTTTAAATTTGTATCATTTTGGATGGAAACAGTTAGGCAGAATTGGTCCACTTGGGAACATGAGGATGCTTTTATAAACTTCAAATGCAAAATGAAAAAGTTGAAAAGGGTGTTATCCAAATGGAGCAGAGAAGTTTTTGGTGATATCTTTAAGCAGCTGATCATAAGGGAGGAAATAGTCAGATTAAAGCAACAGTTGTTTGAAGAGAATCCATCTCAATTGAATAGATTGGTTCTGCAGAAAGCTCAGGCTGAGACTAAAAGATACTTGCATTATGAAGAAGAGTACTGGAGACAAAAATCTGGCTTGGACTGGTTTATAGATGGTGACAAGAATACTAGATTTTTTCATAATCTAGTGAAGGGAAGAATGAAGAAGCCGCAGATCAAAAGAATTCAAAATTCAGATGGTTCATGGATTGAGGATGAGGACCAAATGGCAGCTGAGGTTGTGCATTTCTATGCACAAAAATTTTCACATGAAGACTCAGTTGGAGGAGAAATTTTTTTGTCACATATTCCTATTTTGATTAATCAAGATAGAAATGATCTTCTTTGTCAAATGCCTAGTGTTAATGAAGTCAAAAAAGCTGTATTTAAGCTTAGTGAATCAAGTGCCAGTGGACCTGAGGTTTTCCTGGAATTTTCTACCAGACTTGTTGGGATATTTTTGGCTTGGATGTATACAAGATGGTGGTGGCTTTCTTTCAAGGTCATACTCTTCCTAAGGCTATTACTCATACCAAATCTTGTTCTGCTACCAAAGAAGAAGTTGGTTCAAAATTGCTCAGACTTAAGACCTATAAGTTTAAGTAATTTTATCAATAAAGTGATGTCAAGAGTGGTGCATGATAGACTGGAAACTGTGTTACCAAAGTTGATCTCTATTAATTAATCAGGCTTTGTACATGGGAGAAGCATTATCGAGAATGTGCTCTTGGCACAAGAAATTGTGATAGACATCAGAAAAAGGGGCAAACCGATAAATATAGTGATTAAATTGGACATGGCAAAGGCCTATGATAGAGTATCTTGTTCATATTTGATAAAGGTACTCAGTGGAATAGGATTTGCTAATCAATTCATTGACATGATATGGAGGCTTATCGCAAATAACTGGTATTCTATCCTCTTCAATTGTCAGGCCAAAGGATTTTTCCATTCAACCAGGGGTGTCAAACAAGGTGATCCACTTTCACCAAAGATTGTTCATCTTATCAGTAGAGGTGTTATCAAGAACTTTAAATGCAACATTTGACAAAGAGTGAGTATGTGGGATATGGGATGCCTAAATGGAGTCAAAACATCAATCATCTGGCTTATGCAGATGATACTATAATATTTCCATCTGTAGAAGGAGAGTCCTTGAAGAGAATTATGAAGATTCTGCAGGATTATGAGGCAATATCAGGCCAACTGATCAATAAAGACAAGAGTGCCTTTTATATGTATCAGAAGATTACTGGTGTACTGTCTCAATAGGTGGAGCAGATTACAGGTTTTTAAAGGGACCAGTTTCCATTGAAGTATTTGGGATGTCCTATATTTCATGTAAGGAGGAAAAAGTTATATTATAATGATCTTATCAAGAAGGTGAAACAAGCTGCAAAATTGGAAAGGAATATTGCTCTCTTTTGGTGGAAAAGTAGTTCTCATCAATAGTGTGCTTCGGGGTATTCCTATATATATGCTCTCAGCTGTTGTTCCCACAAAGTATACTATTAATGAGCTTCATAAAATCTTTTCAAGGTTTTATTGGAGTACTAAAGAAGAGCGTAGAAGTAGACATTGGACCTCATGGGATAAGGTTTGTTTACCTAAAGAAGAAGGCAGACTAGGATTCAGATCTCTAGATGATGTGTCTAAAGCCCTTTTTTGCCAAATTATGGTGGAGATTTAGAACATCAAATACATTGTGATCAGCCTTCATGTGGAATAAATATTGCAAAAAGATGAAACAAACAGAAGTGCAATGGAAAAGTGGTTCACAGGTTTGGAAAAGAATGATAGAAGCAAGAGATCAGGTGGATCAATAGATATGATGGGAACCAAGAAATGGAGCATGTGATGTATGGGATGATAATTGGACTAAACTCGGTTGAATCAAATAGGCAATGCCTCCAGACTTTCATATTGACACCAGCATTGAAGAGGTATCATACTTCATGAATGCAGAAGGCTGGGATGCACAGAGATTGTATGACAAACTGCCTATTAATGTTTGTAATCATGTCCTAGAAGAGCTGAGTATAGTGGAGCATTCAAAGGAGATGGATAAAGCCTAGTGGATGGCTAGTACTACAGGGAAATTAATTGTAGGGACTACTTGGAATTTGCTCAAGAAAAAGGGTCAAACATCAGTACACCTTTCAAAATTGTGGTTGAAAGGTGTTCCATTCAAAATATCCTTCTTCTTTTGGAGATTGTGGAAGTTCAAACTACCAGTTGATGATGTCCTAAAGAGAATGAATATTAGTATTGTATCTAGGTGTAGATGTTGTTTGAACCCTCATCAAGAGGAGACAGTTCAACATTTATTCCTAACAGGTGAATTTGCAGTAGAAATATGGCAACACTATAATGTTACTGTGGGGGATAATTGATCCAAGGATACAGATTCATCAGACAATAGTACAATGGTGGTATATGCCATGTCCTACAAAGCTCAAGTCAGTTATGCAGGCTGCACCAGCATTCATATGTTGGCAACTATGGAAGAGAAGAAATATTATCATGCATGGAGGCAATATGAATAAAATGAAGGTGATACATGGGATCAACTACAATTTGCATCACCTAGTCTCAAATGGTGAAATATTCGGAGGATTACAAGCCTAAAGTGGGATATAAGTTGATAATGGAAGTGTCCTGATATAGGCTGGTTCAAGTGCAATACAGATGGGGCCTCAAGGGGTAATCCAGGACTAAGTTCAGTTGCTTTCTACATTAGAGATGAATTTGGAAACCTGATATATGCTGGTGCAAGAAGATTAGCTGATACAACAAATATTATAGCAGAATCTGTCGCTATATTGGATGGTATTGAATTCTGCATTAAAAATGATCTGATGAATGTGATGATTGAATCAGATTATTTGTCTGTGGTAAATATTATACAAGGAGTATGGGATATTCCATAGAAGATTAGTATGGAAGTTAGTAAGGTCAAATTTTGGAGGAACAAGGGGAAAGTGCAGTTTGCTCACATCCTTAGGGAAGGCAATGCACTTGCAGAATTTTTAGCTAACTTAGGTTATGATTTTGCAGGCACAGCACAGTTTCATTCATTTGCTGAATTGCCAACAGGCGCCAAGAAGATTCTCAATAGTGACAAGATGATGATGCCTAACTTCAGATGCAAGGTATACAGAAATAGAGAACCAGACTGAGATACTTATACACATCAGAATTCTGTATACAATCCAACAGTTCAAGACACATGGTTTAGTTGTTCAATGAAGTAAAGATTTCTGCAAAAAAACGAAGCCTGTTCTGATTGTTGAAAACCTAGTTGGATAACTAAGGTTATCCTTGTTAGTGTGTGGTATTAACAACAATGTTCATCCTGCTAACAACATTTCTTTAGTTACCTAATTCGGTTACAAACATTCAGCTTGGCCACAGGAGTATGATTGATCAAAGATATTGGACAACAAAGGATAGGAACTATGAGGAACTTCCTACCCCACTTCTTCTTGAATGATTTTTAGTGAGATTTGATTCCATAGCACCTGGTGAGAGCTTAAGGTGACTGATAATGGCATCAATCCAAAGAAGGAGTATTCTTGTGTGCAGTGCTTTCATTTTTGTACTTGGCTGTTCTTACAATGCTTAAACTTTCTTTTTCCCAGGATAGAGTAGTTTAGTTTATTTTCAGTTTCTTCCTCTTTTGTTCTCAGGAATATCTTGATTGTTTTTTGAATAAAGATCCAACAGCATCAGGCTGGTTGGTTTAGATTAAAAAAAAAAACTTGAGTCCAAATTTCTGGGAAGGCTTGGATGCATACATCCTACCCTCCCGAGAACCCACTTATGAGAATACACTAGGTATGTTGTTGTTTCTTGACACCACCTTCTCGGATAATTCTTAACAATGTAGTGGGAGGTCCTCTGATGAAGAAAACGCAAGATAAAGCCATTGAAATTTTGAATAAACTGTCAAAAGATGCTAACCAATGGCTTGCAGATGGTACCGAAAGAAAGAAGATAGCTGGGGTACACCAAATGGATACATACATTACCTTGCAGACACAGATTACTGCTATTGCCAAAGATGTGAAGCAACTATCAGTAGCTCAAGTTCAAACCGAGTCACCGCTAACATGTGGTTTTTGTGGATTTTGACACCAACTCAAGAGTGCCAACAGGGACCAGTTTCAGAACAAGAGGTAAATATTGTTGGAAATTTTGATAGAGATAATTACCAAGAGGGAAACAACTTTAATTCTATGGGTCGCCAATGGTAGTCAACCAATGGGAAAAAAATAATCCTAGAGGTCAAGGACAAGCACAATCAAGGTACCCGAATCAGCAGAGGCAGCAATATCAGTCTCAATAACTTCAACAGGCAAATCAATCAAGTTTGGAAGACATAATGAGGACATTCATAACAAACACAGGTGAGAGGTTTGACACTCAAAATTTAGCTATTCGTAATTTAGAGAAATGAGGGGGAAATATGGGTACTATGTTATCTGAAATAACTCCAGGAACACTTCTCAGTGACACAGAGAAGAATCCTAAGTGAAACCAGTAACTTTGAGATATAGAAAGATGCCAAAGAAATATAGTAAAAATTCAAAAGCTGAAATGATGAAGAAAAAACAGGTGACATGAGATAAGTAGAAAATTTCAAGTGCTCCAGTTGAAGAGGTGGTTACAGATGATGAAACAGAGAAAGAGAAGGTTGAACATGATACAAACAAACACATGCCTGCATTTCCTTATCCTCAAAAGCTGAAGAGGGAAAAACTTGATAAATGTTTTGGAAAACGCCTTAACAGTAGCATGCAAATATCCCTTTCACAGAGGTGCTCACTCAGATGCCTACACATGCTAAATTCTTGAAGGATATTTTGCCAAGCAAGTGAAACTTAGAAGAAAACTCAGTTGTTAAATTGAATGCCACTTGCAGTGCCATCCTTCAAAATAAAATTCCTCAGAAATGCGGTGACCACGGAGTTTCACAATTCCTTTCTCTTTAGGAAACACATGATTTGACAAAGCTTTGTGTGATTTAGGTGCTTCGATAAATTTACTGCCTTTGTCCATTTTTAGAAAGATGGAAGAGGAGATCGGAATCGTCAAGTCTATACCGATATCTTTGCAGTTGGCAGACCAAACTACCGTTATTCCTAAAGGTATAATTGAAGATGTTATGGTTTGGGTGGTCAAGTTTGTGTTTCCTGCCAACTTTATTATGGTAGACATGGAAGAGAATAAGGAGGTACCTCTAATTCTGGGGAGACCATTCCTAGCTACAGGGAGAGAAATTCTTGATGTGTATGCAGGGTAAATTATGTTAAGAGTCGGGAAAAAAAAGTCATTTTCAACATGAAGATGATGATGAAATTCCCTAAAGAAAAGGAAAATGTCTACTCTTGTTTTAAGGTAGACGTTCTGAATGATTTAGCAGAAGAATACAAGCATCATAAGTTGGTAGATGACTTTTTAAAGAGGTGCATCACTCAATTAAACACCACAGAGGATGAAGATCCACAGGTCAGGAAAGAAGCTGAGCCTATAGATTCTGATAAACATGAGGTAAACGAAGAAGAATTACCGAAGGAGGGATCCAAACCAAACTTGGAACTCAAAGTCCTTCCCACACACTTGAAGTATGTTTTTCTATAACCTCCTGACAGTTTTTCGGTGATCATTTCAGTTTATCTGATAGGTGAGCAAGAGAAGAAGTTGTTCTATGTTTTGAGAAAGTACAAGACGGCTATTGGATGGGTGATAGCTGACATTCAGGGGCATCAATTCTACTCTGTGCAAGCATAAAATCCTTCTGGAGGAAAATAGTAAACCTATGGTGTAACCTCAAAGCAAGCTTAACAAGAAGTTAGAACAGGTTGTGCAGAAAGAAGTTGTCAAACTTCTAGAAGCAGGAATCATATTCCCTATTTCTGACAGTACGTTGATCATTCCAATTCATGTGGTGCCCAAAAAAGGAGGGATGATTGTAGGAAGAACGAGAATAATTAATCGATCCCAACAATAACTGTCACTGGATGGATAATGTGCATTGATTACAGGAGATTAAATGAGGCAACTTGAAAGGATCAATTTCTGCTTCCATTCATGATCAGATAAGGTGGCTGGATAAGAATTTTATTATTTCCTTGATGGCTATTCAGGGTATAACCAGATACTCATTTCTCTAGAAGACATGGACAAAACTACTTTCACATGTCCTTCTGGAATATTTCCTATAGAAGAATGCTATTCGAGTTTTGTAATGCACCAGTTACTTTCGAACGGTGCATGATGTTAATTTTTTTTTATTTGAACTGGAAGTGCTTAAGGTTTTCATGGATGATTTCACCTTATTGGTGAAGACTTTGATAGATGTTTGAATAATCTTGAGTCAGTTTTGAAGCGTTATGAAAAGACTCATCTGGTTTTGAATTGGGAAAGATGTCACTTCATGGTTTGAGAAGGGTTTATTCTCAGACATAAAGTTTCAACAAAAGGTATAGAGGTAGGAAAAGCAAAGGTGGATGTCATATCAAAACTTCCACCACCGACTACAATTAAGGGGATCAAAAGTTTTCTTGGACATGCGGGGTTCAATAGGAAATTCATTTAGAACTTCTCTAGCATCTCTAAGCCCTTAAGTGCTCTGCTGGGTAAGGATGCTAAATTCAAATTCACAGTTGATTGTCTAAGATCACTTAATCTGGTGAAAGAGAATCTTACTAGTGCTCCTATCATGGTGACACCTTATTGGAATCAACCATTCGAACTTATATGCGATACAAGCGATTTTGCAATTTGAGCAGTGCCTGGACAGAAGAGAGATAACTTGTTCAGACCAATTTACTAAGCCAGCCGCACCCTCAATAGTGCCCATGTGAATTATACAACAATTTAGAAAGAGCTCTTCATTGTGGTTTTTGCCTTTGACAAGCTCCTATCATATTGGATTGAGAACAAAGTGATAGTTCACACAGATCATTTTGCTCTCAAATATTTGCTGAATAAAAAAGTGGCAAAACTGAGGCTCTTGATATGGATTCTTCTGCTCTAAGAACTTGATCTACAAATAATAGATATGGAGGGTACATAGAACCAAGTCACTGATCACCTATCTAGGCTTGAAAATCCTCCCTCTAAGAACGTAAAAATCAATGAAGAGTTCCTAGACGAGGAATTGTTCTCTATTGCCTCAACGTCTGAGAAGCCACCTTTGTATGCCGATGTAGCCAACTTTTTGTTTAGCGGATGGGTGCACCAAAGATTTGAGCTATGAACAGAAAAGGATACTTCGAAGTGAGGTAAAGAACTATTTTTGGGATGACCTTTTTTGTTTGAATTTTGTGTAGATGGAATCATTCGAAGATGTGTCCTTGAAGAAGACATGGCAAATATTCTTTCTCATTGCCACGATGGAGCAGCGGGTGGACACTATGGAGGAAACCGTACAGCTGTAAAGGTCATGGAATCTTGTTTCTTTTTGCCATCATTGTTCAAGGATGCAAGAGCATATGTCGCTGTATTTGACAAGTGTCAACGAGCAAGTAATATAAGCAAAAAGGATTTGATGCCCCTTAATTCAATTTTGTTTTGCAACATCTTTGATGTTTGGGGCATCGATTTTATGGGCCCTTTCCCTGCCTCACATTCTTATGAATATATCCTAGTAGCTATTGACTATGTCTCTAAATGGGTCAAAGCAATTCCTACTAGGACTAATTTTTTTTAATTAAATTTAGCTCATGTGGGCCTTTTTTATTTATCAAAAATTAAATCGTCCAACAAAAACAAAACTGGCCCAAACAAAATACAGAATGTGAAAAACTAAAAAATGTCCTAATTAAATCCAAATTAGAAAAATTGCAATATCTGTGTAATGTTGCCCTAATTTTTCGCCTTTGTTTCTCTTCTTCTCGACTGTTCTCTCCTCCATTGATGGTGCAAAGATGATGAACATTCCCGATCTTGATGTGAAATCCTTCTCCATGACTTGTTTGACCTGATTTGCACCTCAATTTGTTGGCTGAATCGACATTGAGCTGATTGACGAGCTTGGTAAGCTTCTTCTTATGCATTTGTTGTGATTCAGCTGTCTCTCTATCGATTTGTTTCTTTATTCGTATGACCCCTACTTTGTGCGTGCAATGCATTTGTGAATCACCTCTGAGTGTACTTGTTCCTTGCTAACCATGTGGATATGTTCCGCACCTTGAAATGGTACGTCTTTTTCATTCAAACCCATCTGCTTTCTAACTTTATGCGTTGTGTTATCTCGCCTGTCTTGATGTGTAGTATTTCTCTACAGCTGTGTAGAAAGAACCATTGTATCTGAGAGTTTTGTTGAATTCTCTGCTACATTTCTCAAATGTTTGAAGCTTCTGCTCAGTAAGCTTCCTTTCTCCTTTTTCCTGCTGCTATTATTGCTTCCACATCTGCTAGTTGCATGTTTCTTCCTGTTCCTCTGATGTAGAAAACTACTTGCCTTTTATGTTGCTGTCGTTGAACTTTTTATATGCTTGTGTTATTTTTGTCCTTCTATGTTCCCTTGTAACTCTCTTTTTCCTACCATCCTTAAGTAGTTATGAGCCTCAAATAAGGAATTTGAGTTTTATCATTGTTTAGAATCTTTCGTAAACCCACCTCTAATTCCAGAAAACTGTAGCACTATAATGATCCTTTATCAATTTCACGCCCCAACTCGGGGAATGTTACACCTCGAAAAAATTTTCGTTGATGCACAGTGAATAGACTAACGAAGAGTGCGAAGTATGCGGTGTTTCAATAAGTAAGAAATAGCATTTGATGATTCTAAATAAGATTTCAAAGACATTTAAAGTAGGAGACGAAAGTTGTTAAAGAAAGTAAGGTATATGTCGTGTGACGGACAAGATTTACGAGTATCGAATTAATGATGACTTAATGAAGTTTTGGATAAGAGTTATAACTTCCTTTAGATTGTTAATGAAGTGTTAAACAAGTGTTAAGAAGGTTCCATAAGGATTGGAGATCAAACGAGACGACGGGAACAACTTCGGAGAAACTGTGGATTACACGGCCACTTCCACGGACCGTGTAACCTTATACGGACCGTGGAAGGGTCCGTATAACTCCCAACAGAGTTGGTGACTGGCTTCCACGGACCATACAATGTTCCACGGACCGTGAAAGTGTCCGTGGAAGTCCCAACGGGCTGAATTATTCCAAGTCTGTAAAGGTGATCCCAACTTCATTATTTTCATTCTAACACTTCCCCACTTCTATCTAAAGTCTCTAGAACATTCCATACATTTCATGAACAAGAATCCAAGGGAAATCAAAGGTTCTTATCATCAAACCAAGTGAATCAAGTGTAAGAAACTCATCAAAGATCATCCAAAGCAAGGAATCCAAGTGAAGGTGAAACTAGGGTTTTTGCTCAAAGTGAAGTGTTACCACTCAAGGTTCATTCCTACATCATCTAAGGTCAGTTTTATGACATTTCCATGTTGTTTAAGGTATTTGAAAGTTAAAACACTTGGATTACAAAAAGGATATAGAAATGGGTCATGAATGTGGGAATAGTGTCACTTTTGAATAGATGTTTGGATTGAGTTATGATTCTTGATACATTATGATTATAATCATGTTATAAATGATATTGAGAACATGGAATGGACGTTGTATATGAATGAACGTATTAGTGTGATACGACCACAAATATGGGTGATTGGAAATGAATTGAGAAGTAAGGATAATGTAGGCGATTAAAGGCTATCATTATGATGTTGTGAATGTTATTAATGAAGTTTGGGAGTTGATATGTATTATGAGGGAAGTCGTATAAATAAAGGAGATGCTGTCCGATTTTCTCTAGATTTAGTCATGTATCCTAAGTTATCGATTATCTAATATTAGTATGCACTCTAATGAAGGTAGAGACGTGAGCAATCGGCTAAGAAGCGTGCAAGTGATAGAATAAGTTAAACGAAGAGGTATGTAAGGCTAACCCTCTTTCATAAGGCATGGTTCTTTGGCCAATTATCTATCCTTCTATGAGCCTACGATATTCTCTAATGATCCTATCTCAAAAAGCTACTAAGCTTACGGATACCCTCAATATGATACGATGGTACTAAGTTCTTTATATGACGAGTAATCCTTTAAGGATAGATGTGATGAACGACGATAGTAATAATGCTAAAGATGCTTATATGTATATATGCCTATGTATGGCTATTATGAAACCCCGAGCTTATATGGCCGGGTACAATATAGTGAATATGTATATATCTAGATATGATGATGCGCGCGCACCACTGCAGATAGTGTCACACCCCGACCTTACTAGGGTGTGATGGGCACCCGACTTTCCTCAGAGTCGAGCGAACCCTTAGACATTCGCGTAATAAAACCTGCCATTTCGAAAACTTCTTAAAACATGGAACTTTTCAAACAACAATCATTATCTGAAAATACATACTCTTTTAACATTTACAAATTATTCGCACTTCCCGTACGCTATCCACGGACACCCGTCCGCAAAGTCTCTAGGATGTACAAATACCATGACATAAGTACTCGACTCGGCAACACTCCGAACCGAGATGGAGCTCGCCAATCCCACCGGAACAGCTCCTAGCAAAGTCTTTTACTCGTACGGGTGTACCACGTGGCATGAAACGCAGCCCCCCGAAGAAAATCGATGCGAAGAATGTGCCGAATATGTAGGCGATGACAAATAATAACCCGCAACTTAATTTAAGAGAGAAGAAATCGCAAATCAAATTCAATACTGTGACCTTCGGCGGAAGAAGCATAATATATATATATATAGGGTCTCATGTAATCCCTAAGTGAATAATGCAAATGAACACACACATCTTAAGTAAAGGATGCAATCTAACCCGTGTGTCGCTTCCGACATTCAATGAAATAGTCCGCCGGACGGCCGCTTCCGGCGTAGTAATAAAGATGGCCCCTTCGGGCATTGCCGCTTCCGGCATAATAACAACGATAGCCCCTTCGGGCATTGCCGCTTCCGGCATAATAATAAAGACTGACCCCTTCGGGCATTGCCGCTTCCGGCATAACAATAAAGATGGCCCCTTCGGGCATGCCGCTTCCCCTTGGCATAATAATAATCACGGCCCTTCGGGCATTTTAGTAATGATAATGTAAACATAAGTAGTAAGTGAAATGAAATAGTGAAATCTCGCACCCCTTTCGGAGTGGTTTTGAAAAAGAATAGCTCACTCGGACATAAAGGCGAGGCCATAGTGCTCCCACGTGGCCGAGGCCATAGCACACTCGGTGATCGGTGAGGCCACGGCTCGCTCGGACACGGACCGAGGCTATAGCACACTCGGCATAAGTCGAGGCCACCGCACCCCTCTTCGGAGTGGTTTTAGAAAGTCTAAATATTAAAACCTCACACCCCGTCGGAGTGGTTTTAGAAAAATCAATTTTGTGTTCCTTTGTACAAAACTAGTTCTTTAAAAATCATCGATGAACCACAACCGCGTTTCCGAAGCCATTTTTGGAAAACCGAGGTAATAATCATATTAGGAACATTGTCACACCACCACGTACATTATAGAACATAATGAGGTAGCTAAACAACTGGCCTTTGGTAGTCGGGTCCTACCATGCAAGTTCTAAATGTTTAGGAGCTCTTCCATCATTTCACACAATTTCTAATTCAATTCTACTGAATGAATAGTAGTTAATTTCAATCTCGAATTTCTAAGAAAGGAATTGTCCCCGAGGCACATATTCAAGCTTACTACGTCTAAGACATGCCAAAGAAAGAAAGTGAAGCCTTACATACCTTTTCCGCCTCTTACGCTACTCCAAATTCCAGTTCCAAGTTCGCCAAAATCTGCAATTTGGTCGCATTTACCAGTTACTATTCATGAGACTTAAAATTTCAATCTTGCCTCAATACTTGTCTACCGAAATTTCGGCAGCATTTCCCCTGTAAACACACCATCCCGAGGATATAACTCGGCCAATTTAACAACAACAAACCCAGAGAATTCAACTCGGCCAAACTATCAACAACAATGCCAACCATCATATCTCCAACTTCAACAATTTATTCAAAATACATTCCAACATTAGTAGCTCCTTTTACATAATCAAACAACATTTCATTTATATCCAATTCACAATTGTTCACACATTCAAATACTAATCCGAAACCATTCAACAATATTCTAGAACACTTCGACAACCCGCACAATATTTCAAACGGTTCAACCAACCCATACACTACCCAAATTCTTTCAAATCCAACAAGAATAATTACAACACATTTTCTTTCTTCCAAATTCATAAACTACACCAACATTCTACATATTAGCAACATTATTCCTACAATTATAAGAAACCATACTAATGTCATATTAACTTCTTCCATAATCCGCAAACGATTACAACTTTATTTCAAGCCATTAAATCTTCATTTAACAACATGAAATCCACAACACAACAACAATCAAAATACTAAATAAAATTAGCTCATCATACCCCACCAAAACAGCCCCCTATACGGCTACCACATCAACACCGACAAACGAATTTATATAAAAGCTATTTCTTCCGTCCTAATCCGTTAAATCTTTAAATAAACTTGTTAACAATGGAAAGGAACCTTCATATTACCTTAAGTAGGCAGCCACCATGTTATCACTCTCCTCCTTGGTTGATTTTTAGCTCAAATTGAAGACAACGCAGCGTACAACACTTTTCCCTTCATGGGCTTCGGGATTCGGTGCTCGGATTTTGGTCAAAATTGGTTTTTCTTCTCCAAGGCCTTTTTTCTCTATCTCTCCAGAATTTTCTGGTTGTTCCAGATCTTAAAATGAGGAGGGAAGGGATGAAATATCACTTAAATAACATGGGTCATGGGCCTAACCCGGTTGGGCCCGAGTTGGGCCTAGCCCACTGACCTTTCGACCTTAAAACGTCCATATCTCCTTGTACCGACGTCACCTAGGAACCCACAACCTATGGTTGGAAAGCTAATTCAATTATCTACAACTTCTATCTCTTGGTAGTTTTCCAAATTCCAAACTTATAATACCGTTTTTGCCCCTCGAAGTCAGGTCACCCGAAAATGTTACTTAAAAATATTCGTTTGAAGGCTTCCACTTTGATTTGGCCCAAGGGTCCTTCATGAGTAGTGTTTAACTTTACATATGTGATTCATATAACTTGTCACATGTTCCAAAAAAAAATCTTAACGTGTGGGCCCCACCTCAGCTTTCAAATAATCCGACGTTCAAAAATACGGGATATAACAGATAGGTACGGATAACCCTGAGCCTTGGTAGGGCCAGGTATGACACTGAACATTGGTAGGGCCAGGTATGTGAAACACCGAACCTTCGTGGTCGGGTATGCTATGTATATGACATCAATATGAGTACGAATATGCTAAGTATATGTAAATGTTATGTAAAGGCTATGTATATGCAATGTATATGAGATGTAAATGATATGAATATGAGTATGAATGGAAATATGAATACGAATACGAAAATGGATACGAAAGGTAAATGAGTACGGATATGGATGTATGTACACGGATACGCAATAGAAATGGAATGTCCCTATGGAAAGCAAGTAAGTGCTATGACGATGATACTATTATCTCCCATCTTATGCTATTTCATATGTTGTCTATTATGCTTTTATATTGATGTTGATCATGCTTTACATACTCGATATTCTTCATACGACGTCCTTTATTTTATTTTGATAGCCAAAGCGCCATGCCCGCAGTGGCCGGGAGATGATTTGATCCATAGCTTCATTATTCATGGACTACATAGCGGGGCTCCATTTCATTCGGAGGTGCAATTTTGGTATAGATTCTTTTGTGTACATACTTATACGCGGCGTGGTCTCATCGGGCCATATGATATGACATACTTTTCTTAGAGGTCAGACATGTGTATATGGTTAGATGTGTTCGGCCTTATCGGCCTATATTTTGGGATATTATTTGTTAGCCATCGTCGCTTATGCACATTGATATGGGCATAGTTACTAATGATGATATAGATGTGTTGTCGCCCAATGGGATTAATGTGAATGATGAATGAAAGCATGATTTAGTTATGTGGCTCACCTAGATGTGATGTGAAAGTATGTTAAGAGGTGCCCGGGTGGGTTAGCACCGGGTGCCCGTCGTGGCCCTTCGGTCGGGTAGTGACAGGGAACGTGCGGACACCTACTATTTTCCACCTCAGTAGGCGTACCCATCCCTTACGCAACCAATCATCAGTAAATAAATAATGAATAAACGAATGAAAAACACAAGAATAATACTATAAGTCTGACATAATATAAGTATACTAAGTGGGGAAGATAAACAAATCCCAAATCGTGGTCTAATCAATACAAGAGCTACTAAATACTACTACAAGTCTGAATAGTCAATACATCATCTGAAATACATACTGTCTATAAATTGAAATGGGACAATAAAGAAGATAGAGTCTCGGGATGCATGGATTTTCGGTAGCTCACCCTCAGAACTCTAGCAACATCGCCTCGGGATCAGTCGCAAGGTGTGGAAGTGTCTCCAACAGCGAACTCTGCACTCATGAAAAGAGTACAAAGAAAGTAGCATCAGTACAAAACACGATACTAAGTATGCATCATAGGCCGACAAAAGTTAGACCACGCATGCAAACAAGGAAATGGAAAGATAATCATGCTCATGCACAAATACAAGTCCACAAGTCCAAGTAGTACAATAAATTACCAACAATGTCTCAAATATATCACGAATCCAAACATAACCAAATAATCACCCAATAACTCAAATATCATGGAATATCAATATCAATCCAAATGACACAAAGGACATATAAGGTGAATGCATATGAAATGCAATGCCATGATACACACATGCTTCGGGGGGACGATGTCCACCTCTCAACAATCATGACCCATGAGGGACCGCTAAGTCCATGTACCGTCATTCTGTATCACACAGCCTAGAATGACTCCTCCATCCAATATCAATGCTAACCACTCTGTATCACACAACATAGAGATGGCTACACAAATATTGTAATGTCGCATGAATCATACTTACCTCCATCATCACCACTGCCCAATATTAAGATCAAGAAAAATATATCATGAATATAAGAAAGTATGTCATGCAATGAGAACATCATAAATATCATATGGATTCCAATCAATTTCATATAAGGACGACCACCATAGTACAAGTAGCACATTAATCCGTTCCTTCCAAAAAATCTCCCATGATACAAGGAACCACCAATTCACACAAGAAAAGCCAAGCATAACTTACGGAACCTACGGGCCACGAGCCCAAACACACAAGGCACACAACAATACCAATCCTAAGAATTTCATGCCAACTTCATACCCGAAGGTTCACATGATGTCTCCAACAATTCCCTAGTGCTACATATATGTCGGTAACCAGAGTCTAGCCAATAAGCTAAGCCGTAACCTACCTGGGAAGCCGAATAGGAACCTGGAATCATCACACCTTTGCCTTGCCTTTCCGTAATGCCTATAAGTACTCAAAGTCTATTCATAATTGAATTCTATATTAAAAACCATGAATAATGACACCCATATTGCTATACTTCTAGCTAGGTCAAATTCTAACCCAAGGAAATTAGGGAAACGGGCCCAAAAGGGTAAAACGGATATTGAAAAATGGAACATGCAATTCAAGCTCTAGGTGATCAAATCCACTAATTATTTGCTAAAACAACTCACAATTAAGCCTAATTCGGATTTAAAGCAAAACTCCCAAATTTGGGTATGAATGCTATTTCTTCAATCCTCAAATTAACCATTAATAATGGAAGAAATACACTTAACAACAAGAAATTCATCAAACTCTATCGTTATTCTAGTTAATTTCACCACCAATTTCTATTTTAGAAGTCTAAGCCCATTTCAAGAATTTTAACACAAGACTTATCTTCTCTATCTAGATTCTAGTGATTCTAGGCATGGAATGGGAATCTAGAAAGGCAAATAACAAAGGCTAGGGTCATAGATCTTACCTCCAATAAGAATCAGTTCACAAATAGCTCTATTCTCCCAAAGAGTGGTTATAAAAGTGATGAGAAGAAGTGATAGGGTTTAAGGGACTTTACTTGAGAAAAAGGAAATAATTCTGCCCGACTACGGCTGCAGCGGTCAAGGAGCCACTGCAGTACACGCGCTACTGCTCCCATAGGGCACACCATGGCAGCCTTTTCTAAAAATTAGTAGGCCGCTATAGCGGCAAGGAACCCACTACAGCGGCTAACCACCAAAACTCTTAATCCTCTATAGCTGTCCCCCTGGCACTATAGCCATCCTTCCCCCGTGCGCCGTAGCGTGACACGAAGCTCTCGGCTGTTATGCGGTAAAGGTCACAGGATTGCACTAGAACCAGAATATTTCAATTTTGACCAATCTCTTCCCAAAATCCGACTATCACCCGAGGCCCCATAGATACCAAACAAACATGCACACATACACAAAATGTGCTACGGATTCACCCGTGGCCTCGAATTGTCAAAAGAAGGTTTAATTAACCTGAACTGGAATGAAACGAGCGGACTTAGTCAACCGGTCAACAATAACCCAAACTGAGTCAAACTTGCCAAGGGTCCTTGGAAGCCCCACCACAAAATCTAGGGGAATCCTCTCCCACTTTCATTCGGGAATAGGCATCCTCTGGAGCTCACTACCAGGTCTTTGGTGCTCATACTTCACTTGCTGACAATTCCCACACGTAGACACAAAATCTACAATATCTCTCTTCACCATCCTCCACCAGTAGTGTTGTCTCAAATGACGATACATCTTCGTGGAACCTGGATGAATGGAGTACCTCGAACTATGGGCCTCGATCAAAATCAAATGAATCAAATTGCCAACACGAGGAACGTACACGCGTCCCTTGATCCTCTGAATGCCCTCACTATCAAGCATGGCCTTCTTGGCCTCACCTCTCAGAACCTTATCACGAATCTTACACAACTGGGCATCCTCAAACTGTTGGGCCCTAATGTGCTCTAAGAGGGACGACCTCGCCTCAACACAAGCTAAGACTCTGCCTGGAACTGAGATGTCAAGGGGCACAAAATTATTAGCCAGAGTCTGAACCTCCATGGCTAATAGACGCTCAGAAGCAACCAATCGAGCTAAGCTACCTATACTCACTGCCTTGCGACTCAAAGCATCAGCAACAACATTGGCTTTCCCTGCATAATACAGAATAGAGATGTCGTAGTCCTTCAGGAGATCCATCCATCGACACCACCTAGAATTAAGATCTTTCTAGGTAAACACATGTTGAAGGCTATGGTGGTCAGTAAAAACCTCACAATGGACACCGTACAAGTAATGCCCCCAGATCTTCGAAGCGAAGACCATAATTAGCAACTCAAAATCGTGGGTAGGGTAGTTCCTCTTATTCATCTCCACAAGGAACTCATAAGAATCCTCGGTATGTAAGCCATTGAATTTGGGCGGCTTCATCTTCAGAAACCTTCTAACTAGATCCTGATCATCAACAGTCATAGTTTACACAGCAACGTGTCTCCAAGCACCCTCAGGAATATGAATAGCACCAATACATGGGGACATGGCTGCAGCAGGATGCATACCCATGATTTGTCCCTGCTCAGGAGTTCGTACCCCTACTTGAGTCTAAGAACTGCCACTTGGAGTAGTGGTACCCCCTACAACATACTGACTGTCCAAATGAAGAAGTACCCGGGACATGATATCCTGAAACATGAGGTCGGACACAATGTCGGGGTGGGTCTAAGCTGGTCTTGCACTACCCCCGACAACCGATGTTGCCTCTGGTTGCTGCTCTGGAGAGGCTGAGCGTGCTCGCCTTAATCTGCTACAGGGGCTCCACCCCTAGCTGGCCAAGGCCTCTAGCTCAGCTGCGGCCTCTCGCTGCTCCTCCCCCTCTAGTTCCTGCCTTAGGAGCGGGCTCTGGCACCTTATCCCTCGCTATCGTGGCTTGAGTCCTCACAATCTGTGAGAGAACAGAATTCGAATCAGATACCAATTAGAATAAAGTGGCACGAAGGAATGAAAAAAGGGAAATTACCTAAAGTCCTATAGCCTCTCATAGATAAGTATGGAGATCTTCGTACCGATCCTTAAGGCTCTACTAGAATTGCTCTTGTACTTATAGACTGGGTAACCTAAGGCTCTGATGCTAACTTTTCATGCTCCAACTTGGGGAACGTGCGGGCACTTACTATTTTCCACCTCAGTAGGCGAACTCGTCCCTTATGTAACCAATCATCAGTAAATAAATAATGAATAAACAAATGAAAAACCCAAGAATAATACGATAAGTCTGACATAATATGTAAATACTAAGTGCAAAAGATAAATAAATCCCAAATCATGGTCTGACCAGTACAAGAGCTACTAAATACTACTACAAGTCTGAATAGTCAATACATCATCTAAAATACATATTGTCTCAAAATAGAAATGGGACAATAAAGAAGATAGAGTCTCGGGCTGCATAGATCATTAGTAGCCCACCCTCAGAACTCTGTAACGTCGCCTCGTGATCAGTCGCGAGGTGTGGAAGTCTCTCCAACAGCGAACTCTGCACACCCAAACTTCATACTAGAAGGTTCACATGATGTCTCCAACAATTTTCTAGTACTACATACAAGTCGCGAATCGGAGTCTAACCAAAAAAGTAAGCTGTAACCTACCTGAGAAGCTGAACGGAACCTCAAACGTCATACCTTGGCCTTTCCTTTCCGTAACGCCTCCAAGTACTCAAATTCTATACTTCTAGCTAGGTCAAATTCTAACCCAAGGAAATTGGGGAAACGGGCCCACAAGGATAAAACGGAAAATTGAAAGACGGAACATGCAATTCAAGCTCTAGGTGATCAAACCCACTAATCATTTGCTAAAACAACTCAAGAGCAAGCCTAATTCAGATTTAAAGCAAAACTCTCAAATTTGGGTATGAATCCTAATTCTTCAATCCTCAAATTAACCATTAATAATCGAAGACATAAGTTAACAACAAGGAATTCATCAAACTCTATGGTTATTCTAGTCAATTTCACCACAAATTTCTATTTAGAAGTCTAAACCCATTTCAAAAATTTTAACACAAGACTCATTTTCTCTATCTAGATTCTAGTGATTCTAGGCATGAAATAGGAATCTAGCACAGTAAATAACAAAGGCTAGGGTCATAGATCTTACCTTTAACAAGAATCAGTCCACATATAGCTCTATTCCCCCAAAGAGTGCTTAGAAAACTGATGAGAAGAAGTGATAGGGGTTAAGGGGCTTAACTTGAGAAAAGAGAAATAATTCTGCCGGGATTACACCGCAATGCTCCTCTGATTCGCAATGCACATTACACACTACGGCGCCCATAAGGCACCTATGGTGGCCTCTACTTAAAATCAGTAGGCCGCTATAGCAGCAAGGAACCCGCTATGGCGGCTAACCACCAAAACTCCTAGTCTGCTATAGTTGTCCCCCCAGGCGCTATAGCTTGATCACTACAAAATGTTATGGTGCACGGGCCGCCGCCTGGCACTGTAACTCAGAATATTCGGGTTTTGACCAAACGCATCCCGAAATCCGACTATCACTGGAGGCCCCACAGATACCAAACAAAAAAACACACACACATAAAAACACGCTACAGATTCACCTATAGCATCGGATTTTCCAAAGGAGGTCTAATTGACAAAGTCAACCCCCAATGGCCTAAAACTAAGTTCCCAACCCAAGTTTCAAAACGCTCCCAATTGCATTGGGAACCAAACAAAAAACACTACTAAGTCATAAGTGACTGTCCGAACCTCTCGAAATCGACGAAAATTTGAAAAAGGTCTGTTTACTCAAGAGTCAACTTTGGGTCAAACAGATTCGACTTTGAGGCTCAAACCTCCAAAATTCACTCTAAAACCCACCTGATGACCTAGGGAAAGGTCAAAAAGGGTAAAAGAGCCATTAGCACTATAACGACCAATCGGGTCATCATAATCAACAATATAATTAGCTAGTGTATTAGCCAATTGATTTCCTTCCCTCATAATGTGAGTGAATCTTATCTCCATATCTATAGCCATTTCTATAATATCTTCTATCCAAATTGAAATATTCCATGCTGGCTTCCACCTTTCTTATAATATCTTTTGGATTATTTATGAACCAGTTTGAACAATAATATGATCCAACTGGTTTTCTCTATAGAACCTTATGGCTTATCTTATAGCCATTATCTCAGCCACTGTGTTGGTATTGATACCAATATCTTCTGCTTGATCATAAATTAAGTTACCATCTGAATTTCTCAAGCAAAATCCATAAGATCTTCAACCTGGATTTCCCCTATAAGCACCATCAGTGTTACAAAGTAACCACCCTGTTGGAGGAAAATCCCATATAACTCTAGTAATCTTCAAACTAGCTCGGTCAACTTCTAACATTTGGATCAAACTATCCCATCTGTTTGGGACTTGTCTGAGTGATGGATTTCTAGTTTGAACCCATCTCTGAATTGTACCAAAAACCTGGTATATTACTTTTCCAATTGATCTTTGTTCCCCATGTTTAATGGCATTTCTTCTCTTCCATAATTCCCAAACAATGATAGCAGGCACTGCTTGATAGATTTTCTTCAATCTGCCTGTTACTGGAGCCTGCCACCATTTAATAATCTTTTGTTGCAATGGTAAGCCTTCCACATCTATACCTACAAAATAAGATAAATAGGACCAAGTCTTGTTAGCAGAATCAGCCCTGGCAAACAAGTGTTGAGTTGTCTCCTCCTTAGGATTTGAGCAACACCAACACTTGGAAGCCATGTTATACTTCATTGTTTTCAGCAAATCATACAAATGTATCTTATTTTTCTAACATCTCCATAGGAGAAAGAATACAACCCCTTCATCCACATGTACATATACACTTCCATTTGTTGACCTCTTAATTTAATGTATTCCAAGGCTGGTTTAAAAGAGAATTCCCCCTGTGTGTCAAGTATCCACAAAGCTTTGTCCAAATTTCATTCCATTCTAGGTGGACTTATATTATTACTGATATGTTGAACAATCTCAATAGATAACACTGCTTTCAACATATTAGTATTCCATTGTCCATCATCCACAAACTCATACACATTTTGAATAGTATCATCACAATCTCCACCAATATTTGCAAAATACAAAGCTTCTAAACCAGTCCAATTATCAAATCAAAATTGTGAATTACCCATTTTGGTCTGCCACCAGATCTGATGCTTAACCAAATTCCTAGCCTGAAGCATTTTCTTCCATGTTTGTGACCCATACTTCCATTGCACAATTGCTGCATTCTCTTTTTGGCAATATTTGTTGCTAATAAAAGCACTCCATAGTGAAGGTTTTGCCCTAAAATTCCACAACCTACAATACAAAGCCATGGAAATATCATGTAAGGACTTGAAACCTAATAGTCCTTCATTCAATGGAACACATAGTCGATTCCAAGATGTCCAATGTCTGCTTTTACCACCAATGGTGTTGCTCCAAAAAAAATAAGCAAATAATTTGTGTATTTTCTTAATAACACCATCTGGTGGATTATCAGTAGATAAAATATGAATTGGCATACTTTTCAAGACATGTTTAATCAAGATAGCTCTACCTCCAAAAGATAACATTTTGCATATCCAACTCTGTAGCCTATTCATTATCTTCAATAGTATAGCATTGAAAAAATATTTCCTCCTTCTACTATGATAAATTGAGCAGCCAAGGTAAATGAAAGGAAAATCCCTCCTTGTGATTCCTGTGGCAATTTCAACTGTAATACTCACATCACCTGGAACATTCTGATGCATATAAACAACACTTTTTTCCTTATTTATCTTCTACCCAGGTGGCTTCTCATATTTCTGTAAAATCTCCATGATCAACTTCAAGGATAACGCATCTGCTGAGGGAAAAAAATGTTATATCCTGTATTTCGTACGTCGGAATATTTTAAGTTAGTTGCGACAAATTATGGGAGAGACTATTTTCTGACTTTGTTTTACGACAAGTGGCTTATGATTTTGTCGAAGGAATTAAGGAAAAAAAAATTGGGACTAAAAATGCATTATGGAAAAATTTAAAATTTCATGAAATTAGAGGGTGTGGCCGGCCACATGTGATGTGGGCTTCATGTCCACATGGAAGTTAAATATATGGGAATTGGATGACCAAGATAATCATTTTCATCATTTTTCATCTTAAGAAAATTCTAGAGAATTGGAGAAAAAGAAAAGAAAACGAAGAGAAAGACATGGATATGCGCACGGTCTGTGCACATTTTTATATATATATATATATATGGATGACTAAGTCAAGCAAGCATTCATCATTCTCCACTTCGTAAAGTTCAAGAAATATGAAGAAAAGGAGAAGGAGAAAACGGACAAAGAGGGGCTGGCTCGAGCCAGCCCCATGAAGTTGGTCATGAAAAAAAAATTTCTTCAAGCCTTCCTACTAATTAAAAGGTCCTCTACACCATGGAATAATTGTTGGGACATGCTAAACATTCTTTCTTGCAAATCATGAGCTAGCCGAGAGGTGAAGTGGGTGGAAAGAGGTGAGGTTTAATCTTATTTATATGTTTTATAGGTGTTTGTGCATGTTGTGATATGTAGAAACAAATGAAGCTCATGAAAATATAGAGTCATTGTTGTGGCCGTGTATATATATATATATATTGTGTAGGGTAGGAATGAAGAACTAATGTTATTTGGTGTTTGGTTGATGTTGTTTAATGGTTTGAACGTGTTGTGATGTGTAGCGTGCATAGGAATTGTGTAGGTTGATGTTGGAAAAAAAATTGCCAAAGCCGTGTGTGGGCTATTTTTGGAGGCCAAGGTGAATCAAATACATTTTCTGTAATTACGATAATAATGTTGTCAATGGTTGAATTGTTGGGGTGTAGCTTAGTTTTGAAGAAAGAAATGTGTCATCGATGTTTGGACTTGAAGGTTCGAAGGTTTGTATGTTGGATGGCTGATTTGAATATTGTGCGGATTACTTGAAATATTCTTGAATCTTGGTGAAATGATCTCGGATTAGTATTTGAATTATGTGAATGTCGATGTTGACGACTTGAACGTATGTAGTTTATTGGAATATAAATGGAATGTAGGTAATTATATAAGAAGAGTTATTAATGTTAGAATGCGTTTGGAATTGATTATCGATGTTGTTATCATGCTAGTTGGTATTGTTGATAATGATTTGGCCGAGTTAAATTCTCGAGGTCGAATTTACGAAGGAGAGATGCTGAATTTCCTGAGATAACATGATGGCTTGGAATTGAATCCTTCAATGCTTATGACCAATGTTTGACGTCCAATGACGTTGTTGTGGATTTGGGAAGCGAGACGTAAGTTGGATTAGTGTAGGAAGCGAACGAGATATGTAAGCTTAACCCTTCTTTCTTTGGCATGTCTTAGTGAAAAGTAAGTTATGACACGTACCCCGAGGTAATTCTACCCTCGCGGTCCGAGCATGTTTATGATCCATATATTCTTAATGTAGCCAAATTATGGTCTTTATGTTTTTCGCATGAATGGACTTCAAAGATTGCATAAAAGTTTGTTTTCAAAAAGAGTTTGTTTCCTAAACGATTCCGAAACTACAAACATCCGTAACTTCTCAGTAGAGCTCGGATCGTTGTCATTTGTTCGTAGAAAGTTCTAAAGTGAATAAGGTTTGTAACTTTCGAGGCGAACTCGGATTGGTTTGACGATGACTATGATCCCTATGGTTTGAATAAGGAGCTGTGACCCATATGGACTTGTAAATACGTATGATGTATGTTATGGTTCGAGAAAGATATTTGATATAACTATTGTTCGATTTTCAAATGACATTCCGCTTAGACTTCTTCGTTGAATACCCGTGAGTATGATTTTATATGCATATGGTTTGTCCTTTACTCCGCTCGTGCCGGCCTCAACATGTCCTTCACCGCGTCCGGGCGAGGGCATGTATTCGTGCAATTCTATTGCATTATTCACCAGTCGTCCCCTCACTAGAGGGCCGGGGCACATATATATATATATATATATATATATATATATATATATATATATATATATGATATGATGATACTATGATATGGAGATGGTGGCAGTGATGGCATACCGAGTCCACCACCGCGGTCGAACACGCTACTCACCGAGTCCCTCACTAGAGGGCCGGGTACGGTATGTATATATGTATATGCATGCATGATGATGACATGATTTTACTTACCGCGTCCCGCCCGCTGGGGGCGGGGGCACGTTATATGTATATATGAGTATGATGATTTTACCTACCGAGTCCCTCACTGTAGGTCGGGACACGCTATATGTTTACATGATGATTATATGATTTGATATGCATGACAAATGTTTTCAAAGGCAAGTTTTATGATTTTCTATACGCGGCACTTCGCATGATCCCGCTTATTGTATTTCATGGTTTACATACTCGGTACGTATTCCGTACGACCCCACTCTCTTCGGGGGCTGCGTTTCATGCGGCGCGGTACGCCGGACGAGGGCGAAGATATTAGCCGGAGATGATGTTCCAGCGGGATTGGCGAGCTCCATTTTCTTCGGGGTGCTGCCGAGTTAGAGCATGATGATATGGTTTCATGATTCTACGTTAGAGAATTTGCAGACAGTGTCGTGTGTATAAGATGTCAGTTTTGTAAGCGGCTATATAAGCCGATGTATTATTATGCATTGTATTACAAGTTTCGTATGGTATAGGTTTTATTTGATTTGATAAAGATGAAAAGCATGTTTGTTTAAAAAGTTTTCATTATGTACTTATGTCATATTTTGCCGACGATTGGGTTATTAATATCACGTAAGTCGACGGGTTTGCTCGGCCACCAAGTAAGGGTCGGGTGCCCCCGTCACACCCATCGGATTAAGGGTGTGACAAATTGGTATCGAGCGGTTCGTCCTAGGGGTTGTACGCAGTCGTGTCCCGAGAGTCCGTTTATGGTGTGAAGCGCGCCACATTTATAAACGGGAGGCTACGGGGCATCTAGGATGGTTACTCTTCTTTGACATCTTAGATCGTGCGATAGAGCCAAGTCATAGGAAATGAGATTCCTACAATCGACCTTTGATTTTAGCGAGGAGAAATGGCATCGACGGAAGAAAATGATTAGCGACATTGGAAGCTGCAAAGCACGCAGGTAAGCAAAGGTATGAAAGGTATACGTCGAACGAGGTATTGAAATACGATCGAAATGTAAAGTTGAAAATTAAAAGGGAAAATGAACAAGAAAGTGTAACAGGTGTTGTTTGAGTTGGGCATACGAGGTATGTTCATTATCTTTGTACTGTTGATGATATTGGGAGCCCTGTGTGGCTGCGATATGATATGATATACGCATATATATGTTGGCCCTGTGAGGCATGGTTGGTATTTTCTGTGTACAGGTTTTGAGATAGTAAGAAATATAGAGGAGACTCTGCCGAAATTTTTCTGGAAATAAAGAAGGAATAACATATAAGTTTGTAATATGCCTTGGGAAGTGTGCCAATAGCAATGATAAGATTTGACTAAACTACGAGTACGGTAAGACGTGAGAAAGGAGTAAATGACTCGGTGGGAACAATAATAATTAGAAAGTCGATATCGATACGGTGGGAAGGATTTGGAAAGGGTATGTAATCCTAAGGGATGAATTACGACGAGCCTATGGTTAAAGGAAATAACAGTGTGATTAAGACAAGAGTATAGAGGAATCGAATGGTGACGGGTATGAAT
This sequence comes from Lycium ferocissimum, assembly GCF_029784015.1. Taxonomy (NCBI): domain Eukaryota; kingdom Viridiplantae; phylum Streptophyta; class Magnoliopsida; order Solanales; family Solanaceae; genus Lycium; species Lycium ferocissimum. Next base: position 62,467,290 of record NC_081349.1, on the reverse strand, counting down.
GTATAGATAAGACAGCCTGTGGAACGATAAGGATAAAGTGGATCGGAAAAGAGTAAAAGGGTAAGAAATAGGAATAAGATACGGATAAGAGATAAAGTGAATATAATGAGGGTTGTTATGGAAACAAGTAAGGCCTAGTGAGAGGGTGGCCAAAGTTATGCTATGATCTACGTAGTTAGGATATAAAGGCAAGTGTGGAACGGAAAAGTGAGCGGTAGAACGAATAAGGACGACTTATCAAGTTCGGTAGGGGAAGTTTGGAATGAGGGTTATATAATAACGGAAATGATAGTGAGCGTAAGAAAAGAAAGGGTAATCGGAAGGAAAAAATAAGAAGAGAGCGAGATAACAGTATAGTAAGAGATTATGACGTGTGTAGTTAAGAATACGAGTACTATAAGTGACGGAAGGAAGAGATCAAGTTAGAAAAAAAAATGAAGAACGAGGAAAAAAAATGAGAACGAATTCAAAGGTCGATAACCAAGTATGTATAAGTAATGGCGATCGAGGTATGTTCGTCACCGTCGGAATCTAGAAGTCTGGGACGGAAAGTAGTCACATCCGTAGGTAAAGAGTGAATATTGAGGATTTAAAAGGGTTAAAATGGTAATTGTGGAGTCAGAGGAGTAAAAACCTTTTCTAACTCGGAGAGAGGTGTTACGAGGACGTTTTGAAATCTGTTAAGACTTCAATTTATACTAGATTATGTGGCGGAGGTCACGCGGTGAAGTGAACGCAGTCATATTAGCGTTCAAGCATCGTATGTCATCGGAGTTCTAAAGTTAAGCGTGCTGGAGTGAGAGCAATTTCAGGATGGGTGACCCCCTGGGAAGTTTTCTGAAAAATCTACAAATTCAGACGCAACAAGTAAATGAGGAGTTAGAGTGACTTAAGGATAAATTAAGAGTCTGAGGAGTGGGCAGAAGCCCTAAAAGGTCGCGCAGAACGGGGCGAATTAGACCGATAAAGAAAAAGAAAAAAAAAAGAGGGGGGGGGGGGGTACATCGCAGCCCTAGAATTAGGGTGAGTTGGAATAGTGTTTGGAAATATTTTGTAAGCAAGATAGTGGGAATTATATATGTATATGGGTATGCACCTGATATTCTATATATGGCTATGTCAGTGGATATGTGTACTCCGGAAATCAACGTGGCGATATATAGAAGGTATTAATCGGACAGGGTAACGGAGTTCGGTGTGAAAAGAAGAATAAATGGCGCAAATGTTACAAGGCAAGTTAATGTTGTTTTCACTACAGCAAGCTTGGAAAGCTCTCAACACAATGATATTTGGAAAAGGAAAAGAAAGTGAGTGAAAGAAAGGCGAGAGGATCAAAATGCCGGAACAAAAGTGCCGCCTAATTGAGAGTGGAAATACGGACATAGGGCGAAGTGATCAGGTAATAGTATAAGTACGCCCCTAAAGGGGGGAAGCGAGTGTGAGAGATGCAAGTGTAAGACAAAGGCAATTGGCACTACAATATCTTCGATACGGATGCTTGGACTGTAAGTAAGACTCCTTGCCAGACAAGTTAGTAGACTTAAAAGCCAGCAATAAATGGACAGGAGCTAGGATGACAACTGAGATAGTGCTGAGAATTAAGTGTAGCAATCTTGAATGGTATGACGATTGAAAGTGAGGGCCTGAAGGGAGAATATCCGACAAGGAAAAGAAATTCAATTTGAGATATATCAAACTTTGTTACATTGTTTGTGAGGAAAGAGGGAATATATTTTATACAAGTTGTACAAGGATAGTCATGCCACCTCCAAAAATGGGAATGCTAAGTATGAGACTAAGTAAGTACTTGACAAGAAGAATAAAGACTTAGTAGGGATAATGTAGTTGTGCTATTTTGGGTACATTACGGAAAAAGGTAACAATGGTTTAAGCTAATGATTGAAAGAGAATTAGTATTGAAAACAGGTGAGGTGCGACTATGGTTGAACTAATGATCTGTCGCGATACCGATTGTAAAACAAGAGAAGAGAAGACAAGGTAGAACATAAGGATTGGTGGAGCGACGCTGAGGTGTTTCTTGGGCTAACTTAGACACCTTCGCATGTTCTTGCAGACGTTGCAACATAAGGTGTAACAGGAAAACAAAGAGTGAGAAAGATCTTCGAGCTAAAGGTACAAAAGGGTGTCGGCAGAGATAATGAACCCAAGAGGACACTTGGAATGATAGTGACAGTTGGAGTAAAAAGAACAGCGGTTAGTAGTTTGGAAAATTTTGAGGGAAAGAGAGAATGCTGCCCTCATGAATGGAAATAAAAGAGGCCACCGGATGTTAGAAGAAGGTTTATGAACCACTAAGTAATTTAAACATGAGAGCACATGCTATGGAATCACATGAAGCGCCAACGCGAAGACTGTACCCAACTATTATGATGAGAAGTTTGCACCAGGAAGCAAACAAGGAAGAGGGACTGACGAGGGGACCTAGGAAGCTCGGGCGGAGAGATGAAGAACAAGTAATCTAAATTCCTAAAATAGGTTATGCGCGGATGGATGAATGAACTGTGTGTGATAGCTATAAGAAGGGAGCTCCCCCTCGGTGCTTATGGGACCCCGTACGACTAGTTGAACATTCGAGGACGAATGTTCTAAAGGGGGAAGGATGTTATATCCTGTATTTCGTACGTCGGAATATTTTAAGCTAGTTGCGACAAATTATGGGCGAGACTATTTTCCGACTTTGTTTTACGACAAGTGGCTTATGATTTTGTTGGAAGGAAGCATTAAGGAAAAAAAATTGGGACTAAAAATGCATTATGGAAAAATTTAAAATTTCATGAAATTAGAGGGGTGTGGCCGGCCACATGTGATGTGGGCCATGGCCACATGGAAGTTAAATATATGGGAATTGGATGACCAAGATAATCATTTTCATCATTTTTCATCTTTAAGAAAATTCTAGAGAATTGGAGAAAAAGAAAAGAAAAAGAAGAGAAAGACATGGAGCATGTGCACGGTCATGTGCACATTTTTATAGATATATATATATATGGATGACTAAGTCAAGCAAGCATTCATCATTCTCCACTTGAGAAAGTTCAAGAAATATGAAGAAAAAGGGAGAAGGAGAAAACGGACAAGAGGGGCTGGCCGAACCAGCCCCATGAAGTTGGTCATGAAAAATAATTTTCTTCAAGCCTTCCTACTAATTAAAAGGTCCTCTACACCATGGAGTAATTGTTGGGACATGCAAAACATTCTTTCTTGCAAATCATGAGCTAGTCGAGAGGTGAAGTGGGTGGAAAGAGGTGAGGTTTAATCTTCTTTATATGTTTTATAGGTGTTTGTGCATGTTGTGATATGTAGAAACAAATGAAGCTCATGAAAATATGGAGTCATTGTTGTGGCCGTGTATATATATATATTGTGTAGGGTAGGAATGAAGAACTAATGTTATTTGGTGTTTGGTTGATGTTGTTGTGAATGGTTTGAACATGTTGTGATGTGTAGGTGTGCATAGGAATTGTGTAGGTTGATGTTGGAAAAAAATTGCCAAGGCCGTGTGTGGGCTGTTTTTGGAGGCCAAGGTGAATCAAATATATTTTCTTGTAATTACGATAATAATGTTGTCAATGGTTGAATTGTTGGTGTAGCTTATGAGTTTAGAAGAAAAGAAATGTGTCGTTGATGTTTACTTGGACTTGGAAGGTTTCGGGTTGCCTTGTATGTTGGATGGGCTGATTTGAATATTGTGCGAATTACTTGAAATATTCTTGAATCTTGGTGAAATGATCTCGGATTAGTATTTGAATATGTGAATGTCGATGTTGACTTGAACGTATGTAGTTTATTGGAATATAAATGGAATGTCGTCGAATTATATAGAAAGGAGTTATTAATGTTAGAATGCGTTCGGAATTGATTATCGATGTTGTTATCATGCTGGTTGGTATTGTTGATAATGATTTGGCCGAATTAAATTCTCGGGGACGTCGAATTTACAGGGGAGATGCTGCCCAAATTTCGTAGATAACATGATGGCTTGGAATTGAATCCTTCAATGCTTATGACCAATGTTTGATGTCCAATGACGTTGTTGTGGATTTTGGGAAGCCGAGACGTAAGTTGGATTAGCGTAGGAAGTGAACGAGGTATGTAAGCTTAACCCTTCTTTCTTTGGCATGTCTTAGTGAAAAGTAAGTTATGACACGTACCCCGAGGTAATTCTACTCTCGCGGTCCGAGCATGTTTATGATCCATATTTGTTTCTTGATATTCATATTCTTAATATAGTCAAATTATGCATTCTGTCTTTCCGCACGAATGATCGTGAAGATTGCATAAGAGTTTATTTTCAAGAGAGTTTTGTTCCTAAACAACTCCGAAACTACGAACGTCCGTAATTTTCACCGAAAGTTGCCTTGACGCTTCGACATGTTCGCATGAGGTTCCATGATAGGTAAGGCCCGTAACTTTTACGAGCGGGCCTTGATTGACTTGATATGTGCTTCGTCGATCCCTTAAATTTATTTTAATGCGCTTTTAAAGACAAAATATTTAGAACGGATTTGATAAGATCTTCTTTTTTAAAAGAACCAACAGATTATTGTTTTAGCTCTCGGGGTCGACCTTTTTATCCATTGAGTCCCTTTGATGATTTAGTGCATATGGTTTTTACACCGCCGTGCGGGCCAATTATCTTTAAGCCCCGGCGACACGTTCGTGCCCTCAAACACCGAGTCCCTACGAGGGCGGGGGACAATTTTATATATATATATATATATATATATATATATATATATATATGTATATGATGAGGAGATAGGGGAGGCGGGGATGGCATACCGACTTTTGCGCCGGGGGCCGGGGCACGTATTCCCGAGTCCCCCTGGGTCGGTCCGTATATATTATTATGTACTCAAGTAATATATAAAGATTTTTCTTACCCAGTCCCTCCTAGGGCGGGACACGCCATCCGTATCCGATTTTCTGATTTGATATGCTGACAAATCTTTTCGAAGGCAAGTTTTACGATTTTTAA
>NC_081349.1:62453074-62462191 GCF_029784015.1 Lycium ferocissimum | reverse complement strand
GAATGCGGGGCACAGGGTCTGAATCCACCCTGAGGACGCCGCAGCACCCCCGGCTGTCAACCGATCTCTTCATCTCTCTGTCCAAAAATGCACCTACCTACAGGGAAAGAGGGTAAGAAACGATCTTTCCTATCCTAGACTCGGGCTCTATCGCACGATATAGGATAGAAGGAAAGTTCAACGATTCCTAGATACCCCGCAGACTCTTGTTTATAAGTGTGGCCGGCTTCACACCTATAAACAGGACTCTACCAGACACAATCTGTAGACAACCCTAGGACGAACTGCTCTGGTACCACTTTTGTCACGACCTAACCCAATGAGCAGTGACGAGTGCCCAATAACTACTGACCAAGCACCCCCTATGCTTGCACCTACTTCTCGTTGATTAACCTGGGCCCATACATAACTTAGAATTGAACCAGATCATTTGTTGTAAAGTTAACATAACAAACTTTGCATCGAGCGCTCATAACCCGTGCGTCTATAAAAACAATCATATGTGCCAAGGATAACAGTGTAGGCCGACTAGGCCACTACATATGTTGTACAACAAAATAAGAGCTGACATAGCTACACGACACTCCTACTACACACAACTTGTCACACCCTAATTTCTGTTAGGGCGTGATGGGCACCCGACCCTTATTTAGGGCCGAGCGAACCCGCTGACTCACATAATATTCACAATCACGGTGGCTCTCAAATCATGACACAAACACATGACGAAAGTTTTTGGAAGACTAATATACTTTTTATCTTTCTCGAATCAAAGAAAAATCTGTAACATATAGAAACATATAGAACTTATAATACAATGCGTAATAACACATCGGCTTACATATACAACACATAGCCGACATCTTATACCCACGACAATGTACGCAAGTCTCTAACATAGAACAAACTGTCACAACATAATGCTCTGACTCGGCAGCGCTCCGGAGGAACTGGAGCTCGCCAATCCAGCTGGAACATCTTCTAAAAACATCTTCTCCTCGTCTGTGGGTACCTGCGTGGCATGAAACGCAGCCCCCGAAGAAAGGGGGTCAGTACGGAATATGTACTGAGTATGTAAAGCATGGAGTACAGAAGGACGGAATCATAACCGAAATAGGAACTACAGAAACAAGTATAATGACCGGAAAATCACAAGACTTGTCCTTTTGAAACATTTGCCATGCATATACATATATCGGTAAATAAAATCATATCATAATCGTATCATCATATTATCGTACATATATACCGTACCCGGCCCTCTAGTGAGGGATTCGGTGAGTAAAATCATATCATAATCATGTATGCGTGCAGATATACATATATATACATACCGTACCCGGCCCTCTAGTGAGAGACTCGGTGAATAGCGTGTCCCGGCCCCGCTAGCAAGGGACTCGATATGCCATCCTAGCCGCCATCCCCATCTCATCACATCATCGTATCATCATATCATCATATATATATATCGTACCCGGCCCTCTAGTGAGGGACTCGGTGAACAATGCAGAGAAGTTGCACGAATGCGTACCCGGCCCGGGACTCGGTGAAAGATGCATTGAGGCATGCACGAGCAGAGTAGTGAGAAACCATGCACATAAATCATTTCCAGAGACTCAATGAAGTAATCATAAACGAATCGTCATTTGAAAATTGGGACAATAGTTATATAAAAATCTTTCGGACGGCACTCGGAAACATATCAAATATCATAAGTATATCAAAGTATCGTAGGGACCATAGTCGTATGTCAAATCATTCCGAGCCCGCCTATGAAAATCATAGTCATTATACATTACAAAACTTTCTACGAACGTTTCAAAGCAATCCGGTTCTTTTTACGAAAGTTACGGACATTTCTAGACATAGCACCTTTTAGGAACGAAATTCTTTTATGCAATATTTGAACTCCAAATATACATAAGGCTCAAGGACCATATGAAGAATATTACATCATGAAGCAAATAAGGATCATATACGTATTCGGAACGTAAGAGTGGAGTTACCTCAAAACACAAACCATGTCATACCTTAGTTACGTCTAGGACATGCCAAAGAAAGAAAGGATAAGCCTTACATACCTTAGCCGCTTCCTAGCTAATCCGAACTTATGTCTCGACTTCTCACGATCTACAATCATGCCATTAGGTATCAACCATTAGCCATAACACCTAAGAATTCAATTCCAAATTAATACTTTATCTACAAAAATTTCGGTAGCACTTCCCCTATAAATTGGACATCCCCGAGAATTCAACTCGGCCAAATCATTATCAACAATACCAACCAACATGATAACAACATCGATAATCAATTCCAAACACATTCTAACATTAATAACTCCTTTCTACATATATCGACGACATTCCATTTATATTCCAATAAACTACATACGTTCAAGTCAACATCGACATTCACATATTCAAATACTAATCCGAGATCATTTCGTCAAGATTCAAGAATATTTCAAGTAATCCGCACAATATTCAAATCAGCCCATCCAACATACAAGGCAACCAAAACCTTCCAAGTCCAAGTAAACATCGACGACACATTTCTTTTCTTCTAAACTCATAAGCTACACCAACAATTCAACCATTGACTACATTATTATCGTAATTACAAGAAAATATATTTGATTCACCTTGGCCTCCAAAAACAGCCCACACACGGCCTTGGCAATTTTTTTTCCAACATCAACCTACACAATTCCTATGCACACCTACACATCACAACATGTTCAAACCATTCACAACAACATCAACCAAACACCAAATAGCATTAGTTCTTCATTCCTACCCTACACAATATATATATATATATATATATATATATATATATATACGGCCACAACAATGACTCCATATTTTCATGAGCTTCATTTGTTTCTACATATCACAACATGCACAAACACCTATAAAACATATAAAGAAGATTAAACCTCACCTCTTTCCACCCACTTCACCTCTCGGCTAGCTCATGATTTGCAAGAAAGAATGTTTTGCATGTCCCAACAATTACTCCATGGTGTAGAGGACCTTTTAATTAGTAGGAAGGCTTGAAGAAAATTATTTTTCATGACCAACTTCATGGGGCTGGTTCGGCTAGCCCCTCTTGTCCTTTCTCCTTCTCCCTTTTTCTTCATATTTCTTGAACTTTCTCAAGTGGAGAATGATGAATGTTTGCTTGACTTAGTCATATATATATATATATATATATATATATATATATATCTATAAAAATGTGCACATGACCGTGCACATGCTCCATGTCTTTCTCTTCTTTTTCTTTTCTTTTTCTCCAATTCTCTAGAATTTTCTTAAAGATGAAAAATGATGAAAATGATTATCTTGGTCATCCAATTCCCATATATTTAACTTCCATGTGGCCATTGCCCACATCACATGTGGCCGGCCACACCTCTCTAATTTCATGAAATTTTAAATTTTTCCATAATGCATTTTTAGTCCCAAATTTTTTCCTTAATGCTTCCTTCAACAAAATCATAAGCCACTTGTCGTAAAACAAAGTCGGAAAATAGTCTCGCCCATAATTTATCGTAACTAACTTCAAATATTCTGACGTACGAAATACAGGATATAACATCCTTCCCCCCTTTAGAACATTCGTCCTCGAATGTTCAACTAGTCGTACGGGGTCCCATAAGCACCTCGGGGGAGCTCCCTTCTTATAGCTATCACACACAGTTCATTCATCCATCCGCATAACCTATTTTAGGAATTTAGATTACTTGTTCTTCATCTCTCCTTCAGCTTCCCAGGTCCCCTCGTCAGTCCCTCTTCCTTGTTAGCTTCCTGGTGCAAACTTCTCATCATAATAGTTGGGTACAGTCTTCACGTTGGCGCTTCATGTGATTCCATAGCATGTGCTCTCATGTTTAAATTACTTAGTGGTTCATAAACCTTCTTCTAACATCCGGTGGCCTTTTTTATTTCCATTCATGAGGCGCATTCTCTCTTTCCCTCAAAATTTTCCAAACTACTAGCTATTTTGTTCTTTTTACTCCAACTGTCACTATCATTCCAAGTGTCCTCTTGGGTTCATTATCTCTGCCGACACCCTTTTGTACCTTTAGCTCAAAGATCTTTCTCACTCTTTGCTTTCCTGTTACACCTTATGTTGCAACATCTGCAAGAACATGCGAAGGTGTCTAAGTTAGCCCAAGAAACACCTCAGCGTCGCTCCACCAATCCTTATGTTCTAACTTGTCTTCTCTTCTCTTGTTTTACAATCGGTATCGCGACAGATCCTTAGTTCAACCATAGTCGCACCTCACTCGTTTTCAATACTAATTCTCTTTCAATCATTAGCTTAAACCATTGTTACCTTTTTCCGTAATGTACCCAAAATAGCACAACTACATTATCCCTACTAAGTCTTTATTCTTCTTATCAAATACTTACTTAGTCTCATACTTAGCATTCCCATTTTTTGAGGTGGCATGACTATCCTTGTACAACTTGTATAAAATATATTCCCTCTTAGTCACGATTTGTCCTTCTCTTGATTCGTGCTACTTCGCATATCCTTTCCGTACTAACATTCGCTGGTAGCCTATCTCGTCATATCCCTTTCTCTTCCTTCTTTTTCTCCCCTCTTTCCTCACAAACAATGTAACAAAGTTTGATATATCTCAAATTGAATTTCTTTTCCTTGTCGGATATTCTCCCTTCAGGCCCTCACTTTCCACTGTCATACCATTCAAGATTGCTACACTTAATTCTCAGCACTATCTCAGTTGTCATCCTGGCTCCTGTCCATTTATTGCTGGCTTTTAAGTCTACTAACTTGTCTGGCAAGGAGTCTTACTCACAGTCCAAGCATCCGTATCGAAGATATTGTAGTGCCAATTGCCTTTGTCTTACACTTGCATCTCTCACACTCGTTTCCCCCCTTTAGGGGCGTACTTATACTATTACCTGATCACTTCGCCCTATGTCCGTATTTCCACTCTCAATTAGGCGGCACTTTTGTTCCGGCATTTTGATCCTCTCGCCTTTCTTTCACTCACTTTCTTCCTTTTCCAAATATCATTGTGTTAGAGCTTTCCAAGCTTAACCTGTAGTGAAAACAGCATTAACTTGCCTTGTAACATTTGCGCCATTTATTCTTCTTTTCACCTGAACTCCGTTACCCTGTCCGATTAATACCTTCTATATATCGCCACGTTGATTTCCGGAGTACACATATCCACTGACATAGCCATATATAGAATATCAGGTGCATACCCATCTACATATATAATTCCCACTATCTTGCTTACAAAATATTTCCAAACACTATTCCAACTCACCCTAATTCTAGGCTACGATGTACCCCCCCCCCCCCCCCCCCTTTTTTTTTTTTTTCTCTTTCTTTCTCTCTCTCTCTCTCTCTCTCTCTCTCTCTCTCTCTCTCTCTCTCTCTCTTTCTCTCCTCTCTCTCTCCTCGGACTCTTAATTTATCCTTAAGTCACTCTAATTCCTCATTTACTTCTTGCGTCTGAATTTGTAGATTTTTCAGAAAGCTTCCCAGGGGGTCACCCATCCTGAAATTGCTCTCACTCCCGCACGCTTAACTTTAGAACTCCGATGACATACGATGCTTGAACGCTAATATGACTGCGTTCACTTCACCGCATGACCTCCGCCACATAATCTAATATAAATTGAAGTCTTAACAGATTTCAAAACGTCCTCGTAACACCTTTCTCCGAGTTAGAAAAGGTTTTTACTCCTCTGACTCCACAATTACCATTTTAACCCTTTTAAATCCTCAATATTCACTCTTTACCTACGGATGTGACTACTTTCCGTCCCAGACTTCCAGATTCCCGACGGTGACGAACATACCTCGATCGCCATTACTTATACATACTTGGTTATCAGCCTTTGAATTCTGTTCTCATTTTTTTTTCCTCGTTCTTCATTTTTTTTTCTAACCCAGTCTCCTTCACAGTTCCGTCACTTATAGTACTCGTATTCTTGACTACACACGTCATAATCTCTTACTATACTGTTATCTCGCTCTCTTCTTATTTTCTCCTTCCGATTCCCCTTTCTTTTCTTACGCTCACTATCATTTCCGTTATTATATAACCCTCATTCCAAACTTCCCCTACCAAACTTGATAAGTCGTCCTTATTTGTTCTACGGCTCACTTTTCCGTTCCACACTTGCCTTTATATCCTAACTACGTAGATCATATCATAACTTTGGCCACCTTCTCACTAGGCCTTATTTATTTCCATAACAACCCTCATTATATTCACTTTATCTCTTATCCGTATCTTATTCCTATTTCTTACCCTTTTACTCTTTTCCGATCCACTTTATCCTTATCGTTCCACGAAATTCGTCTTATCTATACATTCATACCCGTCACCATTCGATTCCTCTATACTCTTGTCTTAATCACACTGTTATTTCCTTTAACCATAGGCTCGTCGTAATTCATCCCTTAGGATTACATACCCTTTCCAAATCCTTCCCACCGTATCGATATCGACTTTCTAATTATTATTGTTCCCAATTGAGTCATTTACTCCTTTCTCACGTCGGCCGTACTCGTAGTTTAGTCAAATCTTATCATTGCTATTGGCACACTTCCCAAGGCATATTACAAACTTATATCTTATTCCTTCTTTATTTCCAGAAAAATTTCGGCAGAGTCTCCTCTATATTTCTTACTATCTCAAAACCTGTACACAGAAAATACCAACCATGCCTCACAGGGCCAACATATATATGCGTATATCATATCATATCGCGGCCACACAGGGCTCCCAATATCATCAACAGTACAAAAATAGTGAACATACCTCGTATGCCCAACTCAAACAACACCTGTTACACTTTCTTGTTCATTTTCCCTATTTAATTTTTAACTTTACATTTTGATCGTATTTCAATACCTTGTTCGACGTATACCTTTCATACCTTTGCTTACCTGCGTGCTTTGCAGCTTCCAATGTCGCTAATCATTTTCTTCTGTCGCTGCCCTTCTCCTGCTAAAATCAAAGATCAGTGTCGGGAATCTCATTTCCTGTAACTTGGCTCTACGGCACGATCTAAGATATCAAAGAAGAGTAACCATCCTAGATGCCCCGTAGCCTCCTGTTTATAAATGTGGCACGTTCACACCATAAACGGGACTCTAGGACACGACTTTGCGACAACCCCTAGGACGAACCGCTTTGATACCAATTTGTCACACCCTAATTTCTGTTAGGGCGTGATGGGCACCCGAACCTTATTTAGGGCCGAGCGAACCCGCTGACTCACACAATATTCACAATCACGCTGGCTCTCAAATCATGACACAAACACATGACGAAATTTTTTGGAAGAATAATATACTTTTTATCTTTCTCGAATCAAAGAAAAATCTGTAACATATAGAAACATATAGAACTTACAATACAATGCGTAATAACACATCGGCTTACATAGCCGCTTACATAACGACATCTTATACCCACGACAACGTACGCAAAGTCTCTAACATAGAACAACTGTCACAACATAATACTGCGACTCGGCGGCGCCGAGGAACCGGAGCTCGCCAATCCGAGCACCGGAACATCTTCTAAAAACATCTTCTCTCGTACGTGGGTACCTGCGTGGCAAACGCGACCCCAGAAGAAAGGGGGTCGATACGGAATATGTCGAGTATGTAAAGCATGGAGTACGGAAAGGACGAATCATAACCGAAATAGGAACTACGGAAACAAGTATAATGACCGGAAAATCACAAGACTTGTCCTTTTGAAACATTTACCATGCATATACATATATCGGTAAATAAAATCATATCATAATCGTATCATCATATTATCGTACATATATACGTGCCGGCCCTCTAGTGAGGGACTCGGTGAGTAAAATCATATCATAATCATGTATGCGTGCGAGATATACATATATATACATACGTACCCGGCCCTACAGTGAGGGACTCGGTGAATAGCGTGTCCGGCCCCGCTAGCAAGGGACTCGGTATGCCATCTGACCGCCATCCCCATCTCATCACATCATCGTATTTTCATATCATACATACATACATATATATATATATATATATATATATATATATATATATATATATATATATAGCGTGCCCGGCCCTCTGGTGAGGGACTCGGTGAACAATGCGAGAGAGAAGTTGCACGAATGCGTACCCGGCCGGGACTCGGTGAAAAAGATGCATTGAGGCATGCACGAGCAGAGTAGTGAGAAACCATGCACATAAATCATTTCCGGAGACTCAATGAAGTAATCATAAACGAATCGTCATTTGAAAATCGGGACAATAGTTATATAAAAATCTTTCGGACGGCACTCGGAAACATATCAAATATCATAAGTATATCAAAGTATCGTAGGGACCACAGTCGTATGTCAAATCATTTCGAGCCCGCCTATGGAAATCAAAGTCATTATACGTTACAAAACTTTCTACGAACGTTTCAAAGCAATCCGGTTCTTTTTACGAAAGTTACGGACATTTCTAGACATAGAACCTTTTAGGAACGAAATTCTTTTATGCAATATTTGAACTCCAAATATACATAAGGCTCAAGGACCATATGAAGAATATTACATCATGAAGCAAATAAGGATCATATACGTATTCGGAACGTAAGAGTGGAGTTACCTCAAAACACAAACCATGTCATACCTTAGTTACGTCTAGGACATGCCAAAGAAAGAAAGGGTAAGCCTTACATACCTTAGCCGCTTCCTAGCTAATCCGAACCAAAACTCCACTCCACCTGAAACCATCCCAAACCGGAGAACAACCACAACAATACATTCCTCTCTCCCAAATTCATGAATTACGCCAACAATACACATGTTAACAATGTCATTCTCATAAATATGAAATCTACATTAAAATCACGTTACTTCCAAATCGCCCACGACACACCATTTCAACTTGAATCATTAAACTTTCATTATCAACATAGAACCCACAACAATAACAACCAAAACACTAAAGAAATTTAATTCATTCCTTGCTATACAAGATGACCCATATTCACCACCACCCTAACACACAACTTTCATGATTCTCCCAAATTCAACACACTACAACAACCAAACATGCTAAATAGAA
>NC_081349.1:62444111-62452974 GCF_029784015.1 Lycium ferocissimum | reverse complement strand
ATGAAAAAAAAAAAGGGGTATGACAAGAGGATGAGGACGTCAATACCTTAAAGAGCTCGAAAGGATAGTGGTGCCACACTAGATGAAGGGCCGAGATGCTAGCTATAGAGGCGTTCGCTAATGTCATCGTAACTTGTTAGTAATGAAGGAGAGGGAATAGAAAATCCTTTACGGTAGGAAGTGAGGGAGGCAAGAGTGATTAAAAGAAGGGAAAGAAATATGGCAAAATAAGACGAACGAGTTTCAGTATGAACAAGATATGTAGAGCAGAATAAACTAGGGGACGGAAGAACCTTGTCTGAGATTGAACGTACCTTATACAAGTTGCACAAGGATAGTGATGCCACCTGCAGGTATTGGTATGCTAAGAATGGGACTAAGTAAGTACTTGATAAGAAGAGTAAAAGAGCGAGAAAGATGCGAGCTAAATGTACAAAAGGGTGTTAGCAAAGATAACGAACCCAAGAAGACAACGAATGACAGCGATAATTGTAGTAAAAAGAACAGCGAGTAGTAGTTGGAAAATTTTGAAGGAAGGAGAGAACGCTGCTCTCATGAATGGAAATAAAAGAGTCCACCGGATGTTAGAAGAAGGGTTATGCCGATTGATGAATGAACTGTATGTGATAGCTATAAAAGGAACTCCCCCGAAGTGCTTGTGAGACCCTGTAAGACTAGTCGAACATTCGAGGACGAATGTTCTAAAGGGGGGAAGGATGTTATATCCCGTATTTTGTACATTGGGATATTTCGATTTTGTTAGAGTGCATAAGTTGCATATTCATCTTTTCATTGGTATGGAGTTTTGGACATATCCAAGTATGCAAATAAAGAGATCGGTGTATAAAAGTTTTAGGTCTCGAAATAATTTCCGCGGATGAACGGGATACGGTAAGTCGGTGCTACGATCTGCTTCTGGTGACATTCGGAGCAGCAATATAAGGGCTTAACCCCTCATTTTCAGCCAAAAAAATCAGACAAAAAACATTCCAAATATTCTAGAAAATTCCCCAACCTTCCACCACCCACTTTTCGCCGAAACTTCAAACTGTATAATTCACAAATTTCGGTCCGGACGAGCGTATAGTTGCGACTTCAAACTGCGTATTGAGGCTTTGTGGCTTAAGTTCAAGGTGGAGGAGTAAATATATAGCATTATTATCGAGGGAAAGGTATGAATATCTTTCTATTTGTGTTAATATTGGTTTGTTTCGGAGAAGGTATTAAAATCGTTATAAAATGGTTATGTGATGGAAATATGGGACAAACACCATATGGAATGTTTATGAAGTATTTTGAAGTTGGAAATATTATGGTTAATGTTGGTATTTTTGGAATTGTTGGTTTGGTTGTTGTTGATTTGGCCGAGTTGAATTCTCGGGGATGTTGAAGTTATAGGGGAAGTGCTGCCGAAATTTCTGTAGACAAAGTGTTAGTTTGAAATCGGATTCTTAAGTGCTTATGACTAATGGTTGATACCTAATGACGTTATTGTAGATCGGGAGAAGTCGGGACGTAAGTTTGGATTAGCTTAAGAAGCGGCTAAGGTATGTTAAGGCTCGTCCCTTTCTTTCAAAGGCATGATTCTTGGATTATGATTTCATAAATGTTTCCATAACTTAATTGTTTCAAAAGTTTTGCTTTCAAAAGAATTTTGTTCCTAAACGAGCCCGAAACTACGAACGACCGTAACTTTCACATACGGTCTCGGATTGCTATGAAACGTTCGTAGAAGTCTCTATAACGAGTAATAATCTTTAACTTTCATAGGCGGGCCCGGATTGGGATGACGCTCGTCCGTGGGCCCAGCGACCTTCCTTGTTGGTTCTAACGACCTACTTTTGAAAAGAATTCTGAAATGTCTGTATCTTTCCAAAACGGAGGTTTATGACTCCGTAAGCTTCCATGACAACAACGATGGATATGTTTTACAGTGACAATGATGATGTCAAAAATGAGAATATTGTCCCATGATGAATATGATGATGATGATTCCATGATTAAAGGATTCCAAGTCTATGAGTTCAATGACGATATGAGAATGTTGAGCTATTTCTTGATTTCTCAATTTTATTCATGAATGATGACTATTTTTAAAGATTTCAAAGTATATGAATTAATGCCTTATGATCCTATTTTATGTTTCCTCGTGAAGTTATTCTTCATTGACCCTCACCTTATAATAATCATTCCTTCAAGGTGAGACACGGCGACATGATTATTCCATAATACAATCGGAGGCTACCGACCATACGTCACTCCGATAGATACATGACTTTCTTTGGGCTCTCATGCATGCTACTTATATGATATATGATATATGATATATGATATATGTATATGTATATGTATATGGGGAATATGGGAAAGGGCGAGAGCGTTATATACGCGTAACCACCTGATCAGTTGGTATAATATGACATGATACCGTCCCGGACGCGGGATATGTGGTTATGGATCGGGCCGTACGTTCCTCGGCACTAACTTATATGGATCGGGTTGCATGTTCCGCAGCACTAAGCATGCATGGATCGGGCCGTACGTTCCTCGGCACTAACTTATATGGATCGGGCTGCACGTTCCGCAAAGACTAAGCATGCATGGTTCCGCCTAAAAGGCACTCCGATGTACAGGTTACTCTTTTATTACATGTATATGGATCGGGCTACACGTTCCGCAGTAATATATAATATATATATATATGGACCGGGCTGCATGTTCCGCAACACTAAAAGGGCACTCAGATGAATAGGTTACTCTTTTATCTCATGAAATGCCCTATGTTTTCGTCTTGTTACTACTCATGCTTTGTATCCTCTAAAATGTTTTACTCATGCCTTACATACTCAGTACATTGCTCGTACTGACGTCCCTTCTTGTGGACGCTGCGTTCATGCCGCACAGGTACACCCCGGATGAGCCGAAGATATTAGCGAAGATGTTCCAAATGGGATTGGCGAGTCATTTTCTCCCGGAGTGCTGCCGAGTCAGAGCACTATGATATGGTTCCATGTTCTATGTTAGAGACTTTACAGACAATGTCATGTGTATAGTATATTGGTCTGTAAGCGGCTCCATAAGCCGACGTGTTGTTATATGTTGTATTACAGATTTCGTGCGATTACAGATACCGTTGGACATAAAGAAGGCGGAAAGCATATTTGTTTCCTGAAAAAGTTCTATTATGTATTCATGCTATGATTAAGGGCCCAATATGAATACGAGTATTACGATAGTCAGAGGGTTCGCTCGGCCCTAGATAAGGGTCGGGTGCCCATCACACCCTATCGGAAATTGGGGTGTGACAATGATGATATGGTTCGTGATTCTACGTTAGAGACTTTGCAGACAGTGTCGTGTGTATAAGATGTCAGTTTTGTAAGCGGCTATGTAAGCCGATGTATTATTATGCATTGTATTACAAGTTTCATATGGTATAGGTTTTATTTGATTTGATAAAGATGAAAAGCATGTTTGTTTCTGAAAAGTTTTCATTATGTACTTATGTCATATTTTGCGGGCCCAGTTGGGTTATTAATATCACGTAAGTCAGCGGGTTCGCTCGGCCCTAAGTAAGGGTCGGGTGCCCATCAGACCCTATCGGATTAAGGGTGTGAAAAAAAATAATCATATCATCAGCATATGCTAAATGATTGATCTTTACACTCCATTTAGGCATCCAAAATCCTCTAAAATGAGGAATTTGATGAGGTGCGTTTAAATTTCTTGGCAACACCTCTTCAATCAAAATAAACAAAGTAGGGGATAATGGATCTCCTTGCTTGAAACTCCTAGATGACTGAAAGAAACCTTTTTGTTGCCATTCACCAAAACTGAGAACCAGTTATTACTGATAATCCTGAAAGCCATGTCTATTAGTCTCTTTGAAAATCCAACCTTTCTCAGCACTTTGGTTAGAAATAACCAAGAAACTCCATCATATTCCTTAGCCATGTCTAATTTCATCACTACATTAGTATTCTTTGTTCTCAATCTGATTTCTGAAATTATCTCCTGGGTAAGTAATACATTCTCAACAATACCTCTGCTATTCACAAACCCAGCCTGATTTAAAGAAATAATCTCAGATAAAGCTTATACCATTCTTTCATGAATCAGTCTAGAAAATACTTTGTTGATGAAATTACTCAAACTAATTGGCCTCATGTCTGAGAAAGTACTGATAGTTTCCTTTTTAGGCAATAATATCAAATTAGTATGAGTAATAACTCTAGGAAGTTCAGGTCCACAGAAAAAAGCTTGCACCATTTTGGTTATATCATCACAAATTATTTCCCAGCAAGTCTGAAAGAAACACCTTGTGAAACCATCTGGACCCCTTGCACTGTCCCCATTTAAGCTGAAAACTACTTTTTTCACTTCTTCTTTAGTAGGCATCTCTCCTATTCCACCATTCTAATCCTCTGTGATCAATTGTTGCACATGATCCACTCCTCTGACTACCGAGCACCACTCCTAATGTTATCTATCATGCCCCACCTGGACATATCTCATTTTCAGCACGAAACTTCTCATAAGATGGACATTAACATTTATAAAACATATTTACATATATATATACATCAGCCCACGAAGCTACCAAAATGATATACAAAGCATACGCTGGTGTATTCATGAGACATCTACTACCCACGCATACATGTCTACGAGCCTCTACTGGAGTACTGAGACATAAGGATGGGACAGGACCCCGTCATATCCAAATATGAACACAAAAGAATGCATCAATAAGCTGCACCTCCGGAGTAGTGGGGTGCTCCTGTATAAGCTGGCATAGCTCCTAAGAATTTGGGCCGCCTCCATGTCTACCTGTGGGCATGAACACAACGTCCATAAAAAGAAAGGACGTCTGTACGAATAATGTACTGAGTATGTAAGGCATACACAATAACATGATAAAGGGATGGAAGAATATAAGATAAAGGGATAACTCGTAAATCGATTGCCTCTTAAGGTGGAGACATGCTAACTTATATAATAATCAACATCATATCATATAGGCATATATATGTATAACTACCCGACCATATAGGTACGGTGTGATCATCATTAGCCCGCGTCCGGGCCTCCCGCGTCAGGGGTAAACATCTCAAACCGCCCACTAGTGGTGTTTGCCCGGCCATATAGGCACGATGTAATCATCGTCATAGCTGCCCACTAGGCCTATCGTAGTGGTGTCTGCCCGACCAACTAGGCACAGTGTAGTCTTACATATACATAATCTAAAGAATGCATGAGAGCTCAAGTAAAAGCTATATCTCTATCGGAGTGACATAAGGTCGGGAGCCTCCGATGACATTATGGAATGTTCCTCATCACTATGTCTCACCTTAAAGGAACTAATAGTATGAGGTGAGGTATCAACAAGAAATGACATCAATGGAATCATAAGGATAAGAATATCTAGCTCATCATAGCATCATTATCATCATTATTATCATAGAACATATCTCATCTCTAGCTCATTAGAAGTTCTAACTTTTATCTTTTGGGATGTAAGAAGGTCGTGGAAATATAGGGAAGAAATCATAACATTGGGGTTATGCCTTTGAAAGAAGGGGACTAGCCTTACACGCCTTTACGTCGCCCTAGATTTACCGACTAAGTGCTCCCCTCCAATACTCACAATTCTACATTCAAGAGAATTCGTACTAAGGTTAGATAACCGGAAACATGCTTTAGATCTCAATTAACAATCTAAGAGCTAACGAAAATTGAGCAACATCTCCTTTGTTTCAATGACTTCCTCCACATAATAAACAACTCCCAAACATCAATAACAACACCCACTGTATCTTAATCAATAACTTCATCAAGCTAGACATTATTCAATTCTCAACATTCCCTATCAAAATCATTCTAACCCTAACTATGGCACAATACCGCATCCATTCTCATACAATGCTTCTACAACATCTTTAATACCATTCATAGCAAGATTATACTCATTACATATCAAGAACTATGATTCAAGTCAAGTTACTATTCAAGAATACAAATATTTCCATATTTTAACTCCATACTCTACTTTCTTCCATAATCCAAGTCTTTCAACCACTCAATATTCTTAATGACATGTAATGAACATAAAACTCACCTTTTATGATGTATCAATACTTTACTTAGAGAGAAACCCAACTTCAATCCCAAAGAGATGCTTGGCTTCTAGCAACCCTAATGAACATCCAAACACTTTGTTTTCCTTGATTATTGGTGTTTGATCTTTGATTCACCTTGAATTTATGTTAGTATGGTTTATGGAATGTTCTAGAGCTCTTGAGAGATATGGAGAAGATGGCAAATGAAAAATAAGAACTTGGGGTCTCTTTTTATAAAAAATAAAATCACTGCTCTTCGGAATTATCGGACACTTATAAATTAAAATATAATTTATACGGTCCGTATAATACTCCCAATGATCACCCCTCACTGTGACTATTATACGGACCATTATACAGACCGTATAAAGTTATACGGACCATATAATGGGTCGTATAACTCATCTTCCTCCCGAACTTGTTTTGTCGCTCCATTTTATCTCCAACCCTTATGAAACCTTCTTAACACTTCATTAACAATCTAAGGAACATTACAACTCTTCCTCAAGGCATTATAAAATCAACATTAGCTCGATTCTTTCCAAAACCTTTCCAAACACGACTTATGCTTCGCCCTCCTCAACGAACTTTCTTCTCTTGCCTCAAATGTCTTTGGAATCTTAATTAGAATATTCAAGTACCCCTTCTTACTTGTAGAGACATCATATACATCTCACCCTACTTTATTCTATTTACCACACAACGACATGAAATTTTTAGAGGTGTAACAACAAGTTTCTTGAAAATGAGGAAATTGAGTTCCTTAATGGAAGTAGGGAAACAAGTTCCACCAGTAACATTGCAAGTTCATTGTCTCCATGTTCTCAAACTCAATTGCGACATGCTATGTACGAGGTAACTTTAACCTCAAATGAAGGAAGACTTTAAAGACAATTGTAATAATGTTATAGAGTGCGTTTGTGTCATGACCCAAACCGATGAGTCATGGCCAGTGTCTGACCTCTAGTGACCAAACACCCCTATACACATATCTGAACCGTACTGAACATCAAGGGCCCATAAGTGACCTAAATTGATCTCATATTGACTCATAAAGGGGGTGACATCATATACACATACTGAAATAACAGTGCAAGACAACTAGGCCGCTACATATACTGTACACAAAAGAATGGAAGCCGACAAGGCTGCATCATCTGACATATACATAAAACTGTCTACAGACCTCTACCGGAATAAAGTTGTATAAAAGACGGGGGCCCGTCATACCCATATGCATATACATCTCAAAAGGGGCATACCAAAATTGACTGCAGCTCCGGATCAAATAGAGCGTGCGGCCCACCGTTGGATATGGGGTCCTGCGAAATGGACCACGTCGGTCTACCGAAACTTCTAAGGCGGGCATGAACGCGGCCAAACAATGGGGAGTCGGTCTCGAGATAATGTACTTAGTATGTAAGGCATAAGAACAACATGTATATATAAGAATCATGAATAAAATCTAAACTCATGAGCTGAAATGACTATCTGCATGTAATTGTATGAACTAGTATCTGTATGTACCTGTGTAAATCTGTATAACTAACAACGCCTCTGTGGGCGCATAATATGCATGCTCTCAATGATAATAGTGCTCATGTGTATATATATAGGCCATAGTGCTTAGGAACATTTAGCCCGATCCATATCCCATATAATAATGTCGAGGAACATACGGCCCGATCCATATATCATGTAATAATGTTGAGGAACGTACGGCTCGATCTATATATCATGATCAAGGTGCACCAGCTGATCAGGTGGTAATGCGTATATAACACCTATCCCTTTCCGCATACCCCATATACATATAATACATGCGTATATAACGCCTTTTGGTCATGGGTCAATCTGCATATGTATATGAATGCAACGCATAACTGAAGTGTATACATAGAACTCCCGGAGTGACATAAGGTCATATTACCGCTGAGGGACAACCTTTGAGCTAACATTATCAGCATAAGAAATCTCAAGACCCATGAACAGAAGGAACAATCATACGGGGTGTAGGAACATCAAAGATTCAAGTACTCCTAGTGCTTCTAAGGGTAGAGTAATATGGAAGCTCGTCTACTCACTTGTTGGTTCATATCATAAGATCATGCCAAAAGAAAGAAAGGATAACCTTAACATACCTTGAAGTGTATCCAATCGTCCAACTTCTACTCCTCGAACTTGTAAGTCTACAATCAAGATAACATAGGCCTCAATTAGACTATTTACCTCGTTTAGTAACCATTTTAAAACCCAAATAGAGCTTAATGAATTATGGACAACATCTCTTGTAAGCTTACAACCCTTCAACTTCCCATTCCATCCAACATCAACTCTATTATCCACAACAACCATGACAACACTTACATATCAAAATATACTCAAATCCATTCCCAATCATCTTCTCAAAGACACCATAGTCACTGGCCATTTTTACCCTTCAACAACTTACTACTTTCATAACTACCTTCTCTTTACTTAAAACCACTAACACTCTTAGTAATTAACTTAAGTACAAGGTAGAAATCATTTTACATACCTTGAGGGGTCTAAGATTACAAAGGATTAGCTTCAACTTCAACTTCCCATGCTTCACAACTTTTATGAAACCCTAGGAGCAACCTTCTTCTTCACAAGCTCGGGTTTTACGAGGCTCGGATCTTACCAAATCTCCAATTTTATGATAGAAAAATATTAAGAGTAAATGTCAAGACCCAAACCGATGGGCCGCGACAAGTGCCCGA
>NC_081349.1:62411500-62444011 GCF_029784015.1 Lycium ferocissimum | reverse complement strand
ATGAAAACTCCATGTAAAGAAAAATACACAAAACAAAGCAAAAATAAAATAAAATAAAAACTTGTAAAGATAAAAGGAAAAATCTAATGTATAAAAACAGTTAATTTCTAAGTCCCGGGAAACGGCACCAAATACTTGTTGCTCCCAAACGCACATGCAAGTATACGCGATCGTACAAGTAATATAGGAATAAAGTCCAGATATTGCACCCACAGGGACTTATGATTAACTATTTACTAAATTAAACTAATGCTAATTATCTAAACAAGAAATAAAATCTCAAGATATAATTATTAACTAAATAAAATCTCAATATATAATTATTAACTAACTAAAAATAAAATAAAACAAATAATGAGCTTCAACCAAGAAAGAGCGGGTTTTTATCGGAGAAGAGATAGATCTAGGGCTATGACCACTAACAATTCAGTTGAGTCTTCAAATCGTTGGGTTACTAGTTGACGGATTAATTGTAACTTTGGGATATTCTCTCGAACTACTCACAAGCCTGTAGATGTTACTATAACGCCTATATCTCTATGGTCATCAGAGGTAATAAGAATAGATTTATTTTTTCGTAACCAACTAAGTAGGGCTAAAGGGTATATCTCTATCCTCAGTAGCGAAATGATTAAATCGAACAAACTCTACTTATTCTTATTACGTACGTGAATTCCCTTTCTCAAGTTCAATTCACGCACCACAAATAGTGTTTAATTAGTGATCAAGTAATTAAACAATTAAGCACAAGAATAAATAAGCAACCCAAAAAGTATGGAAATTTAATAGATAGAAACGATAATCAAACGTCAACTTTCATGTTTGTGTCAAAACACTAGAACTAAAGAGTTTAGCTCCATATAGACATGGTGGTAAAATAACAAGTCATCCGAATAAGAAACAAAAATGAGTAATACAGAGAAGAGAAGAGAAAACCCTGTAACTCCGGCCTCCACGGCAGCTCCAAGCTCTCTCTAGGTCCAAAGTTTTGAACTAAGGGTTTCAAGTGACCCAGAGTTCTGTAAAAATCATGTAGAATATGTATTTTATAGAGTACCAAAAGGCCTGGGCTTTTATAAACCAAATCCAACTCGGACCAGGAAAAAAATAGCGGAGGCGCGTCATACCCACGACGCAGGTGCAACGCGGAATATCAACAGAGAAGGATTCAGAGGCTGTTTTGTGTGCGTCATCAGTGCGACACGGATGGCCAACAATTGAAGCCTCAATTCTTTTTGTTTGGCAATTTGTATATTTTCCTTTGCTGCCACATACGTTTCTTTCCCCATTTCATTCCTTGCTCTTTTGCCCATATTTAAATTTCACAAATTATACCATGATTATCCTAATGATTAGGCATCATGATGTCCTCCACTTCTTGTTTCTTTCTTTTCTCTTCTTCATTTTTCTCTTTTGTAATTTCAATCCAATTTTTGTTCCAAATTTCTGATCTTCACACCTCTTTATTCCTACAAAATAAAAAAATAACATTAGGCACCAATTAACAAAATAATACCCAAAAGACAATTAAAAGTACTAAAATGTGAGGGAACAATGGTTAAATATAGGAAATTTATGGCCAAACATCGTCTGTGGAGGCCTATGTGACTCGTTACCTGTATCCGGCCCATTATTCCATCCCCTTGATCCCTACTGAGCCTGACAGGACTAGGCGTTTCGTTAGTGGGTTAGTCGGTCCTCTTCAGATTCCTTACTTTCAGATGGAGGCCATGGGGTCTTCCTTCCAATCTATCGTCGAGCATGCTTCTTTAGTCGAGGCTGGTAAGGCCCGTGCATTTAGAGGGGGTAGTGAGAAGAGGCAGCGACAGATTGGGAGATATGGTGGTTCTAGCTCGAGGGGCGACGGTCAGTCTTCTAGGCCGTATCAGCCTTATGCAGGCAGTCCCGTGCAGTCAGCTTTACAGACTTCATCTAGTAGGCCCTCCCGAGCGGGGTGTTCGGAGATCTCATCTCGGACACCGCTAGTGTGTGTGGTTCCATCGAGCACCGCAATTCTTGTTCATCGAGGTTCGGCCTTTGAGGATGCGGTATGCATGTAGGGAGCACCGGCCACTTTGCTACGGGGGTGTACTTGACCCGGGCGGGATATTCGGTCTGCGAGGACTCGGCAGCATGGGTGGGCGGTGGTGGTGTTTCATCTAGAAGCGGTGCTCAGTCAGGCCGCGGTGGTTCACAGGGTCCTCGAGGTGGATCTCAGGCAGGGCAGTCAGGTCGAGGCAGATTTTATGCACTATTGGGTGAAGTAGAAGCTTCAGAGGCAGTTATCTCAGGTACCATTTCTATCCGACCTAAGTTGTGTCTGTATTGTTTAATCCAGGGTCTATCTATTCATATATTCCTACCTGTCATGCTATAGGTTGGGCCTTGTCGTATGATTTGGGGCTAGCCACCCTGTTATGTTATGACTTATCTTATTCTTTTTGTTATTGGCTTGTTGCCAAGTGGGGACAATAGGATTGGTGACTTGTGACATATCTTGGTCATGATATTATAGTATCTTACTTGTTGACATTGGATGCGAGGATAGTGTTCTGTTATGGCCTTTTTGGTGATATTCTTATGATGTATTGTGATATACGGGTTCAGATTGAGTAAGTAGGAATTGGCATAATTGGGTTTAGCTACTAAACATAGGTGATGACGTGTACTGGCATTCGGCACTTGCCCTATTCCTTTTCCGTTATATCGGATGGCACCGACCGAGTCGAAAGAGCTTAAGAAGCAGTTGCAGGATTTATTAAATAAGGGATTTGTAAAACATGGATACTTCATTAAGAGATTAACCGAGTTAAGTTCGGGATAATATTTCAGAAATCGAGTGAGGTAATTCGGGCAAGGACGCTTCTGTGAGATACATGAGGATATTAGTAAGATGGTTATGCAATAGATTACTGAGTGGGTTCGAGTAATGGTTAGACGATGGTGGTATAAGTGATCTAATGGGAATTGAGGAAAATTCTATGAGATTCGTGATCGACAGCTAGTAATAGGCATATTTCAGTGAACCAGCATGTTGAAATTTATAGGAAGTGGCTTGTGTGGTACCCCCTTTGGATAGTTTCACAGTAATTTGCAATGAATGAGTTAGTGTGCGTTTAAGAGAAAGGAATTGTAGAAATTCTAAATATGTTATGGCTATCAGTGTTTCTGAGATGGGATCGTGTGGTGCTAAGCGTCATATTATGAACAACATTGACGGAATGACTTCAGATATTAGGGGTCCGAAGTGATTATGCTTGTTAGCGCCAAGGATTATGCGATTTTGATGCTTTCGGAAGTATTATGGGTTATTGCGATACTACAATGGAGAGTTTGATAGTTAAAAGATTGATTTAGGAGTACATATGTCCTTAGTGTCAAAAAATTCGGGTTGTACCAGGTATGCGTACTGGATTGTGTTAAGGAATTTGAGGTTGCATTTGCAAGATTTAGTTATTCGGTACCTTGAGAATAATTTGGATAAGTTTCAGCTTTTGGAGCCGAGAGCGGTAATTTATGGGTTGCTATGCGCTGTAAAAATGTGATGGGTTTTGGATCTTGGAATCAGTTTGTGTGGTTGCGAATATACTCTGAAATGGTGGGTTCATGGTGGGTAATTATGGTTGAATAGAAAGGGTTAAATCGAGGTTGTAACTCCAAGAGAACTTATGGGTTCCAAGTAAATCAGTTTAATGGATGTGACAAGGGATGCCTGATTTTGAGGTTTGTTATTAGTAGTCCTTGTGGTGTCTCACCAAAGGCAGCCTTTCGGTTAGTACAATAGGTTGTAATGATAATGGTTGTGCTTCGAAGAGATTATAGGATTGTGATAAGGCTCCGTTCTAATCATTGGATGTTGACAGATCTTGCCCTATGCGGTACTCAATGGTTAGTTCCTAGATAAGTGATTTGAAGAGTTAAGAAGATTTAAGACTGACCAAGTTGACTACTAGAAAGATAATTTCGATGAAATAACTTAGAGTTTTTTGGGAGATTTAATATTCTCTTTTGGGAAGAGTAAGTCCTGGTTTCGGTTTGTATTGTGTACTTCTAAGAAATTGTGATTCAAGGAATGATTTTGGATTAGCTAGCTCAGAATATCTTACCAGTTCGGGATGTTTTATGATTAGTTATGTCTAAAGGTTCGTGCTATTTGATTTATCCATGAGAGATCCGTTGTATGTTTTAGAGGCATGGTAATTGGGTCTTGCATTTTTTTCGCGTATTTGAAAATTTGGAAATAACCTTGAATTGTATGGAATAAAGTCAAATGTTGATTTGAATTAATGCATGTGTGTGTTGCTCATGAAAAATATTGGCGTGGAAGTGCGGAGGAAGGTCAAGAGCAAAAATCGGAATTTTGGAAATTTGTTTTATGAAGTTGCTAAGTAGCCAAGTAATTGGGCCAAAAAAAAAAAAAAAAAAAATTGGGCCCAATTTATTGGAAGTGGCCGGCCAACTTATGGCCTAGCCCATGAAAATTTTAGCCATTTTTCCATGTGCAAAATTTATATAAATGGATAAGGGCCTTAGAAGATTCAAGAAAATCAAAGAAAGAACAAGAAAGAAAAAAAGAGGAGCCAATTCGGCTAGAAAAGAAAAAAAAGAAGAGAGAAAGAAAAATTCTTGGAGCCTTGTCCTTGGTCCAAAAATCTTGTTCTTCGCGAATTCTTAACGAGTTTGAGGTGCTCTACGACGTAGTATAATTGGTTTGGAGAAAGAACCCCGTTTGCGGAAAGTTGAAAATTCAAGAAAAGGTAAGATTCTTGTGTTTTGAGTTATGGAATGAATTTATATGTTATGGTGATTAGAATTGTATGAAAATTATGAAAATTGTGTTGTGAGATTGCATGGCCTTGTGTGTGCATGGGGTAGTGTTTGGCCGTGAGTTATGGCCTTGAAAAAGGCAAGGATTTCATGTTTTCTTTTCATGTTGTGGAAGATTTTTAAGTGTTGTGATGAGTATAATTGAATGAAAATCATAGAATATAGTGTGTCGAAGTGTGTGGCCGTGTGAGGGCATTGTGTGTGTGTGTTGTATGGTGCCTTTTGTAGCCTTAATTTTACCTAGTGTACTAATTGTGTTGTTGGACCTTTGTGACGAAAATGGAAGGAAATGGTTTATGTTGGAAGTTGGAAGTTTTGAACGAATTATAGTTTGATGGAAAACTTGTGCATTTTGTAGAATAATGTGAAATGTATTGAAATGTGTTTGAAAGGTCTTGAATTAGTGGATGAATATGAAAATATCGATATTGGATGAAAAGTGTAAAGTTAGAACGAAAGTTGATGTATTATGTTGAAAGAAGGACTACTTATGTGAATATGTGTTTTATAATGTTTATTGGTGTTGTTGATGTCGTTGTTAGGTTGGTTGTTGTACGTTAAGCCGAGTTTAATCCTCGGGGATGTTAGATATATAGGGGAGATGTTTATTTCGAAATTTCGGTAGTCAAGTATGAACTCAATATTGAAAAGCTAACTCTCATGAATAGTAACTGGTAAAGGTGACCATTTGCAGATTCTGGACGAAACGGAACTTGAGTTTAAGCAAGCGTAAGGCATCCGTAAGGTATGTAAAGCTATCCCTCTCCTTCCTTTGGCATGTCCTAGGTATACTAGGCTTGAATTTGAGCCTCGGGGTTATTCTCGTTCATCGAAATCCAATTCGAAATGGAGCACTATTCATTCAAAGGCAATTGAACTAGTATCCTCCTATCTTGTTGGAAAAATGCTCAAACGTCCGTAACTTGCCGGAATGTAATCAAATTGCCTTGGAACTTCTATAAATGACTCTATTAAGTGATATTTTATAAAACTTTTCAAAACCACTCCGAAGGGAGTGTGCTATTTTATAAAACTTTTCAAAAAACCGCTCTGAAGGGAGTGTGATATCTTATTATTCAGATTTTCTAAAACCACTCCGAAGGGGGTGTGATATATTATTTTCTAAGGTTTTTCCAAAACCACTCCGAAGGGGGTGCGTACAAAACCACTCCGATGGGGGTGTGAGATTTTATTATTTTTACTACTATTATTATTATGCCCGATGGGGCTAGGATTAGTATTATGTCGCGAGTGGCATGCCCGATGGGGCCAGGGTAGCCGTATGCCGCGAGTGACATGCCCGAAGGGGCTAGGATTATGTCGGGGCCAGCATGTCCGATGGGGCCAGGGTAGACGTATGTTGGACCGACATGCCCGAAGGGGCCATTATTTTATTCCGGGACCGGCATGTCCGAAGGGGCCAGGATAGACGTATGTCGGAACCGGCACACCCGAAGGGGATTACTAGTACTACTATTATTGATATTGCTATTGTTATTACTATTATCGCTATTATTATTAGGCCGGGAGCGGCCGTCCGAAGGGACTATTTTACTTAAACATTTAGTTCATGTCAGGTAATCTAAACTTGCTTTCTGTTGTACTTTCTCTGATGTAATCTAAACTTGTTTACTGTTGAACTCTCCTATTTCTTGCTTCAGTGATGCTTTACATATTCAGTACATATTCCGTACTGACCCCCTTTCTTCGGGGGCTGCGTTTCATGCCCGCAGGTTCGGGGACGCGACCAGGGGGACCCGCCTTAGAGGGAGATAGCATCGAGAGTCGAACGGCTCCATTTGCTCCGAGACTCGTCCCCGTTTTGGTATAGCTTTATATATTGTACAGTTATACTCTATAGAAGTCTGCGAACAGCGTGGGAGTCATGGTTACTGTTTGGCCTTGTCGGCCGTTATTTTGTTGTACAGAAATGGCAGAGGCCTTTGGCTCGCCTTGTTTTATGTTGTATGTATCTATATATCATGTTTGAGATGCCTCGAGTTACGCGTCGATCTTTAGTATTTCATTTACAACTTCCAATTCTTGTTTTAAAAAAAAAAAAAAAAAATTGAGTTGGCGGTTAAGGGTTCGCTTGGCTCTGATGAGAGTCGGGTGCCCGTCACACCCTGACGAAGGTTGGGGTGTGACAAAGTGGTATCAGAGCAGGTCAGTCCTCGGTATGTTCGCAGACTGTGTCTAGTAGAGTCTTGTTTATCGGTGTGTTGTGCACCACATCTATAAACAGAAGCTACGAGACATTAATAGGGTGTCATTCTTTCTTTCATGGTGTAGATCGTGCGTATAGAGCGGTGTTGTACATAAAGTCCCTAATTTAATGATCTTGTGTGCTTTCAGTAATGCCGCCTAAGAAAGGTAAAGCAACGGCGACCCCGAAAGGGCAAAGCGGTTGGGGACGATGCGAGCCAAGCCCCCGTGTCTGCCGAGCTCGGACTTATCTTTGGAATACGCATCCGGCCCCGAGTCCTCCCACCTCCCCATCGCCGGAGGAGCCGAGAGAGGCACCGACCCGGCCCCCCCTCCGGTCCCGGCACCGGCATCTCCGGTCTCTCAGTCAGATGCCCAGCGTCAGGAGATCAGCGAAATGAAAGATGCCATACGTTTGTTGACTCAGATGCTTGCTACTCAGGCTGGACAACAGAGTAGGAGTTACGAGTATCCCGATAGGGCTGCTAGTGGCAGGGCACGGGATTTTCTTACATTAAGTCCCCCAGAGTTTAAGGGCACGGACCCTAATGCTGATCCTCAGGAGTTTATAGATGGTATGCAGCGTACTTTGAATATAATGAAGGCGTCAGCTACGGAGTCTGTTGAGCTAGCCGCCTATAGGTTGCAGGGCATAGCAATTAACTGGTACCAGTCATGGAGATTATCGAGAGGTAGTGACGCCCTTCCGCCGACGTGGCAGGAATTCTCGGACGCCTTTTTGCGTCATTATATGCCACCCGAGTTGAGACGAGCAAAGGTTGATAAATTCCTTAATTTGCGACAGGGTGGTATGACGGTGAGAGAGTATAGTGTGGAGTTCGACTCCTTAGCCAGGTATGCCCCTACTATTGTGCAGGACATGGAGGATAGAGTTCACCGGTATGTAATAGGATTGGAATCGGAGTCACAGGAGATTTGTATGCCAGTGGCAATGCAGCCGGGTATTGATATAGCTCGCATCCAAGCTTATGCACGGGGGCGAGGGATCGCAAGCGCCAACGGAAGCTACTTCGGAGCGGGGGTGGCGGCCGGCCCAAGAGGGCCGGGACGAAGGTCGGGGTAGAGGTTCCACCGGCGAGCGGCACCCCGCATAGTGCACCTTCGCAATTTCGTGGACCTCAGCGGGGTAGAGAGACATTCCCTCGGCAAGGACAGAGTTCATCTTATGCGTCGGGTTCTCAGCAGCCGGCATGGTCAGGGCAAGAGGCGATGGCCCCTCCGCGATGTGCGACTTGTGGGAGACGCCACGTGGGACAATGCCGACGGGGCGTGTGTTATACTTGTGGTGATCCGACACACTATGCTAGAGAGTGTCCACAGGGAGTGGGCCATACTGCCCCTGGAAATTCGGTGGCAGCGTCATCACCTTCGGTAAGAGCCCCCGAGACAGGACCTCAGACTTCTTCTGGTCGAGGTAGAGGCGGAGGTAGAGCACCCAGTTCCAGTGCAGGACCCCATCGTATCTATGCACTAAGGGGAAGATCAGGTCCCGAGGCACCGCAGGATGCACCGCCAGGTAATTTAAATCCCGCAGTCAATTGCTTTAATCGATGAATGATTTATACGTACTCGTCTACTTAAAGAACCTTCCCCAAAAGTACTTGTGAGACCTATAAGGCTAATTTAACATTCGAGGACGAATGTTCTAAAGGGGGGGAGGATGTTACATCCGGCATTTTCGCGTATTTGAAAATTTGGAAATAACCTTGAATTGTATGGAATAAAGTCAAATGTTGATTTGAATTAATGCATGTGTGTGTTGCTCATGAAAAATATTGGCGTGGAAGTGCGGAGGAAGGTCAAGAGCAAAAATCGGAATTTTGGAAATTTGTTTTATGAAGTTGCTAAGTAGCCAAGTAATTGGGCCAAAAAAAAAAAAAAAAAATTGGGCCCAATTTATTGGAAGTGGCCGGCCAACTTATGGCCTAGCCCATGAAAATTTTAGCCATTTTTCCATGTGCAAAATTTATATAAATGGATAAGGGCCTTAGAAGATTCAAGAAAATCAAAGAAAGAACAAGAAAGAAAAAAAAAAGAGGAGCCAATTCGGCTAGAAAAGAAAAAAGAAGAGAGAAAAAAAATTCTTGGAGCCTTGTCCTTGGTCCAAAAATCTTGTTCTTCGCGAATTCTTAACGAGTTTGAGGTGCTCTACGACGTAGTATAATTGGTTTGGAGAAAGAACCCCGTTTGCGGAAAGTTGAAAATTCAAGAAAAGGTAAGATTCTTGTGTTTTGAGTTATGGAATGAATTTATATGTTATGGTGATTAGAATTGTATGAAAATTATGAAAATTGTGTTGTGAGATTGCATGGCCTTGTGTGTGCATGGGGTAGTGTTTGGCCGTGAGTTATGGCCTTGAAAAAGGCAAGGATTTCATGTTTTCTTTTCATGTTGTGGAAGATTTTTAAGTGTTGTGATGAGTATAATTGAATGAAAATCATAGAATATAGTGTGTCGAAGTGTGTGGCCGTGTGAGGGCATTGTGTGTGTGGCTGTATGGTGCCTTTTGTAGCCTTAATTTTACCTAGTGTACTAATTGCATGTTGTTGGACCTTTGTGACGAAAATGGAAGGAAATGGTTTATGTTGGAAGTTGGAAGTTTTGAACGAATTATAGTTTGATGGAAAACTTGTGCATTTTGTAGAATAATGTGAAATGTATTGAAATGTGTTTGAAAGGTCTTGAATTAGTGGATGAATATGAAAATATCGATATTGGATGAAAAGTGTAAAGTTAGAACGAAAGTTGATGTATTATGTTGAAAGAAGGACTACTTATGTGAATATGTGTTTTATAATGTTTATTGGTGTTGTTGATGTCGTTGTTAGGTTGGTTGTTGTACGTTTAAGCCGAGTTTAATCCTCGGGGATGTTAGATATATAGGGGAGATCTTTGCCGAAATTTCGGTAGTCAAGTATGAACTCAATATTGAAAAGCTAACTCTCATGAATAGTAACGGTAAAGGTGACCATTTGCAGATTCTGGACGAAACGGAACTTGAGTTTAAGCAAGCGTAAGGCATCCGTAAGGTATGTAAAGCTATCCCTCTCCTTCCTTTGGCATGTCCTAGGTATACTAGGCTTGAATTTGAGCCTCGGGGGTTATTCTGTTCATCGAAATCCAATTCTGAAATGGAGCACTATTCATTCAGTGCAATTGAACTAGTATCCTCCTATCTTGTTGGAAAAATGCTCAAACGTCCGTAACTTGCCGGAATGTAATCAAATTGCCTTGGAACTTCTATAAATGACTCTATTAAGTGATATTTTATAAAACTTTTCAAAACCACTCCGAAGGAGTGTGCTATTTTATAAAACTTTTCAAAAACCGCTCCGAAGGGAGTGTGATATCTTATTATTCGATTTTCTAAAACCACTCCGAAGGGGTGTGATATATTATTTTCTAAGGTTTTTCCAAAACCACTCCGAAGGGGTGCGTACAAAACCACTCCGATGGGGGTGTGAGATTTTATTATTTTTACTACTATTATTATTATGCCCGATGGGGCTAGGATTAGTATTATGTCGCGAGTGGCATGCCCGATGGGGCCGTGGGTAGCCGTATGCCGCGAGTGACATGCCCGAAGGGGCTAGGATTATGTCGGGGCCAGCATGTCCGATGGGGCCAGGGTAGACGTATGTTGGACCGACATGCCCGAAGGGGCCATTATTTTATTCCGGGACCGGCATGTCCGAAGGGGCCAGGATAGACGTATGTCGGAACCGGCACACCCGAAGGGGATTACTAGTACTACTATTATTGATATTGCTATTGTTATTACTATTATCGCTATTATTATTAGGCCGGGAGCGGCCGTCCGAAGGGACTATTTTACTTAAACATTTAGTTCATGTCAGGTAATCTAAACTTGCTTTCTCGTTGTACTTTCTCTCGATGTAATCTAAACTTGTTTACTTGTTGAACTCTCCTATTTCTTGCTTCGGTGATGCTTTACATATTCAAGTACATATTCCGTACCGACCCCCTTTCTTCGGGGGGGTGCGTTTCATGCCCGCAGTTCGGGGACGCGACCGGGGACCCGCCTTAGAGGGAGATAGCATCGGGAGTCGACAGCTCCTCTTGCTCCGAGACCGTCCTCGTTTTGGTATAATGCTTTATATATTGTACGGGTTATACTCTATAGAAGTCTGCGAACAGCGTGGGAGTCATGGTTCTTGTTTGGCCTTGTCGGCCGTTATTTTGTTGTACGAAATGGCGAGAGGCCTTTGGCTCGCCTTGTTTTATGTTGTATGTATCTATATATCATGTTTGAGATGCCTCGAGTTACGCGTCGATCTTTAGTATTTCATTTACAACTTCCAATTCTTGTTTTAAAAAAAAAAAAAAAAAAAATTGAGTTGGCGGTAGCGGTCTAGCTTTGAGGGGCGGCCATATGACCGCTATAGCCGTGTTGACTGAGACTGACCTTATGTTATAAGTTTAAAATCCCAAAACCGTAGTCATTATTTCTATCCCGACTTGAGAGCTTTGTGGAGGCGAATTGGAGGGTTTTCAAGTGATTTCTTCCCTAAGGTAACATTCCTACCTTATTATGATTCCATTAACCTCTCATAATCATCTAGCATAATCTAGAATTCATAGAATCTAATGGGTCTTCAATGGGTTCTTGAGTTAAGCTCTAAATCATTTTTGGTTCCTAGAATCTTCCTAAATAGTAAGATTAATGCTGAATATGCTTGAATATGTTGGGAACAAACTAGCTAGATTCATATTTTCCATAAAAAGCTTAAGATTAAAAGAGGGGTTTTGATGGATTTTCCTCCTAATGAGTTCTTGGCTTTGAAATCTTATATTGTTGGTTGGGTTAGCTTCATTAAGCATGCAATTGATGGATAATAGCTATAGTAACTTGAATCTTCCATTTATAAGGCTTAATTTGTGAATTAAAGGCTAGGGTTTATACCCAAATTTGGGGGTTTTCTATAGAATCTGAATTTTGAGTAATTGCTAACTAAATTAGTTGATTATTAATGGGAATTGAACGTCGAGAATACTAATTCCATGGTGAGAGCTTTAGATTATTATTTTTACTTTATTAGTTTATGAACCCTAGTTTATGGGTTGGAATTTTGAGATTTAATAAGAGTTATGCTTATTAAATGCCTTCTTCTTGTTTCTAATTCCGAATTCGAATATGGTAGACTTTGATTATCTTGAGGTTCAACGTAAAGGAAGGGCACAAGTTTGACTCGAGATTGCTGCTCGGCCTTCCAGGCAGGTTACGGCATACCTTTGTGGTGAGACTTCGACTAGCGAAGCGTATATATAGATAAAATAATTGGAGATTTTATGTAAACCTTTGGGTATAAAGTTTGGGTTGGATGTTGCCTTAGGGTTTGGTATTGCTTGTTACTGGTTTGATCGGGCTTGTGGCCTGTAGACTCCATAGGTCCTTGTTTGGTACGTTGTGTATAAATTGGTGGATTGTTTGTGAATTGGGAGTCAAATGGAAGGACTAAATTACTTGATATTGATACTAGTACTTAGTGTGCGCCTTGTTGTTGGTATAGCAATTTTGGGATATTTAGCCCTTATTGTCATGGAAATTGGATATTCATTATAATTACTGTGTGGACCATTACTGATGATATTGGTGCGCTTTGTATGGCACGGATGTGTATCATTTGTGATATTGGTGCGCTATGTTTGGCATGGCTTGAAACTTAAGATTGTTCACGGTTTGTAGTTGCATTGTCCCACATTCATAGTTATATTCATGGCATATTGATTATTGAGTCTCCCTAGGCTTTGTGATACGGAATGACATAGATGGAAATACTGATACTATATTGTTAGGCTTTGTGATTGGTACTGATTATAGAAATTAGAAGGAAACATTGATGAATATGATATTGTGAGACTTGATTATTAGTAAAATCGAGAGTCGTAACTCCTTGTGGTTTATCTCGTTGCATTGATGATGATATTACTTGTGCGCCCCTTCGTGGCACGATTAGTTGATATGATTCATTGATATTGTACTCGCATCATATTCATACTTCATACATTATTGCATTGGATACTGAGTCATATTTGGGTTGTGTGCGGAGTGACCTATAATCTTCTGAGACATATTTGATATTGAGTCATCTCTGGGCTGTGTACGGAGTGACTGATATAGAACACTGGCATTATGAGACTTTCAGATATTTGGTCCTCTGAGCTATGCTCGGAGTGATAGTGCTTGGATTTCGTTGGTCCCCCATGGGTTGTGCTGCCGAGGCGTGGAGGTATTCCGCCGTCGATGAACAAGAGTACAGGCATTGCATTGCATTCATACCTCATATTGCATTACTTTGATTATAATTCTTGGTTGATTATGACTTGGTTATGGTGTTGGTTATACTTCTTGGCTGTTTGTGAGTTAGAATACGTTGATTGGATCGTACTAGTAGACTTGTTTGATATATGTGAATGCTTGGGAAAATTGAGATTAGTCGGTGTAACATAAGGTTGGTTATGAACGGTGATTACGTGGAAAAGCATGACTTGTATTCTATCTTTACTTGTTTTCTTTTACTTTATTGTCTTTATATATGCCAACTAGTCTTAATTGGCCTATGATACCTACCAATACCGTTGTTTTGTACTGACCTACGCTTGCTGCATTCCTTTATGGATGCAGAGTATTAGACGGGTTCACTCGTTTCCCTCGCGGCTGATCGGCGAGGTTGCTGCAGAGTCATTCCAGGGTGAGCACGATGACGGCCGCGGCCCAGATGTTCTTTTCCTTACTTACTTGTCTTACTTTTATTTCGACACAATTGTATTATGAGACTTTTTCATCTTCAGACCTGTAGTATTTAGTTAGTGCTCTTTTATGACCAGACCAGATACTGGGGTGGATTATGATTACTTCCGCATTTATTATATATACAAATGACAGGCTTTGTTGCTTTATTTTCTTCCGCTATATAGATATACTGGATTATTGAATGTTGAATTAAGGGTTCGCCTACCAAGGTAGGATAGGTAGGTACCCGCGCGTCCTTGTGAAATTGGGTCGTGACATAAAGTAGGATCATTAGTCTTACAAACAAAATTTAAAGACAATATTCACTCCAGCCATTCTAACATCCATTCTAACCACACAATCACATTTTCACAGATTTAATCTAAATACAAGGAACTTTAATAGTTGTCACTAGAATTACTACCACCGGATGATCTTCCTGTGTCCATGGGTGATATAGGTTCCCCATCTACATTACTTAGCTACAAAATGAAAAGAAGCAATAAGATCTTATGAATAAAAACTTGATTTTTACCAACTCCTAAGCTTTATTCTCTAGTCAAAATATTTAAACCCAACTCCTATTTTTCAGGAACAATATAAGCTATATTCAAAAATCATCCTCCTAATTCCCTGAGAAGAAGCAATATACGGGATTATGTCACCACCACTAGTTGAGGACACATAAGGGATGTTATACCTAGAAAATTTTAGCCCACTCTATTACCTCATGCATATAGTTAATGCCACAACTGAGGATACTTGCATGAAACTAAAATGCTAAAGGGAAGAAACTGAGAAATGACACTAAATTGAAGGTAAGATACAACTCCAGTGCACTTCTAATGCGGCAAAAGTCAGAGTAGAGGGCTAGAGCAGAGAGGTAATCTAATCTTTTACAAGCAAATAAGCAGAATGGAAAAACACAACAATACAAAATCTGGTACCTGAGAGATTCCAAATAGCTAAAATCATAAGTTCAATGAGAAATTGAGAATCAAAATGATATATATCAAGGAGTGTATACATACCAGATTTTGGTGATTACATTCACATAACTGTGTCAATTATAAGGCACAACACTATCCAGACATATAAAGTAGGAAAATAAGGTAGTTAAGGAAAATGAACATTTTGTGTACATAACTTATTGTGAAAGTCTGCAAATAAATTATGATTTTTTTTTCAAATGACTTATTATGAGAGACTACAAGTAACTAGCTCTTTTCCAACCAAAAGAAAAGTAAAAGAACATATTGTGCACAAAAAGTCAACAGAGGGCAATATAAATTGATAGATAGCACTGATCTTATAAATTAATTTGTTGGTAAGAATTTTGAGAAGAAAGACACTCTTATTTTCGTATTTCAAGTCATTTATTATATGATTCATTTACGAAACGATAAAAAGAGACGTTACAAAGGAAATTCGAAATAGTAACTTTGGGAATATAGAGTTATTTAGTCCGAAGTAGTAAATAGTATATTTAGACGGTAACACAAAGTCAGAGTGGCATCTTGATGATGCACCTTCAAACTCTCCAAGTTAGAAATTAGGGACCCTCCCAACAACATATCAACCAGAAGCTCATTTTATCAGCCCAAAATTTCTTTCACTACTGCGGTTCTTCTTTCTGCTCGATATGTTTTTTTTTTTTTTTTGGATAAAAAAAGTGCAGTCGTAGCTGATAGATTCATATAAGGTCGCTACTTTTACAGTTTTCAGACATAAGAAGATGTACATAATTCAATCAGACAAAATCTGCAAATAACTTATGAAAGTCATCCCCTTGAAATCCACTAAACAAGATACAAAATTCAGAAGAACTATTAACAGGTAACTGACCTTACTATTATGAGGTTACATCACAAGCCAATGTCGTCGCCATCACCTGTGCTATCAGCTTCATCGTCATTAGTACTATTATTACCTTCATTCTCCTCATTATCACTTATGTACTCTACCATAGTGTCATCCTCTTGGTCAGAATCTTCTTTGATATAACCAACTTCAACTTTTGGTTCTGTTTGAGCCTCCAATTCAATTACATTTGCATCTAGGGTAGTCGGTTCAACATCATCTCTATGCAGTTGACTCGACATATCCACCGTATCATTGACAATCAAATTACTTTCAAGTGACATGTCTTGATACACATCATTATTTGTAATATGCGACTCATCACTTTCTGTCTCTGAATTTTCCTTCTTCGGGACATCATATAAGTGTCTATCTTCAAATTTGAGCACACTTCGCCAATTTTCCCCCATTTTTGGGTCATCAATGTAAAATACTTTATTTTCTTGAGTAGCTAGTACAAAAAAATAATGTTCATACCAAAATCTTTTAACACATATGCTCGTAAAATGTTTATCTTTTTGCATTCTTGTTTTCTTGTGAAGATCAAACCACTTGCATTTAAATAGGAAAACTCGATTCTCATCAACATACTCTAACTCAATGATGTCAGTTATAATGCCATAAAAATCAATCAACTCATTTTCATGATAGCCTGCAACAATAATACCATAATTCTGAATTTTACATAATTCATCGCGTCGTTGAATAAGATACCTAACACCATTTATAACACAACCAGTATGTTTCTTTCACGCACATCAGATTCCATTACCAAAGGATATATTTCCTTGATAGACATTGACTTTTTCATATTATATAATTTCAAACTCTATGATAAAAAAAAATATTGCGTTCAATTAGTAAAGAAGAAAGAGATTAAAATTTAAACACAACAACATGATTATTATCTTAAAATCACTTACTTTCTTTTTAAAACATAAAGGAAATTGTTCTTTGTGTTTCTCTTCTATATTCACAACATCTTGTTTCACCAACTCTTCTTTATGCTCTCTGCATGTAAAAAATAAATTATTTAGAAATAGTATTAAAAAAAATAGAATATCAATACTATAGCAAGACATTCCATTTCATTCCATGGATAATGGATGAACATACACCAGAACGATGAAGCACCTCGGCCCAATTTCCTTAGATAGCATCAAGTTCTTGGCTAAAAAATGGGTTTCAACACTAGATCACTAAGAAACCGAGCACTCACAACGATTTCCAATAGCTATCATGACAACAGCTCCATCGCTATTGCTCCACCATTAAAGCTACCCAAACCATCTGAAAACTACATGTTTTAACCTCCCCTGCTCAACGCCATCTATTCCCCGTTTCACGCCAAAACAAACAAATTTCTGGTGGGATCTACAAGTATGGAAAGAAGATCGTTCCTCAACTAGAGGGAGACTATCATCTCTTTATTGAGCTCTTTCTTACTTTTGTGCTTTTCTTTCTCTATTATTTGTATTTCCAATTTTACTCTTGTAGAAATTTAGAAAAAAAAGTGTTTTCATTAGTTTGCAAAACAAACAAGAGTTTAGGGTGCGAATCATAAAAAAACACAGGGCAGG
This sequence comes from Lycium ferocissimum, assembly GCF_029784015.1. Classification (NCBI taxonomy): domain Eukaryota; kingdom Viridiplantae; phylum Streptophyta; class Magnoliopsida; order Solanales; family Solanaceae; genus Lycium; species Lycium ferocissimum. The sequence goes on along the minus strand of NC_081349.1, from coordinate 62,426,764 downwards.
GTGCGAATAATAAAAGAGGAGATACATTGGAGTTGCAAAATGCAACGGACTCATATAAATTATGTAGCATTTAGTATCTAACTTGAATATTTTTTCTTATGATGTAGCAAAGAACGAGCTCTATCAGAATTTCAACTTTAGGTATATTTATGTTTTTATTTCACCCTTTGCTCCTTACTTCTGGTGTATCTGGTCATTCAGTGATGGTTTGGTCTGGTCTTCATTTGCTTAACTCTAAACATAAGCATTTGAATTTGATCCATATCCTAAAGCCACCTCTTGAATCCATAGGAAGGTCATTAACTGTTGAAGTTCTTAGTGACAACAAATCACATGTTTAGACTTGATTGTTGCTTCTGAGATCTGTTTTTTTTTTTTTTTTTTTTTTTTTTTAATTTGGTAATCAACTTTTTGCATTAATCACCAAAGAACTTGTCTTTACAAAACCACAACAACTGGTACCACACCACGGTATCCAGAAATCCAAACATATACCTCCTATACAACTGTACTCATCAAAACTGGAATAAACATGAAGGAAAGAGTAGTACTCCTCATAAATCTAGCTAGACACTTGAAACATAAAAAAAGTTACTGCTATTAGGAGAAGATATTAGAATTACAGTTGTTGCAGTAGTCTTTGAACTTTGAGATCTTTATTTATCCAGGATATTCCTCTAACTTGGCAACATCTTGCCTTCTAAAGATGTCCCAGAGTGCACCCTCCCTTCTATATCCTCAAATACTTCACTTTTTCCAAACACTGGTTTATCTTTGCATTCATCACTTTTATCATTATCAATTTTAATTCCTCCATTTTCTTCACAAGTGCTAGAAGAACTTCCTGCACCATTTATTACCACGTCAGTGCCAGTATCTCTCTCTGGTTCCACACAAGAAGCTGATGGAATAGTTGACTGATTGCACAATTTGGTTCATTACTCAAACGTTGAACTTCAAATAGATCAGTTTTTTCTTAATCTCTTCTACTACTCTTACCTTGCACAAATTGGTCATCAATCAACTAAGATGATACTCATTTTTGTATTGTTTCTCCTCCCCCGCCATCTGAAGTTCCTCTTTATCTTGGGCAGCATGTTTTCTTTTTTACTTTTTCCATTTCTAAAAGTTGCTTAGGTGTCAGGTTTATTGCTTGAGTATGTGTAAACACATTCACTGCATCAAACATATCTCTGCTACTGTTTCATTGTCCGGTGATATTAATTGATGAAATCCTGAAGTTCTTCTCTCGAAATTCAGGTAATAATAGTCAACTGTTTTTTCAAATTATTAGAGAATCCAAAAACCTCCATTGTGGTGGATTGTAAATTTCACCTTCTTTGGTAGTATGAATATTGAAGCCCAATATAAATGGATATGCATAAGCACTGAGTTCACCAACTGAGTTCTCCTAGGTGTTTTGACCCCATGTCTTAATTCGAGCAGCCATTTTATCAATATGATTTTTGCTTCATTCAGTTTCTCTATTTCATTAAGAGAGATGCTTTCGCTTTGACTATGCTTTTGGTTTTGGATGCTTAGTGGTTTGTTGTTTAAGCTAGTTCTCATTTCTTGTCATCTGTGGTACTATTGTTGGCTGCCACTTTTTTTTTTCTTTTTCATTTTTCGTGTTGTTGGCTGTGAGTTAGTATGCAGTCCTAGCAGTTTGAGTGCTTAACACGTCAATTTGTAAACAAATGCTCTATCTGTAACTGGCTCATGCATGGTTGGTCACTGTCTATCATCAAATATACATCAGCGATTTCTATATCAATTTTGGTATACTGGACTTCTCTTTTTAGGTTTTTATATTGGCATCTCAGTCTGCTTACAAAGCATTTTGGATATCATCTTTTTTATAGTATTGTAGCATAATATTGTTCCAAATTGATAAATCCTTTTGATGATGAACTCTATTTAGCTTTGGATTTGAGATTTGAATTCTTCAATTTCTACACTTTTAATCTAATCTTAATTTTCTTTTCTCTTTTTTCCGCAGGTATGAAATGTGGGAATTGAATCAAGACTGATTGCAAGCTAAGTGTCACCACATTATTAGTATTTTGGAAGAAATCTGCACAGTTTGTCTTAGTTTAGGAGTAATATTTCGTGCATTTCAGTTGGATTGGTACTTTGGAAGAAACTGCATTGTCTATCTTAGTTTAGGAGTAATATTTAGTATATTTCAGTTGGATTTTCTTGTTATTAGACATATTTTACTTTTATTTAGGAGTTTGTAATGAGTTATGATCTCAGTACAATTTTAGTTGTTCTTAATTGTATGATCATGGGTGAATTGTATTATTATCTGGCATGTTACATTATTTTATTTTCAATTTATGCAATTCTATTTTTAAAAATTAGTACCTACAAAATAATTAAACGTCATCGAATATCTATTATTAGTGACAAACATTTTGTCATTAAAGGATTAATTTTTGGCGACGACTAAACTAAATTTTTCTAGACAAATATATTTTAGTGACGAAACAAATTAGTTTGTCCTAAGTTGACTACATTTACCGACAAAAATATATTTGTCCTAGTATCCTCCTCCTTATTGGATACAAATTAATGCTTTATGTTATGACAATTGTAATTGTCACTAATCATGACAATTTATAGTCACAATTTTGTTTGTCAGCAAAAGCAATACTATTAGTGACGAGATGATAGATTTAACTACAAAATTGTAAACTTTTTTTATAACAACAAATTTGTCACTAATCTCTATACATTTAGGGATGAAACATTTTTTTGTATATAAAAGGTAGTCTTTAGTCATGAAATTACATTATTTCAGCTACAAAATACATATAGCTTTTGAGACAATTGATATCGTCACTGAACAAACTAAATAGTTAGTGACAAGGTAGTTTCGTCGGTATTAATAGACTCTTTAGTGACAAAAACACCCTATCAACTACAAAAATCTACCCTTTTTATGGCAAATATGTTTGTCACAAATACTATGCATTTCAGGACGAAAGGAAGATTTCGTAGTTAATAAACTTTATTTAGCGACGAAACATTAAGTTATCTTTGTATACTTTTAGCGACCCACTTCTAGGGACGAATGAGTGACGAAATTTTTTTCGTCACACAAGATTTTTGCTGACAAAATATGACTTATGAGTGCCAAAATTATTTGTCCCTGATAATCGAATTTGTTGTATCAAGGTTCGACATTTATTTGAATGGAATATGGTCCAAGCTATAATACCCCGTATTTTGGACAAAGAAATTGAGTCGTCCAACATGAGTAAATTATCCGAGCCCAGAGGATTTGTTCATATTCAATCATTCAAATCAAGAGTTCGGTGTATAAAAGGATGAAGTCTCGAAATTATTTAAGACTCAAAAGTGGAATGACGGTAATTGGAAATAATATTTTATGTGTACCAAAAGGGGCTATGGACTAGTGCTATGCCACATAATCATGACAATGAGTATATGAAGTGTATTAAAAATCATTACTATTTAAGTGAATTGAGATCAAAGAATTAATTATTTGGATATATGGTTAAATGTTGATTTTTAGCGGGAAATTATTAAACTAATTAGTACTTGTGGATGAGAAATTAAGGTGGATAACTAAGAAATAAGTAGTTTAGGTGTCATCTAAGGAGAAGTATTCTTTTTGTAAGGTAATATTAAGGGTGGGACCCATGGTTCACTAGAATAGGCGAAATCCAAATCTCATTCAAGTGATGAATATATTATAATGGAATGTGAGGGAAGCAGCAAGTTGTATGTATTGCAATGGAATATTTCCATTGTTGTGTCACACCCTAACTTTCCATAGGGCATGATGGGCACCCGACCCTTATTTAGGGCCGAGCGGACTCGCTGACTCTCGTGATACTCATAATCATACTGGGCCCTTAACTCATGAAATGAATGCATAACGAAAGTTTTTCAAAGAACAACATACTTTTCATCTTTCTCAAATCAAATAAAATCTGTAATATAACGCATAATGATACATCGGCTTACGGAGCCGCTTACAAAACTGACATGTTCTATACATGACTCTGTCTGCAAAGTCTCTAACATAACTCAAGACACCATAACATAGCTACTCGACTCGGCGGCCTCCGGAAGAAATGGAGCTCGCCAATCAGTGGAACATCTTCTACTCATCAGTATGCACTGCGTGGCATGAAACGCGGCCCCCCCGAAGAAAGGGGGTCGATGCGGAATATGTGCGAGCATGTAAAGCATGAAATACGATGAAACCAGAATCATCTTGAAATAAGGAGTATAGAGAATCATAAGACACCCCTCTGAAACATAAATCATGCATGTCAATATCATGAAGTACATATACGTATCCATAACGTGTCCCGGCCTCCCGGTGGGGACTCGGTAAATAAGATCATCATATGCATGTCATCATATCATCATGTCATCATATATATACATACCGTACAGACCCTCTAGTGAGGACTCGGTGAAGTAATCATATCATCATATATATACGAAGTGCCCGGCCTACAGTGAGGACTCGGTGAATGAGCATATCATCGTATATATATACCGTGCCGGCCCTACTAGTGAGGGACTCGGTGAATAACGTACCGACCTTTCGGGACTCGATGGAGAGATCTGTCTCCGTCATGTACATCATACTCGGCCCGTCACGTGGGCTGGCGCCATCATCACATCATCATATACGTACCCGGCCCTCACCAATGAGGGACTCGGTGAACAATGCGATAAATTGTGCACGAATACATACCGGAAAATCGGGACTCGGCGAAAGAAGTAATAACAGCTAGCACGAGCAAAGTAGTGAGAAACCATATCCATACAAATCATCATTTCAGACTCGATAGATAAGTAGTCAAGTCAACGCTCGAGTATCAAACGATAGTCATATCAAATCCGTTCTAAACATCATTAGGGCTGCATTAAAAGGAATGTGAGGGATCGTAGACATATATCAAGCCAATCTGAGCCCTTCCATGAAAGTTACGGGCATTATACATTATAGAATCATTTGCGAATATATCAAAGCAATCCGGTTCCGTCGATGAAAGTTACGGACATTATTAGACATAGGATCCTTTAGGAACAAAACTTTTTATGCAACATTCGAAATCCAATCATACCAAAGACATAAGGACCATAATGCTGCTACATTAAGAATACCAATATTAAGAGGTGAATAAGAATCGTAGCCATGCTCGGATCGTAAGAATAGAGTTTCCCCGAGGCTCGTATCATATCATAGCTTACTTACTTCTAAGACATGCCAAAAGAAAGAAAGAGTAAGCTTTACATACCTTGTCCACCTCCTAAGCTAATCCAAACCTAAGTCTCGGGCTTCCCAAAATCTAAAACAACATCATTACGTACTAACATTAGCCTTAAGCACTTAAGAATTCAATTCCAAGCTATCGCTTTATTTACAGAAATTTGAGCAGCATTTCCCCTGTAAACTCAACAACCCCGAGAATTCAACTCAGCCAAATCATTAACAACAATACCAACAACCATACTAACAACATCAACGAGTAATTCAAAACGCATTCTAACATTAGTAATTCTTTTCTACATAATTCGACAACATTCCAATTACTTTCAATTCAACCACATACAATCAAGCCAATATCAATGCTCACACGTTTAAGTACTAATCCAAAACCATTCATACAAGATTCAAGAATACTTCAAATAATCCGCACAATATTTCAAGCAACCCAACCAATATACAATGCCACTCGAAACCTTCCAACTTCATCAAGAACAACAACAACACATCTCTTTCTTCCAAATTCATGAACTACACCATAATCCACATGTTAACAACATCATTCCCATAAATTCAAGAGACTACATTAAAATCACATTAACTTCCAAATCAGCCCACACGATTATAACTTCAACTTGGATCATTAAACCTTCGTTTTACATCGTAGAATCCACAACAACAACAACAACCAAAACACTAAGTAAAATTAGTTCATTCTTTGCCACACAAAACAACCCATTCGGCCACAACATCAACACACACGGTTCATGATTTCATTCATTTCCACATACTACAACATGTACAAATCATCCATAACACATGAAAAGAAGATTGAACCATACCTTTTCCACTTAGTTCTTCACTCGGCTAGGATTGGTGCTTTGAACTAACACTTGTTCTTACCACTCCAAAAATTACTCCATGTTGTTACACACCTTCTAAGGAGTTGAAAAGCTAGAGGAATTTTTTTTTATCACTATTCATGGTCTTCACTTTGGTTGCCATGGCCGAATGGCCTTCTTGCTTTTCTCTCCAAGTTTCTTGAACTTTCTAAGGGTGAATATGATGAAGATGACTAATTTGTCATCTTTAAGCTACATATATAATTAACACATGTGGCCCATGGCCCACACATGCCACACGGCCATATGGCCTTTTGTTCATGAAATATTAAGTTTCCAAAATTCACTTTTAACCCCAAATTTTTCTTAATATTCCATGCCCATAAAATCATAAGCAACTTATGCCTTAAAACAAAATCGAAGGTCAAAAGTCTCAACCTCATATCCCGGAATAGTCTTGTCCTTAACTTGTCATGGTTAGCTCGGATTATCCCAATGCACAAAATACGGGAAATAACATGTTGGAGGAAATTAGCGTGACTAGATATCCTTAGCAGCAATGCTGGTAAATTTTGTTACACATTTTCCTCACCGTTTCGATCTCATTGATCTGTTTTGTCGTGTTGTTTAATCTGGATTCTCTTTGAAGTGAAGTAAGGTAGAAGAAGAGTAGTTCTAGGCATATAAGGTAATAATTCTCCTCTTCTAGATATATTTATATTCGTCCAGGTCATAGTTAAATTATGGGATGAGAAATACAGAATTAATAGCGGGAAATCATATTTTGATGTTGCTGTCGTTGTTGTATGGACTATTTGGTGATTTTTTGAGTTGTGTTATGGATGGAATTTGGTGGGTTGAGTATGATTGTTGTTGTTCGTGATATTGGAAACTTGGAAGAGGTAGTAGAAACGAGCGAAATGCTTCCTGATTCATTATAGAACAAGGTTGTCACTTGATATACATGATATACCAAGTATATCCATAGTCTAACAAGAGACGTTATTGTTGTTTTAGTTCAAGATGCTAGACGAGCTACGTGGTAGAGCCGCTAAGAGGCCAACAAGGTATGTAAGGATTTCGTTCTCCTTCTTCTTTGGCATGAATCCAACTATACCTATTAACGAACATTCCATAAAGATATTTCCCCATGCTAATGCTTCCCACTTCTTATGCTTCATGATTCAATATGTTATTTGATGCTTTAGTTCATTGTGATCCAAGTTGTATTGAAGTTCTTATTGGCGAGGATAATCACACAACGTATTCAGAGGTCACCGAAATTACATCACTCCAAAAGGCCCAGACGTTGTTTCTATGAGCTCATCATGCATTTATATGTATGTATGCCGGGTATAGCCGGGTACAACACCTATTGTGCAACCATTGATCAGTTGGGTATTCATATCGAGTCCTATTATGGCTGGGTACATTTCATACCGAGTCCTATTATGGCCGGGTATGTTTCACACCGAATCCTGTTAAGGGCGGGTGCGTTATGATGATGATGTTACTTTTACTTCTGTATATATATGTATATCCATGAGTTTAAACTACAACATGCATTGCATATGGTTCTTCTTCTATTACGTTTCCTTGTTAGTAGTTGTACTCCTTCGTTACATACTCAGTACTTTCATCCAGTCTTGATGTCCCATTGCAAAAGAATGCTCATTTCGTCTTTGCAGTCCCCCGACAATGCTTTGGATGACCATCTGATTAGGCTTGCACAGTTTAGTGGATAGTCTGCAAACTCCACTTGTTCTGGACTTGCTCGATTTTTGTATGCTAGGATATACTTGCTTTATCTATATTTTTTGGGTATGGCAGGGCTGGTCTCGACTACTATGTTACGTTTATGCGTACTCTTAGAGGTTCATAGACAGGTTGTAACACCTCGTACCTTTAATGAAAGTTTTGACCACGATCCTAGACTTAGAAAATCAGATAAAGAATGTGGGAATTGAGATTTTTCCGTTCAGTTGTGATATGGTGGTTTACGCCATGAATAAAGTGGTCGTATTCAATTTACGCCCATGAACAGTGCCCGAAACCGAAACCAAGAATTTCGAACATTAAAATTTGACATTTTGAGGTCATATGGTTAAATACGGACCGTATTTCACTTTACGGCCCGTATTTCAAAACGTGTTGGGAATTTGAGAAAACTTCCTTGATGAAAGTTGTAGAGCATTTAAATACCTTTCAACGGTATCTTACAAGGGGGTCAAAAGGACACGCAAAGAGTTATGGCCATTTTACTAAAGAGACGCGGTGCGTTCCGTATCGCAAAATACGACCCGTAAAGTCAATTTACGACCCGTAAAGTCGGTTTACGACCGCAAACTGAAAATACGGCCGGCTGCACGATCTTCGGACGTAAAAATCGCATTTTCCGAACACATATATATTCGTCCATATCGAATTCAACTCATTATTTTTCACTCCCTCAAACCCTAGAACGACTTCCTACTCTCCTCCAACACCAAGAGCACCAAGGTAAGTCCATTCTAATTATCCCAACTCCATTCTAACATATATCCTTGTAATCTAAACAAGAAATTTATCATTCCAAAACTAGGGTTTTCAAGAAAATCCATCTCAAGGTTCAAGAATTCAAGATTTTGGAAATCTTTCTTCAAAGCTCAAGTCTTTAATTCAAGTTTTGGAGCGACTAAGGTATGTAGAGTTACTATCTACGTGTGGGAACATCATTGTTCTTCCCCACACCTCAAAATCCATAAAATTATGATTTCTCTACTAAACTAGGGTTTCAATACAAAACTAGGGTTTCAATACCATGCTCATGATAACCCTAGGTCCATGTCCATGATTATATTATGTATGAATTGTTATAATTCCATCATTGTGTTCTTAATATTTCTTTATGATTATTAAGAATCCGTCCGTAATCTATGAAAACCCATATTTTGGTATTCCATGGGTTCTTGCATGCATGTTTTTGACTAAGAATGATAATTTCATGAGTATCCTATATGTCTACAAGTTTTCATGCAATTAAATCATATAATTACTTTTATGCCATGATACAACAAACATACATGCTAAATACAAGTTATTTCATGAAACCATGCTACAAGTTATGATTCATGAAAATCATGTACAAGCAAGTTATGATTCATGAAAACCATGTACAAGCAAGTTATGATTCATGATATACCATGGGCAGCAAGTGCCACTATTTTACATGTTCATGTTTTTTTTGGGAGTTTCTTTAATTACCGAGGAGGGCTTCAGATAGGCTGAAACTACGTAGCCACCGTAGGATGAGGATCGTTCCACCCATGTCCCGGACGATCTCTCATAATGACTGGATCCTTTCATATTTTATTAAATCTCATGTTCCCTGGCAAGGATCGAGGTGTTCCTGTTATGGACGCAAGCACCGGACATGTATCGGTTATAAGTTATTGCTCTCCCTACTTATGATATTTTTACTCATGCTTTATATTATATATGTATTCATGTTCATGCTCACAACCGTTTCGCTTTCACGTTCGCTCTTATCTTTATTACTTTATGTCCCATGTTATTTCATTCGAGTTTTTACATACCGAGACATTCAATGTCCGACGTCCCCTTTATTGCCGGGGGGCTGCATTTCACGATGCGAGTGCGATACGGACCGACACGTACGCTCGCAGGGGACGACGGTCGTATCGGCTTATTGGTGAGCCCCATCTCATTCGGGGTTTAGTCAACTCTTTATTTTATGATTAGTTATGCATCTAAGGTATCTTGAGGGCCTTGTCCCGAGTAAAGTATGTTTTCCGGTCGAGATTATGATAGAGGTTTCATAGACTAGTCAATCGGTTATATTATGTCGGACATTCGGAGTCGTATAGCCATTTGGGCTCATTCATGTTATTTACGCACTCATGTTTAAACAAGTATTTTTATTAAGTATTATGACTATACTACGTCTTATAAAAGGCTCATCATGCATTCACATTATATTCCGCTCATGTTATGCCTCATGATGATTCAACAAGCCATGTGGTTCGCTCGGTCACATGCAGTATGGCACCGAGTGCGTGTTTCGCCTGTGCCATGGTTCGGGGCGTGACAAAACTTGGTATCGAGCCTAGGTTCAAGTGTCTTGGAGTCTATGAAACCGTGTCCAATGGGGTCACTTTTATATGTGTGTGCGCGCCACACATATAAACAGTTGACCACCAAGACATTTAAGATTGTCTCCCTTCTTTCAACTCTAGATCGTGCAATAGACCTGTGTTCTCAGAAATCACTCGAACTCATGTTATGTTTCCCATTCTACCGAATACGCCTAGTCTCAATGGATGAAGAAGATGTAAAGCTAGTCGTTATCGATGTGTTGCTTTCCGATGGAGGCATCAGGAATTATTCTAACTCGTGCCATGAAGCTTAGAGCAGTAAGTAACATTCTTTTTCCACCGAATTCTTAACATATCAAATGTGTAAGCGGCAAGAAGGAAATTCGAGACACAAGACTTGCCAAATAGTGCATGGTGTGTTTATCAGGTGTTAGTACCATTTGAAAGACAAGTTTCGGCATGGCAGTACACATAGGTTATATACCTTACAGAATAAGTTTATTTGGATTATCTGACCATGGAGCTACAGTATAAGGATGATAGTTACGATTTAAGACCCTACGGAGTAACATGTTATGAAATTAGTACGGCAATCATAAATTGTCCACGGTAGTTTTGAGCAGGAAATAGCCTAAGAGCCAACCACCTGTAATACTAGAGAGTCTCGACTTTTTCAAGGGTATATATATATATATATATATATATATATATATATATATATATATATATATATATATATATATGATATATGTACATGACTAGGAAGGGAGTGGTGCGATAAGAAAACCATGAGCAAACGGTATTCAATTTTTGTGGGATAGTTTTAATTTATTTAAGCTTATTTAGATCAGACCTAGAGAGCATGATGTTAGTGAGTTACTAAAGGAAGCAGATATTACTATGAGATAAAAGATATGACAATTCCCTCTTAGGTTATATGATTAAGTATTTATCCCCGATATGTATAGTGTAATATAATTTTGAACTTGTATAGGGAGTTTGGGATTGGTTGTTCCAATTCCTTATTTGAGACAGATGAAATTTCTTTAAGTGTGATCCATGTCTATAATTCAGAAGGATAGTATACAACCCCAGAATAGAGTCAGATAAGGAGGAAAATTTAGAAATAACCTTATGCTTCACTTTAGTACTCAGAGAAGAATTAGAGAATATGATGCTAGCAAGTGGTTAACAGAAGCATAGTGAGTAAGTTTGAATAGACAAAGTGAATTAGAAATTTTCAGCAGAGTTAGTAGAAGTACGACTTGAGTACTTAGTCAAGTTAGCACTACTAAGTGGGTAACTGTCTGAATACACCGAAGGCATGTTAGAACCCAAAGGGTTTAAGTTAAATTTGAGGTATAGAATTTGATGAAAGAAGAAAACCATCTAAGCAATAAGAGAGCAAGCTACAGAAGAAGAGCCTTTAAGGGTTATCATAAAAGAGTTTTCCTCAAGACGGACAAAGCTAGTATGCCAGTTATGTACATTAGAAACCCGTTCATTTAAGTAATCCAGTTTTCCCAGAAAGTAAGACTTGCTTGAAGTAAGCCGAAAAAGAAAAAAAAAATGAGTCATCAGTATGTTAGAAGAACTTAGCAGAATCACTAGATGACCACTTATCGCTAACTCAAGGGATCCACAGGCTTTAAACATTAGCTTTTGAACTAAGGGGGAGATCGTGCGATAAGGTGCCGATATAGATTATGTGTTTTGTAAGTTGATAGATTAAGGAGATTATGTCAGAGGATCACAATTTCATGTAGCCAAGATAAGGTGCGTAGAATGCGATTTTTGTCATGCCTGTTGAGATCAAGTACTAGGTAATTATGTTATAAGATAAAGTTCTAGATCGAATAGTGGATTTTAAGGGTATAACAGTTCCAATTCCAGAGTAATTCATGTACTATGTAGTACTAATGCAAAGACGTACTCTACTCATGCCTTTCGTACTCATATCATTGCCCGTGTTAGAAGCTTTACACTCATTTAAGATACGAGAATTAAGACTTCATATGATAGTAAGCTATGCGGAATGTCCTTTCATGTTTCGCACATCAGGTGTGCTCATGTCTCAAGTTAAAAACCGCATTCATGTCTCACGTATCTATCGTGCTTTTATACCCATGACCACGTTCTAGCTTCTAAGTGCTTTCCGAATATAATGTTGATTTTGATAATGATTGAGGAGAAGGTAACACAATAGTTTAAAGACTAAAAAAAAAATGCCTTAGGTAAATGATTTATTTCAACTCCAAAGATATGCTACCTACGTTCTCACGTACTTGTGCCCACGACCGACTTCTTTAAGCATCCACATATAGAAATAGCATAATAGTGGAGTTGGTAGGTAACGATAAGGGTAAGTCAAGATGGATGTCCTACCCACGATTCTACGTAACTCATGCTTATGTTCCTCAGTTCTTTTTAGAGCAAATTTCGTAGCTTAGCACAAAGGATGCCATTTTCTTTTAAGAAGCACATGCCTGTTTAAGTTCAAGATGACTTTCTACTTACGCCTTAGTCTTACTTCAATACTCATGAACTCAAGTCCATACGCCATGGTGTGTAGGTACTCATATAAACGCTATATTTTTCATGGTCCCATGCCCCATGTCATGCTATTCACATTTTATGCCATATGAATCACGTTCCCATGTATGCATGTTCCACGTTACGTCCTCCATGTACAATGCACCATGTCATGTCTGTTCTCTAAAGGAAAGTATCTTATATGAATAGTATCAATAATTCATTTTCTCTCAGTCCTCTATAATTCGCTCACGGGAATGAGCAAGATGAGCTAAGGTATTCGTAATCATGATTCACAGCCTAGCAAGATAATCGAAGTAAGGGTGCATTCCTATATTCAAATAGATATCTTTTCATGTACCCTATGGTACTTATCTGGAGTATTCTACTCGGATTCGTCGACGTATTCATGTATGCTATGCTAGATATTTATGAACACCTATGTTGTTAGGGTTATATTCTTGTTATACGACTGAAGTGTCGCATTCACATCGAGATTGCGCTTACATTCAAAGCCTAAGTCATACTCCTATCTCGTATTACCATGGTGACATACGAACGTCGTGATTAAGTCTCTAAGTATCCAAATCCTACCAGCGCTTAGTATTTAACCCACATGTTGTAACAATCATGTTTTTCGACATTCGCATCCCATGTTACGATATCCATTTTCACACATATTCGTATCTCGCGGCGTAGATTTACTCATGTATTCATATCATCCAGTCTTCATGTATATGTCCCACGCCACATCGTCTCACGCCCAAGTAATCATGTCATGTTCGTCCCTATTTCCAGTACTCATGTCATTCGCGCCTACGGACTTTCTTCCGAACCCTATGTATAGTAATCATGTAATCATTCAACCAATATTCGTGTGTTCAAGCCAGCTCAGTATTTATGTTAGATACATTCAAGATTCAGTAATCACGTTATGTCACATCATGCGTATTAAGATTCTATGTAAGTTGTGTGTTGGTACTTTAATTAGTTGTCAGGCGTTTGAGAAATGTCGTGAGGGTCCGAATTATGAAGGAAGTCTTACAAATTTTATGTATTCAAAAGTCGATGAGATTCTTAACCACTATTCATAAATCGAGGACAAATGTTTCATGATTCTCATTACGTAGGTGCTACTACGATCATGTTCCCCATGTACATGTTTCCATGTAATCACGTATTCAGTTCTGACGATCCATGACCATGTTCCCACGTAACCATGTCAAGCTCTTATGTTTTATGTCATGTTTCTTTCATGTTCATGTATTCAAGCCATGTCCAGCCATGTTCTTAACCATGACTCATCATTCGAGGACGAATGATCCCAAGGGGCAGATATTGTAACACCTTGTACCTTTAATGAAAGTTTTGACCACGATCCTAGACTTAGAAAATCAGATAAAGAATGTGGGAATTGAGATTTTTCCGTTCAGTTATGATATGGTGGTTTACGCCCATGAACAAGGTCGTATTCCAATTTACGCCCATGAACAAGGCCCGTAAGCTGAAACCAAGAATTTACGAACGATGCCGGAATTTGACATTTTGAGGTCATATGGTTAAATACGGTACCGTATTTCACTTTACGGTCCGTATTTCAAAACGTGTTGGGAATTTGAGAAAACTTCCTTGATGAAAGTAGTAGAGCATTCAAATACCTTTCCAACGGTATCTTACGGGGGTCAAACAGACACCTGTGCAAAACTAGGGTTTTCAAGAAAACCCATCTCAAGGTTCAAGAATTCAAGATTTTGGAAATCTTTCTTCAAAGCTCAAGTCTTTAATTCAAATTTTGGAGCGACTAAGGTATGTAGAGTTACTATCTACGTGTGGGAACATCATTGTTCTTCCCCACGCCTCAAAATCCATAAAATTATGATTTCTCTACTAAACTAGGGTTTCAATACAAAACTAGGGTTTCAATACCATGCTCATGATAACCCTAGGTCCATTCCATGATTATATTATGTATGAATTGTTATAATTCCATCATTGTGTTCTTAATATTTCTTTATGATTGTTAAGAATCTGTCACGACCCAACCTCGTAGGCCGTGACTGGTACCCGAGCTGGGCACCCAGACGTACCTATTAACCATAATTAACATACAAACAGACTATGCGTATACAGAGACCAACATCGGACTATAAGGGTCATAATCGGTCATATACTTACAAATAGTGACACATATCACCCCGTAACTATTACAAATACATATACATATATATACGTTCCGCCCGTCACAACATCCAGCGGAGAATATCATACGTGAGCCGAAGAAGGCCAACATCATACGAGGGCGTACAGAACACAGATCACACAGACACAGTGAAACGGTAACTACCCATAACCCACACGTATATGTCTACAGACCTCTAAGAATCATAACAGAATCATATGATGGGACAGGGCCCCGCCGTACCCATGAACGAACATATGTACAGACAATAGAAATGACAGTACCAAAATGTATAGGCTCCGAATCAAAGGAGCACTTCAATGGGGACGATGTCCCGCGCGGGCCTGGGGGGTCCATGGC
>NC_081349.1:62403591-62411400 GCF_029784015.1 Lycium ferocissimum | reverse complement strand
TTTTTAAAATAAATTTCTTTTTAAAAGAATAATGTCATATGTTGACTGGGATTAAGCCATGTGTGTTGTTCATGAAAAATAGTGGTGTGAAAATATGGAGGAAGGCCAAGGCTTAAATTAAATTTTGGAAATGAGCCTGGGGATTTAAAAAATAAGATCCGTGATGAATTGGGCTAGGAAAAATAAGAGAAAAATTTGAGCCCAAATCAATGGGGTGGCCGGCCAAGCCTGCCCAAGCCCATGCATGTGGTGGTCACATGACCACTTAATATAAGGGGGATAACCATGCATGAAAAATCCATAGAAGTTTCAAGAAATTAAAAGAAAGAAGAGAAAAAAAAAAAAAAAAAAAAGGAGCATTCATACAAAGGAAGCAAGAAGAGAAAAAAAAGAGAAAATTTCCTAGCCTTCAATCTTGATCCAAAAATCTTGTTCTTCGTGAATTCCTTAACAAGTTCAAGACGCTCTTCGACGTGGTACAATTAGTTTGGCGAAAGAGCTAACGCTATGCAAGTTGAAATTTGAAGGAAAGGTATGAATTTTATGTTTTGAGTTATGGAACAAGTTTATATGTTATAATGATTAGAATTAGATGAGAACATGAAAGTGTGGTGTGTGTGTGTGCATGTATGTGTGTGTGTGGAAGATGTGCTTGGCCGTTAGTCAAAGAAGAATGGAAGAGAAGTGAATTAAGTATTTAGTTGTTAGTTGTGTTGTTGTGATGTTTGTGATGAAAAGAGAGGCTGATGAGTCAAGTTGGTGTCAAGTTGGTTGTATGTTATTATGAAATTATATGTGATTTTTATATAGTCTTTATATAATGAGGAAAGTAAGATCTTAGATGTGAATTATGATTATGAATTATGAAATTGGAAGATGGAAAAATGTTATGAATATGCATGTTGAAGATTAGGTTTTGGATGAATTATGGGTTTGATGGAAAACTTGTGTATCGTAAAGAATAATGAGAAATGTGTCCTAAATATGTTTGAATAACCTTGAGTTAGCAAGTGAATATGAATAACATATTAGTTGATATTGTGAAGTTAGAATGAATTTGTTGCCTTATGTAGAAAAGAAGATGTCACGACCCAACCCCCGTAGGGCCGGATCAAAACCCGAGTCAGCACCCAGACGTACCTATTAACCATAATTAACATACAAACAGACTATGCGTATACAGAGACCAACATCGGACTATAAGGGTCATAATCAGATCATATACTTACAAATAGTGACACATCGCCCCGTAACTATTACAAATACATATACATATATATACATTCCGCGGTCACAACATCCAGCGGAGAATATCATACGTGAGCCAGTAAGGCCAACATCATACAGGGGCGTGCAGAGACACGGATCACGGAGACAACGGGAAACGGTAACTACCCATAACCCACACGTATATGTCTACAGACCTCTAAGAATCATAATAGACCATATGATGGGACGGGGCCCGCCGTACCCAATGAACTAACATATGTACAAGACAATAGAAATGACAAGACTAAAATGTATAGGCTCCGGATCAAAGGAGCACTTCAAGCAGCAGAACAGATGTCCTAGACTGACGGACCTCTGAAGCGTGTACCCATACCGCGCGGGCATGGGACGCGGCCCAAAGAAAGGGGTCAGTACGAAAAATGTGCCCGAGTATACAAGGCATGAAATAAAATATAGTAAACGGAGTCATAATCAAAATCCGAGGTGCAGAAAGTAAATGCAATATCCGAAATATCAAAATGCTTTCAAAATATTAAAATGCTTACTCGTAAAACATAGATCATGCATAGGGCTCTTAGAACTGTGGTCGCCCGCCCGTCGTTGGCGCCACAACACATCATACTCCAGAAGGTTTTATGTCTCCGTATCCCCGTCACACAGACATCACATATATACCACGGTACCCGGCCAATAGGGGGCGCCGGCGCACCGACACATCATAACACCATTATCCACGGTTCCTCCCGAAAGGGGCTCGGCGGAACCGGACACATCATACTCCGGAAATATAACATAATGCGCACGATGACATCCGGCCCCGGGACTCGGTGAAAGAAGTGACCATAGTGCACGAGCAGAGTCGTGAGAGACCATATGCAATTTTTAAAACGCTTTTCAAAAATGTAATGGAAAAACCAAAACAAATTATCGTTTAAGGGTCAAGACTAAGTCATGGCAAATGGCTTTCGGACGACCTTCGGAAACGTATCAAATATCCTAAACACATCACGGAATCGTAGGAACCATATGCGGAGATCGAAATGAAATAGTACTAAATTTTTCTCAAAAATCATTATGAATAGTACAAAAGAGCCGCGGGCCCCACGGACGGGTGCCGACCCCCATCCGAGCCCGACTACGAGATTTAGGGGAAAGTTATGTCTTATGAGTTTACCTACTATGTTTTGGGGCGTTCCGAGTTCGTATGCAAAAGTTACGGACGTTTGAAGTTCGGAGCCTTTTTTGTAGCGAAATTCTTTCTAAGGCTTTAAAAATCTAATCCTTTAAAAACATAAGAACCTTAGTTTAACCAAATGACTTGCGAACATCAAGAGATGAATAAACTCATATGGTTGCTCGGATTACCGGAATGGAATCACCTCGAGACTCGTAATATATCATAACTTAAGCGTAACTAAGACATGCCAACAAAGAAAAGGGTAAGCCTTGCATACCTTGCCTGCTTTCCAAGCTAATCCAGATTTACGTCGCGAACTTCCCAAGATCTACAATACGTCATTAAATATCCAGTATTAGCTAAAGGCGTTTTAGAAGCTCGATTCCAAGCGCACACTAAATTCTACGAAATTTAGTAAAAGATTCCCCGTAAGTGCCCCTCCCGAGAATATGGCTCGGCCCAATTCATCAACCACAATACCAACAAAACATTCTAATGACATCAATCATTGATTCAAAATGCATTCTAGCATCCACAACCTTCTTTCACATAATGCGACAATATTCACTTATATTCAATTCAACCGCATAAAATCAATCTAACATCAATATTCACACGTTCAATTATTAACCCAAAGTCATTCAAACAATATTCAAGGACACTATAAGCAATTCATACAATATTTCAAACAATCCAACCAACATGCCAACTTACCCGAAATGCTCTCCAAACCCGAAAACAATGCTAACTTATTTCCTTCTTCCAAAACTCATAAATTACATCAATAATCTATATGTTAACAATATTATTCTCACAAATGGATGAATTTACATTGGAATTACATTGGCTCCAAAACAGCCCCACAACGATCACAACTTCAATTTGATTTATCAAAATCTTATGATCGACATAGAACTCGCAACGACACAACTCAAACACTAAGTAACATTTCTCCATTCTTCAACACACAAAACAGCCCCATTTTCGGCCATTCCTCAACATACAACATTCCATGGGTTTCATTCATTTTCTATGCATCACAACAACACAAAAACATGCTAAATTCATTAAGCCATCACCTTAACAACACACACACACATGCACGGCCAGCCATGCTCCCACACGGCTACCACTTCAACTTCCATGCTTTCATAATTTTCATTCATTTCCACACTTAACAACATACATAAGCCATGCATAACATACAAAAGAAGAGATTAGAACATACCTTCTTCTCCTAACTTTTCCACACGGCTAGGAGTTCCCTTTGCAAGAATAAGTGTTTTATTTGTTCCAACAACTATCCCACGTCGAAGAGCACCTTTCAATTGATAAGAAAACTAGGAGAAACCATTTTTGAGATGAAGGTTTCTTGATCTTCTTCTTCCTCTATCTATGGCCGAATGGCCCTTATCTCTCTCTCTCTCAATTTCTTGAAATTTCTAGAGATGGAAGTGAGGAAATAAGATGACTTTGTGTTATATCCCGCATTTTCAAAGCATGAGCGTGACACGTGCTTCCTTAAAAAAAAAAATTGAATTGACAATCATGTTGTTGCTACGTAATTTAAACTCACGTTGATATGCTGTATCCCGTATTTTTGAACGTCGGATTGATTTGTGCCGAGGTGGGGCCCACACATCGAGATTTTTTTTGGAACATCTGAAAAAAGTCATATGAACCATATGTGAAGTTAAACACAACTCACGAAGGACCCTTGGGCCAAATCAAAGTAGAAGCCCTCCAAACGAATATTTTTAAGAAAAATGTTTTCGGGTGACCGACTTCGAGGGGCAAAAATGATATTATAAGTTTGGAATTTGGAAAATATCAAGAAATATAAGTTGTAGATAATTGAATTAGATTTCCAACCATAGGTTGTGAGATCCAAGGTGACATCCGGACAAGGAGATATGAACGTTTTAAGTCCGAAAGGTCAGTGGGCTAAGCTCCAACTCGGGCCCAACCGGTTAGGCCCATGACCCATGTTATATAAGTGATATTTTAGCACTTTCCCTCCTCATTTTCAGACCTGGAACAACCAGAAAATTCTGGAGATAGAGAGAAAAAAAGCCTTGAGAGAAGAAAAATCAATTTTGACCAAAATCCGAGCCCCGAACCCCGAAGCCCATGAAGGGAAAAGTGTTGTACGCCGGCGTTGTCTTCAATTTGAGTTAAAAATCAACCAAGGAGGAGGGTGATAACGTGGTGGCTGAATTCCTTAAGGTATGAATAAGGCTCCTTTCATTGCTAACAAGTTTATTTAAAAAGTTTTAACGGATTAGAACGGGAAAAAATAGCTTATATAAATTGCCCGTTGGTGTTGTGAATTATGGAATGAGATTTGAAGAGAATTTTGATGAAAATAAATGTAGTTAACTTGTAGAATGTGGAGGATGTTTCTATTGATGTTGTTAGTATTAATTTCTGACTTCGTTACGGAAATAAAAAAATTATGAAATAGTTATATCGCGAATTGGTTGGTTGGAAAATTTGAAAATAATGTGTGGGCTATTCTATGGAATATTTTGGAGCTGGAAATATTATGAATAATTGTTGGTGTTGTTGTTGATATTGCGGGCCGAGTTAAATTTCGGGCGTTGTATTTAATAGGAGGTGCTGCCGAAATTTCGGTAGACAAGTGCTAATTTAAGATTGAACACCAAAATCCCTATAGTTAACATTTGCAAAAATGACCATTTGTAGATTCCGTTAAACGGAATGAATTGAATCCGGGATGAGCGTAAGGCGCAACTAAGGTATGTATAGCTTATTTCTTTTCCTTTTTGGCATGTCCTAGACGCAATTAAGGTATGACATGAATTGTGCTTAGGTAATTCCGCCTACGTTCCAAATATGTATATGATTTTTTGTTTGCTTCATGATGTAACATTTATGGTTCTTAAGTTTTATGTATGCTTTTGGCCCAAAATTGTGTAAAGAATCCTATGTCTAGAAATGTCCGTAATTTTGTAAAAGATAATTGGATTACTTTGAAACGTTCGTAGGAAAAATTTGCAACGTGTGATGATTTGGATTTCATAGAAGTGGTTCGGAACGATTGATATACGACTATGGTCCCTACGATACTTTGATATACCTATGATATCGATATGTTAATGAAAAATCGTCTAAAAGATCTGATATAATCGTTGTCCCGATTTTCTTAACGACGATTCGTTTATGATTATCGAATAGCCCTCCGAAAATGATTTATGCGTATATTTATTTTCACTACTCGCTCGTAGCCACTAATATGTCCTTCATCATGGCCCCAAGGTAAGAAGGGTTCTGTTAATCTCATTGCATTAGCCACCGCTGGCCCCTCACCGTAGGGCCGGGCATGTTATATTTACCGCGTCCCTTGCTAGCGGGGCCGGGGGATGTTATAGATATAGATGTTTTGGCGGGATGGCATATGATATTCCCTTTTTCCGCGTCCCTCAAAAAGGGCGGGCATTCATTTAATGATACGATATGATTTTCACCCGGCCCCATAAAGGGCCGGGGGACATTTTATGTATTTTATCGATGATTTCATTTAGCGTCCTCCTAAAGGGGGGCACGTTATGCATACATGATGTTTAAAAATGACATCATGATATTTTTCAAAGGGAAGCTTATGGTTTTTTTTTGTTTTTTATTTAAAAAATCCCCCTTTTTTGTTTTTCATGCTTTACATACTGCATATTTCTGACCCCATCTTTTCGTTTCATGCCGGGGGGACACCCAGGATAAAGATGTTAGCAATTTCAGGGGTTGCGAGTCCATATTCTCCGGGCCGCCGAGTCAGTTTTTGTTATGGTTTCATGTTCGATAGAGCTTTCAGCCCATGGGGGTCGATGTTTAAAGCTATGTAAGCCGTGATTATTATGTGTTGATTCAAAATTTCATATTTATAATTTTATTTAGCTTAAAAAGATGAAACGCATATTTGACCTTACGAGAAACTTCATGTATTTTTATGGTGGGTGGTTTAGAGTATTACGAGCGTCGGGGGTTCGCTTCTGGTGGGCCGGTGCCCATCACCCGTCGGATTTAGGTGGAACTTTGTCATCTTTTAATTGCAACTTTTGAAACCCTGTGGCCATGGCCCACCTAAGGGGGCCGGCCACATGGCCTTTATTTTCTCCTTTTTTTTTTTTTTTTTTTTTAGAATTAATTTCCCCCCTAATTAGAATACTTCCCAAAAAAAAAATTGACCCCCAAAAGATTCTTTAATATTTCCATGCCAATAAAAACAGCACAATTATTCTTTTAAGACAAGAAAAAATCTCTACTTCACATCTGGGAAGGGTTAATCCCCAACTTATCGTAATTGCCCCGGGAATTATCCCGACGTACGAAATACGGGATATCTTTTTTAAAACATTCCCCTCGAATGTTAACAACCCCGAAGTCTTATAAAGATCCGGGGGTTTCTTTTTATCACCATATCGGGGGGGGTTTCCATCTTTTAAAATTATATTGCTCTTTTCATTTTCCCCCTTCCTCAAGTCATCCCCTTTTCCAAAACTACTTCGCCACAACATCTTAACACAATCCACCCCAAAACCCAAAATTCTTGCCCCCCAAAAATATCAAATTTAAGGGACATCTCGGGTTAACTTCTCCTTCCTGCCAAGTTTTGTTAAACCCCCGTGGGTTTTGTTCGGTCTCAAACAAACCAACACCTTTGTTCAGTACCCAAATTAAATTTTTGCGGGCTTATTTTTCCCCATTTTTGCACTCCCTTCCCCCGGTTCCCTTCCCCCCTTTGGCGTACTTATTTTATTCGGGGTTATATTTCCTCCCCCTCCGCATTCCTTTTTTTCGGGGCACTTTTGTTCACCGTTCCATTCCTCCGCCAATTGCCCGCTTCGGCCCCGGCGTCCTAAGATTCCCGTTTCCTCAGTATATTCTAAGTCCCTTTTGTCACGACCCAAATGGGGGCCCCCGGAGCCCCCCGATCTTCATCACAAAACCCCCTTTTCTATCATATTACCTTTTTTACTAAGTGGGCCCTATTTTTCTACCCTTTTTTTTTCCTTTCTTTGTAACATAATAATATACATAGACTAACCCTTTGACAATACATAATACAACGACAAAGGGCAAACCAAAAAACATCTGTGCATGGCGTTTACGAGCCTCTAACATAGTATACATATACATAGGAAGGGGGGGAAAACTTTTTGGGGCCCCCCAATCCTATGCCAAATAAAACCAAAAAACGTGGCTCCGGGGCAACCGGGGGCGGCTTTTGGGCCCCGATAGAACTCCCAGGGAAACCAGTCCGTCTACCGCCCACCGCGCGGAGAACGCAACTTTACAAGGCTTTTAAAAATAAATACCCAAATATGTAAGGCGGAGGTAAACGGGGAATTAAACATAAATAAGGGTCACCATTTATAGGTTTTGGG
>NC_081349.1:62397078-62403491 GCF_029784015.1 Lycium ferocissimum | reverse complement strand
AGAATTTTAATGATGTTTATGGTTCCGGCCTCCAGGGGGGGATAAAAATTGTTTATGATGTGTTATGGCGTTATGATGTGTATAGATATGCGGTTACGGAGATATCAATTTTCGGGTATGATGTGTTATGGCGCCAAATAACGGGGTGGCGACCATGTTCCCTGAGCCCCATGCATGATTTGTGTTTCAAAAGTAAATGTTTTGGTATTAACCTGATATTGTACTTATTTTCTGTACTTCTTGTTCGGTTATGATCACATTTCTTGTACTTCATGCTTTATATACTCGGTACATATGCCGACCGACCCCTTCTTCCGGGCCGCGTTTCGCCCGCGGTACGTACGCCCACTTTGGTGATCCGCCGAGCTTAGGACACCTACTGCTTGTCTTGGGAGGCTCTTTATTGAGTTCTATGTTTTGATGACTCTTCCATTACGTAGATATGTTCGTTCAGGGGTACGACGGGGCCCTGTCCCGTCATATGATTCTGTTGATACTCTTAGAGGTCTGTAGACATATATGTGGGTTGTGAGTATTACTGTTCAGTTGTGTTCGTATGTTTTATGTTTTGGGCGGTCCCACTCGCCGTGGCAGCCTTATCGGCTCGCGTATATATATGTTTTGAGATGTTGTGCCTTATGATAGCCTTGCTGGCTTCTGTGATATATATTGTATATGCGACAGTTTGGGACTACATCTGACCTTTGTATTTGTACCCGTTGTTTGTATGCTGATTTTGATTAATGAGTGTGTACGACTGTCCAGCTCGGGCACTAGTCATGGCCTACGGGGTTGGGTCGTGACAACATCATGGGATGTTTACCATTTTATTGTAATTAATAACTAGCTCTTTTCCTCTCTCTCTATATATAAGCTTTTTATATGTACTTTTTTCAATATCCATTTGATATTTATTGATAAAAATATCTTTTTTGGATATCGAGTTTTAGGGACCACTCGTGGTGAATAAAAGACCAGAAATATGATCGTTAAAATTAGTACAATAATTTCAAATAAAGACCAGAAATGCTCATCTCTAAAGATAATCTAGGACCGATTAATTTTGGTCGCTAAAAAGGTTTAACGACCAAAAAATATTTATTTTCCATGATATTAATCATCCATTGGACGAGATATGTAGTCTCTAAATGGCATTAACGATGATATTTACACCGTCCCCAAAAACTTTTTAACGACGTATTTTTAAACCGGTCGCTATTGGCCTTTAGCGGCGGAGGCTATTACAACGGGTGGCGACCAGAATTTTCCCGTCATAATTGACCTTTTGGGACCAAATTTGGACTTTTAGGGACTAGATTTCCCTTCCCTAAAGGCCATTTTTCTTGTAGTAAAACAACCTTCTTCTTCACAAGCTCGGGTTTACGGGACTCGGACCTTACCAAATCTCCACTATAATGATGGAAAATGTTGGGAGTAGATATACTAGGGTTTTCTATGATTGGAAGAGAGAATATGAGAAATAAAGTCATGGGATCATCTATTTATAGTTGGAACTAAAAAGTTCCAGCGGTGCGGTTCGACGAGCGGGTCGACGACCCGTCGACTTGCTTCATAGACCTGCATCTATAGATTCAAGGCTGCGGAAACGTAAAGACGCCGGACAATGACAGTCCTTCGATATGTGGACGGCCCGTCGATGATGATTGGTGTCTGCAGATTTTCCTGAATCAGTTCAGGTTGCGCCGATTCGGTTTATTTAACTTCTAATCCTATAAATTACCAGGGATACCTGTTGGTGCCTTTGTACATGGGGTAATACACTTGCTGTCTCCATAACTCGGGCACGGGTGTCTATTCCAAAGGCATACCCAACTAGGAAATCATAAGTTCTGCTACGATGAAAATGATAGGCATAATAGTTACGCACCCCGATGTGGTATTTGCCAAACTTTTCAGGAAGAAGGATAGTCATCGTGGGTCAAATTGCCCCGGTGTTTTGCTTCTATACTATTTTGGG
Organism: Lycium ferocissimum; assembly: GCF_029784015.1. Taxonomy (NCBI): domain Eukaryota; kingdom Viridiplantae; phylum Streptophyta; class Magnoliopsida; order Solanales; family Solanaceae; genus Lycium; species Lycium ferocissimum. Next base: position 62,401,513 of record NC_081349.1, on the reverse strand, counting down.
AACCTTGAATGGTCATCCTGTTGTCATTGTTTATTTGGGCCTGTATTGGAATTGCGATATGAGTTTGTTTGCCTGTGCGTGGCTTGTTGATGATATTAAATTAATTTTCCTATGAGTGGCTAGTTGCCAAATATTGAATTTGAAATGGAAAGACTTGAATGGTACTCAATGACATAATAACCTGGAATTGATTTAAAAACAGATTTATGGTTTCTCAATTGATGGTTGTGAAGTTGTTTCTTTATCATACCTCTGGATTTTTCAACTGTTTTTCACTTAAACGGATTACTGATCTTAATTATTTTATTTTGCTATATTATTTATTGTCCTTGAGACACTCTCTGAGTACTAGTACTCAGGCATACCATTGTTGTTTTTGATAGTATGTTAGGTAACATTGAAGAGCAGGTTCGTGATGCGCCGCCGACTTAGGAGAACTTGCCACTTCTCAAGATCTTTCGGTGAGCCCACATGTTTGTTCGTGGGGCACCTCTCTTAATTTTTCATTTACTTAGATTGTTGGGCTGTGTCCCGAGACTTTAGACACTTTTTATCTCGTAGAAGCTCCTTAGATTGTTGTTGAACTATGGGTAGTGGTATGGATGTTTTTCCATGATTGTTGGGGCATGTTCCCATGTATTATTTAAGTATGGATTTAGATTTTCGCTATTTTGTTTTAATGAGCATGACTTTATCTTGGATATTTGCAAAGGGTGTGTCTCTTACTTATTAGATAATTGTTGACTGGAAAGTGCCAAACGTTTTCCATTTATAATAAGGTTCTTTAGATGTTGTTCGTGACATCGGATGCCGGTCATGTTTAGGGTGGATTTTGGGGTGTGACAGGTGTTGATTGATAGACTTCAACGGGAGATATATCTCTTCTTTCTTTTTGTGTTTTAGGCTAGGTGTATGGGAAACAGTTGCCACATCCTCTTTATTCTTTCTAGCGGGTCCCACAGCGCTCTGTCCGGTAGCTTTGCCGGCCACGCTTATAATTCTTCCCGATTTGAGGACATCTTCTATGGCCTCTCCCATCTTCACCAATTCAAAAAACGGCCTTCCGCCCATCGACAACATTCAATCATAGAAGTCGGTCTCTTATGATCGGATGAAAATGGAGACTAGCTCTGCTTCGCTCATCGGCGGTAGTACCAAGGAGCTTCTGCTCTCCATCTACTCGCATAATCGCGATAGTTCTCTGTGGACTTCTGCTTGACTTTTTCCAAGTAGCACCAATCTGGCACTATTTCAACATTAAATCAGAACCTTTACATAAAGGATATTGCCATGTCTTCCTATGTGGCCCATCGGCGCATGCCTTGCGCAGTGAACCATTCAGAGGCTTCTCCAGTTAGACTTTGGCTGAATAGCCTCATGATGAGTCTTAGGATTATTTCTAACACAAACCAGTTGGTTGCAATAAGCTCGTAAGTGAGCCTTGGGGTTGCGTGTTCCATTGAACATTTCAAACTTAGGCACTTTCCATCCCTCGAGTAGATCCAAACCTAGATGTATACAAATATCATCATAGCTCAAGGCCGTCGCTTTGCGGGTAGCTCTTGTGGACTGTTCCAGCATTTTAGTAATTTTATGCTCTATTTCTTTGTCGCGCTTGTCTTGTTCGGCTCTCCAATACTTTTCCATCTCCTCATAATGATCAAGATCCTAGTGATCTGAGGAAAAGGTACTTGGTTTGACAAGGGTATGGAAGGAAATGATTGGGTGTGCAGGGTGGCTTTTGGGTCCGTGGGTAGTTTTTGAGGTTGGTAGAGAACTGGTGCTTGGGCGTATAGTGGTTTTTGTGTGAGTGTGTTGAGGTGCTTGATATGATGGCACTAAGTGAGTGGTTCCAGGGATTTGGACAGTGTTAAGTGGTGGTGGAGTATGGTAGGATGTGGTTGGTTCAGCGGGGAGTGGTATTGCTCAAGCGGGATGAATGGGGAAATGGTCGGGTAGTGGTGAACTTAGAGGTGGAAAATGTGGAGGAGGTCTTCTTGCCTCAGTAGATGTTTCTTTGGCAGCACTAGTCATTTCAACTCTCGAGACCTCCTTTTAAAGGTCAACAACCTTCTCAAGTAGCATGTTGATTACATCTTTAGAGTGTGAGGGTTCTTTTGGGTTCAGTGAGGGTGAGTCCATGATGACGAGTTTGTTCTGATTATGCTCGCCTTCAAAAGTACCAGTTATTTTTGTCTTGCCTTTGTCTTGTTCGAAAGGGGATGCTATTGCAGCTTTTGATCTAGTGAAGTATGCCAGCCTGGAACAACACGGATTAACCTTTACTATGAGACAAAAAACAACTCAAAGGCAAACGACGTTAGTATGTTAGACAATAACAGGAAAGTAAGATGTCGCACGTAGTTAGCATACAAGCACATAGAACACACAAAATTCATGTATTTGATTCTAACGATGATTGATCCTCTATTCTAGGGTTTTTGGTACTTTAAATTCATGTATTTTATTCTAACGATGATTGATCCTCTATTCAAGATTTTTTGGTATTTTTGCTCTCTTGAGTCATTTGTGTTTTGGTTTGGAAGTCTATGGTTGATTTACTTAAATGATCTTCTCGAAACTTACTTATGCTAAATAATTATGGGAAAATCTATATTTTATATAATATGGGGACAGACTCATACGTCGACTGCCTACGTATCCCTCCGTAGGAAATTAGGCCCTTCCGTAGTTCAGTTTACCTAGAAAATATGTTTTTCTAAACCTATTCTACCCAAAAGCTTCCTAGACCAGGCCCGATAAGGCCTCCTATGTATCACTCATTGGGACATCAGGTCGGACGTAGTTCCTTTTACATATAAATTGGGGGGGGGGGGGGGGGGTGTGCGGGAACAAATCTTTTAAGAACACAGAAAGGGATCCCCTAAATCTACCCAAATGATGACCGCTCTTTGAGATTGGAACGGGTTGTTGTCCTTAGAAATGCATGTTTGGCCAAAGGCCCTACTTACTAGAAATCGGGTAGGAGCACTACCCAAATCTCCTCGGTGTGGACCAAATATTCCAATTCGAAGTTTAAAGCTTCGCATTCTTCGATATTGTGCCCAGGCACTCCTGAATGAAACAAGAAAATCTTTCTATGACTTTGCCCCGTCAAACGAGGGTTTCCAAGCAGCCTTGACTGGACGGACCTTCGCAGTACTTGCTAACTTCTGAAAGATGTTAGCATACGAATCTTTGAAGTTAGTAAAGTCGTAATGCCAAATGTGGGGTGTCCAAAGTGATTCATTCATTCAGAGTGACCGTATCATAGATCAACAAGGATTGGGGTCCCCATAACTGTCACGACCCGAACTACGGGCCGCGACGGGTATCCGGGGCTACCCACCGAACACCACTCATACTGTTACTTATCTGCTCTCATTCATACTATATGCTCATAATCATAGAAATATTTCATCATTTGAAATATAATTACTTTTATAAACATAAGCCCTCTCGGCTATCAAAATAATATATATACATGCATACACATACAACTATGGGACCATGCTACCCCACACCACGTATCTACGAGCCTCTACTAGAGTGTCAGACATATGGACGGGACAGGACCCCGTCGTGCCCAATCATGAATATATACATATATGTACCAAAAGAATAATCTGTGGCCCCTCCGAAAAATGGAGTGCTCTCAACTTAGCTGCTAGCTCCTACGAGTTTGGGTCACCTCCCTGTCTACCTGTGGGCATGAACACAGCGTCCGAAGAAAGGACGTCAGTACGAATATTGTACTGAGTATGTAAGGCATAAACAATAATGAAATATCCATGAAATAAGGAGGCATTAATAAGGAGCAATCTGAAGGCCCCGAATCATAAAGGATATCATAATCGTTTACATTAATACTCATCATCATCTCATATATGCATAAATGTATAAGCTGCCCGACCATATAGGTACGGTGTAATAATTAATAGCATTAGCATCATCATTAGCCTCTGTCCGAGGTATCCCGCGTCTGTGATATTATCTCTAATCTTTACGCACTAGTGGTATGTGCCATGCACCATACGGCCATGGTGTATAGTCGCCGCCTTTCAAGCGTGTCGACCATATAGGCGCGGTGTGATATCATTATATACTCGTTACATCATGCTTATCATAACATGCTTATCATAACTCATCATGGTATGCTTGACATCGTACACTTATTACATTACATGCATAGAGACTCTTAACTATTCATACTTTATTGGGGTGACGTAAGGTCGGGGACCCCCGATGTCGTTATGAGCATTCTTACGTATTTTGCCTCACCTTGAAGGAACAAGGAAGGTGAGTGGCATAATATCATATCTTAGAACATCTTAGCTTAGACTCGTATCATGACTATAGCATTTTTAGACTTTAGCTTTCCATTTATCGTATTCTCTCATATTCATTCGTAGGCTATTCAAAGTGGGGACCCTTT
>NC_081349.1:62377166-62396978 GCF_029784015.1 Lycium ferocissimum | reverse complement strand
CAAAAGTGAGTCAATCAATGCTCGAAAGTGGCAAAAGAGCTATAACGACCAAACGGGTCGTTACAGAAGCTCTCTCGATCATCTCCTTCTTGGCCTTTTATAGAGTGGTCTGAATTCGAAGATGGGTTAATGATAATACGACATCTATCAATGATCCCTTTTGATAAGGGTATCAATGCGGGGTCCTTCATTGCCTTCTTCATTCGATTATCCAGCTCCAACAAGAAATCATGTGTGAAGTCCAACTCTTGTGTCAAGGTAGCTATGATGCCTTGATCATACTCAATCTTCTCCAAATATTTGGCATCCCTATCATTGGCTCACCTTTGGATCAAGCGGGCCTTGATTTCAGCCTTCGAAGACTTGTCTAGGATACAGTGATAAAGGATAGGACTAGGGGCGAGGGTGCCTTACAAGTGAACCCTCAACCAATTTCTATAGTCTTCGCCACAACCCAGGTAGAACCTATCTTGAGCTAAAGTATTTGGAGCCCAAATGACGCGACCATTCTACTCTCAGACTATGTCTCCACCCTTTTGGATCTTATTTTCCTCATAGTCAATTATGAACTCTCTCATGTTTCCTACTTGGGGTATGATCTGGGTCCTACCAAACTTTCTCAAGACTCGAGCAGGCACATAAGGGCGAATCCCTCGAATTCCCATAAGTGGCAAGAATGGTCATTTTTTCCCCTTGACGACAACAGAGTTGGATATGAAATCGGTGAACATCCACCGTATGCTACCTTATTTAAGCCTAGAGAAGATGAAATCCCAACCTTGCTTAGTTTGTTGTCCGATGTTTGGGAAATGAGAGTAAAGTTCATCTTACCCCGTTTGCTTGGTAAAGTATGGGGTACCCTCGACTTTATTCAAATGCTTAAGGATCCACCATTGTAGGAGTAGCTTCCATCTTTGGAAATAATTATAGTGGTTTCAACATATACTTAGGGCTCGGTACATGCCGACAAGGATGATGGGGATTAGGTCAAAGTTTTTGGTTTTCCCCTTTGTGGTTATGCCATGAAAGATAGCGTGGGTGACTGAAATCACTTTAGTGTCTATGGCTCGGTGTCTATCCTTCGGGAACAACATGAGTCCCAATGAGCAAATAGCGAAGGAAAAAGGTCGCGTAGCTTCCCACTTAGCAGATTTGAATTCTGTAAGGTGTTCTAAAAATCCTCTTTAGATCTCAAACCAGTTGTACAATTCACTAAAGGATATAAACTGAATATCCAATTGGCATGGGATAGAGATAGAATTCTTAGGATTTGGTTGGGGATAGGCTTATATGGTGATAAGAAAGTTTTGGTCGGGTTTCTTTCTCCTTCTTAAACTACTCCCGATGTTGTTTATTACATCCAGTAGCTCCTCCAAAGTTAGGGCCTTCGCTATATGATCCCCAAATCTAAACACCATCCTATCTCGGTCCCAATAACCAATGATTATCTTGATTAGCTCTCTACACCCCTTCATGGTCAATAATGAGGGCAAATTTCCTAAGTACTTGGTAACCTTCCTTTGTTCCTAGGTATTTATCCAACCCTACCAAATTTTTAGCATGTCGGGTGCCTCGAGAACCATGTCAAATTTTAGGTTTGTATGCATCTGCAAAATAAAACACAGTTAATTTCCACCCCCATGGATAATGGTTTAGCACATAGGCACATAAAATGTTTCCATTTAGCACATAGTGGGAAGCGATGTATTTTGGGTCATAGAATTTCTTGACACAAGGTAGTCTCCATAATGGGTTTTAAATGCATCTCAAATATAAAAAACCCATCTAGGTAACCATGCGCTATTCCGTTGGTATTTGGCTCAGCTCTATCCTTGGCAATTCTAGAGTGGGCTTTTCAAGTTGACAGGGACTCGAGCAGACTACTCGAGGTGAACCGTTGTCGGTAGTTTGATGACCACGTACCAACTCCACGTTCAACGTGTTTCAAAGAAATATTTTTGGGTTTTTTTGTGACGGCTAGAATGCGAGCTCGTGTGTCCCCTTAGAAACCATGCAATTGTTTCCCAATGGTGGCGGAGTTTATGATATGCATGCAATAAAAGTTATATATACAAGAGAGTAAACAAATAATCAAATATTCATAATTAAATCACATTATTTTTGAAACCCTTATTGCTAAAACCTAAAAAATCCCCAGCGGAGTCGCCATCTATTACGATTCACTTTTACGTGGGTGCATAAAAGCTACTAAGAGATTATGGACTCTATTTGGATTTTTATATTTTTAGAGTCGCCACCTAATTTATAAGGGAAAATTCGGAAAACCACGCTAAAATGTTTTATTCAAAAAGAGAAAAATCCTGTTAAAACTAGAGTTCGAGGTAAGGGTTCTGGTGATCCCTTACGGAAGATTTAAGCACCCTAGTATTAAGGATCCATATAATGCGGTTGACCTACGAGCTTCAATGTGTGATTAACTATAATTATTTGCAAAAAGGATTTTCTTTCTCGTAAAACCGTCATAACATATCATAACTCATTTTTTGCAAAATCTTTTATTTAGGGAAATAGAGTTGGGTTTCCTTTGAAAATATGTATAAAAGTTGAAGTCATTGAATTTCCGAACCAAAACACACGTAAGATTTCTTTTAAGTAGAGTTCCACTAATTTGGTCCAATGTCATGTCCTTTTAGTCCATATAAAATTTGAGAGAAAATGATTTAGGTATATTTTCTTCGTAAATATATCATAGTTTCATAAGTTTAAAAAAAGGGAGTTTTGTAATTCATTATCTTAGTCCCAATTTTAAGGTCATCCTAACTCTAAAAGCCTTTACCTCAAATAAAAGCTCAAGTATATTTCCTCTTGTTTTTATAAGTTAAGGTTTGGGCTTTAGGCCCAAAAGGTTTATAAAAGACCCTGAGCTAAAGGTTTTGTGAAAATTAGTTTTTCCTTGCAACTTCCAACCATTTTTTGGGAAAAGAAATCAGCCTTTGTTTTTATAGAAATCAGTCAAGTTATTAGGAGTGAAATTTCCAATTTTTTGGTCCAAAGTTATAAGGTTCAAAAACGATCCCATTTTTTGTTCAAAATTCGCATGTCTGTATACAAATATATTTGTCGTATATCCATTTCTAGTTTCAATCACTTTGCTGAAATCAGTTTATCCATTTTCATGCAACATCTATCTTTACTAAGTTAGTTTGAAGATCATTTGAGAAATCCTTGGCTTATCTACGCGGAACTTCTAAGTCCTAACCGTGGGGTTCCAATATTTGTACAAGTATATTGTTAACATATACAAATACATAGAAACTTATAAAATATGAATGGAAAAGGAGAAGAGTTAAGCTAGTTGGCCTACCGAAGCCCACTAGTTGACATTTTAATCCATGGTTGGGCCTTCAGTTAATTTATTTTTTGCGGACTCGATCAATAGAAGTGTTGTTGGGCTTTTTGCCCAACAAGTTTCATGCAGAATTACTCGAGCAGCCCAGGAAGATTCCATGCAAAAACAAATGGTGAAAAAGAAAAACTCGGTTAGAGGGCTCCTAGACCTATTAACTCATTTAATATAAACTAAAAGTTGTACACACGATAATCACATATACATATACAAATAGAACAGTTCAAATTCATACATGTATGTAAATAATTGATATAAAACACAGAAGAAACAGGCCCAAATATATTGATAAGAAATTATCCAAACCAAGTTGAAGTGAAACAACATCGAAAACAGGCCGAAAACTCACAAGTATATGAACGTAAAAGAGGAGGTCCAATATGACAATCAAGGGAAAATTTTCAGGAATTAAAAAGCCCAAATAATTAGTAGTTAGTACTCATACTCATACTCAATAGCCCTAAATGTGATATACAAAGAGTATCCTCAGTATACAGAACAATATACACCCAGATGTATAAAGACTATATATGGTTATATACCTATGCATAAATCCTCCTTTTATAGCAACAGTTTCTTAGGACAAGAATCATCAAAGGAAAAGCATAATCTAATCTCAAAGACATGATTGAACCTTTGTTCAAACAAACATGCACCTCCAACACATTTGTGGCAATACTATAATGACACTAACATGAAGTATCCATACATACCTACTTTCAAGTATTACAACTATCTTCAAGCTACATAATCACACTGAAAGGAATAGTACATCTAAATTCTCCATTATGCATGATACTCCAATTTATATGACAATTAGGACTGCAGGATAACCCATATGAAGGGTCACAGAGATCATAAAAAGGGGTCAGAAACGACTCGTTTGGGTGTTACCGACTTTCCTCAATTCATTTCCTAATCATCCTTGGTCAGTTGTGTCCCATAGTTTTACGTGGGGGATTTTCAGTTATAATTGACTTTTGGCGAGTTAGAAGGAATTAAAGATCGAGTTAGGGCCACCCGAGCTTATTGCATCGCCCCAGCAAGGGGTAGACAGCGATAGCGAGTCTGACCTAGCATGCCGTCCCTTTCTATATCAAACTATTAAAAATATTGATGCTCTACCCCAGCTATCATGACCCAACCAGAGGGCTATGACGAGAACCCTAAACTAACCTACCGAGTACCACCTGTCATATTTCCTATAACCATACCTCGGTGGACCACATTTCTAACTCTTTATTAACATAGCCTGAACGGGCATGAATTCTCGAAATGAAGCTCATCTATACAATCGTCAACAACTTCATCTCATAAACATATATACATATTTACAAGCCGATAAGGCTACATACGAGATACAAGATATACACTAATACGGTCATGAAACTTCTAACTATCCGCACATGTCTATGAGCCTCTATCTGGAGTACTAGGAATCATAAGGACGGAACAGAGTCCCGCCATGCCCAACATGTACACAAAAGAATAATACCCAAAAACTGCAACTCCGAAGTAAGTGGAGTGCTCCTGAGAATCCGCTGATGAAGCTTCTACGGATCTGGTCTATCTCTCTGTCTACCTGCGGGCATGAACGCAGCGTCCAAAAAAGAAAGGACGTTAGTACGAATAATGTACTGAGTATGTAAAGCATAAGAGTAATATAAGCATAAGCTTAAGAAGCATGAACGGAATCTGAAACTCAAATGTCACTGATTTCCCACATAGATTTGTATGAACCAGTTTATGTAAGCATAAGCATAAATCTGTATATCTGATAATGCCTCTGTGGGTGCATGATGAATAACATAAGGTAATGGAGCGTATATAGGTCATAATAACTTTTGAGGCCTTTCTCATACTTACTTATCTTATTTTCTTCAAGAAGAAGCATTTCATAATTCACATACTTAGTTATACAACACTGTACCCAGCCGTCTTGGCTCGGCATTATCTGTACCTGACCATAATAAGGTTCGATTATTCTTGTACCCGGCCCTCTAGTGAGGTTCGGTAACATCCGTACCCAACTGCAGTGGTATGCATGCACTAGCTATTGTACCCGGCTATCTAAGCTTGGTATCAGTCACATCATATATGTACCCGGCCATAACAAGGCTCGATAGTATCATATGCATTACATTCGTCACATTCGTACCCGGCCATAACAAGGCTCGGTATATTCCGTCATCATCACTATCATCTCTATGGAGATCTTTTATCAACATCATCTTAAGAATCTTGAAAGTCATAAGTTCTAGAGTTTCTAGGAATAGGATATCTCAGACATCTTTAATGAATCCACAATAAGGAGTTATGTCTTCATCTCACCTTGAAGGAACAATTACATAAGATGAGATTAACAATAATGAATACGATTAGAAATCTTATAATAAGCTCAATAGTTTCATGAGAACATTAAAACCTAAGCTTTGGCATTTTTAGAATTGAAATCGTCATCATAATCACCATTATCATCATATTGCACTTTGAGGAAGCATTAACATAAAATGAGGCCAATTGTCATAAATGGAATCAAGAATAATCCAGTATGCTCAATCATCTTATGAAAACATCTAGAACTTTAGGCTTGGTACCACCAAACGTGGAATGATCGTAAGAGTTGGATAGTGGAATCATGAATATCAAGAAATAAAATTAATAGTCATTTAATAGCATCAACCTATAAACTTTTCAATGGATTCATCATCACTATCTATCACGACCCAACCCCGTAGGCCGTGACTAGTGCCCGAGCTGGACACTCGTATACACCTGTTAACTATAATCGCCCACCACTAGCATAATAAAGAACTTATATATAGAAAGGTATGATGTCGTCTCGCATATATATATACATATCACAATAACCTGTCTCCTGAGGAGTTACAACTTTCAACAGATAACATCGTATATAAACCGGCAAGGCTATCATAATATAGGGGAACGTCCATACACGAGCCGACAAGGCTATCATAGTATACAACTTCCAAAACATGTATATATATATACGCAAGCCGACAAGGTCAAGCTACACACAACATCCCAAAACACATATATATACGCAAGCGACAAGGCCACACTACGAATGGGGATGCCCAAAACATAAGTCATACGATTTAAGCCCGAACAAAGAACTATATACAACCCACTCATATGTCTACAGACCTCTAAGAGTGAAAACAGTAACATATGACGGGACAGGGCCCCGCCGTACCCCTGGCTAAGCATATATATACAACAAAAGTATCTGTACCAAAAAATATGCTCCGAAACAAGGGAGCACTCCAAGATAGCAGAATAGATATCCTAAGCTGGCGGATCACCAAAACGAGCGTACGTACTGCGGGTACGAAACACGCCCCCCGAAGAAAGGGGTCGATACGAAATATGTGCGAGTATGTAAAGCATGAAATACAGTAAACAGGATCATAACTAAAATAAGAAGTACAAAAAATGAGTACAATAACCAGAATACCAAAATGCTTACTTTTGAAACACAAATTATGCATGTCAATATCATATATCATATCCGGCCCTTTATAGGACTCGGTGAACATGGTCGCCACCCCGTCTTTGGCGCCATAACACAGCATACTCCAGAACACAGCATAACTCCGTATCACGGCATAACTCCGTATCACAGCATAGCACCATAACACAGCATAACACCATAACACAGCATAACACCATAATATACATACCGAACCCGGCCCTCTAGTGAGGGACTCGGTGAAAGATGTAATAACAGAATGCACAAACAGAGTAGTGAGTAACCATATGCATATAAATCATCTTTTGAGACTCAATAGATAAGTAGACTAATCAACGCACGAGTATCAGGACGATAGTCATGTTCAGTACTCTTTGAATATCATTATGGACTATATCAAAATAAGGCCTCAGGGATCATAGACATGTATTAAGTTAATCCTAGTCAGTTTATAAAAGTTATAGACATTATTCATTATGGAATCCTTTAAGAATAGGAACCTTTATGCATCATTTACTATCCAATCATACAAAAGACTCGAGGACAATAGCTCGACTATATTAAGAATTCTAATATCAAGAAGTGAATAAGAATCATAAACATGCTCGGAACTTATGAATAGAGTTACCCCAAAGCTCATATCGTATCTTACTTACATCTAAGACATGCCAAAAGAAAGAAGGGATAGGCTTTACATACCTTTAGCGTTTACTCGTGACACAACACGTATACGCTGCCCAATAGTGTCTCAACCTATATTAAGACGTCAAGAACTACAATTAGGCTATGAGGGAATTCAAAACGCATTCTAACGTTAGTAACTCCTTTCTAAATAATTTGACGACATTTCCGTTACATTCAAATCAACCACATACAATCAAGCCAACACCAATGATCATGCGTTCAAGTGCTAACCGAGACTATTCAAACAAGACTCGAGAACACTTCGGACAACCCGCACAATATTCAAAACAGCCCAACCAACCTACAATGCAACCCGCAATCTTCCCAACTCAACAAGAACAACAACAACACATTCTTTCCTTCCAATTTCATAAACTATACCAACAATCCATTCGTTACAATATTATCCATATAAACATAAGAAACTATATTAACAACATACTGGGCCCTTAAATCATGACATGAATGCATAATGTAAGCTTTTCAGAAAAGCATGTCTTTCGTTCTTCCCGGATCAAGGAAAATCTGTATACATATGAAACTTGTAACACAATGCATAATAATACATCGGCTTACAGAGCCGCTTACAACACTGACATATACTATACGTGACTCTGTCTGCAAAGTCTCTAACATAGAACATGATGCCACAACATAAATACTCTGACTCGGCAGCACTCCGGAGGAAATGGAGCTCGCCAATCTAGCTGGAACATCTTCTACTCATCTGTGCACACCTGCATGGCATGAAACGCAGCCCCCAAAGAAAGGGGGTCAGTACGGAATATGTACTGAGCATGTAAAGCATGGAGTACAGTAAGCAGGATCATACTAAAGTAAAGGGTATAGAAAATCATAAGACTTGCCTTTGAAAATATGTATCATGCATGTCAATGTCATATGATCATTGTATAAACATATAGCGTGTCCCGGCCCTCTAGTGAGGGACTCGGTAAGTAAAATCATATCATCATCATGTATGCATGCATATACATATATATATATATACCGTACCCGGCCCTCTAGTGGAGGGACTCGGTGAATAGCGTGTTACGACCCAACCCCGTAGGCCGTGACTGGTGCCCGAGCTGGGCACCCAGACGTACCTGCTAACCATAATCAGCGTACAAACAGATTATACATATACAGAGTTCAGATATCAGACTATAACTGACATAACCAGATCATATACCTACAAAATAGTGACACATCGCCCCGTAGCCATCACAAATACATATACATATATATATACATTCCGCGGTCACAACATCCAGCGGAGGATATCGTACATGATCCAGTAAGGCTATCATCATACGGGGGACATTCGGACCACAGATCACACAGACACAAGGAAGCAGAAACTACCTATAACCCACACGTATATGTCTACAGACCTCTAAGAGTCATAACAGAATCATATGATGGGATAGGGCCCCGCTGTACCCATGGACAAACATATATACATATAACAGAGATGTCAGTACCAAAAGTGTAGGCTCGGATCAAAGGAGCACTTCAAACCGCGAACGGATACCCTATCTTTGACGGATCAACCGAAACGTGTGTGTACCACGCGTGGCATGAAACGCAGCCCCCGAAGAAAGGGGGGTCAGTACGGAATATGTACTGAGCATGCAAGGCATGAAATATAGTAAACAGAATCATAGTCGGATCAAAAGCACAGAAAATAAATGCAATGTCAGAAATCTCAAAATGCTTACTGAGTAAAATGCAAATCATGCATAGGCTCTTAGAATATGGTCGCCCTCCTGACATTGGCGCCATAACACATCATACTCCAGAAGTTTTCATATCTCCGTATCCCGTCACACGCACATCACATATACCACGGTACCGGCCAAGAGGGCGCGGCGTACCGGACACATCATAACACCATTATCCACGGTTCCGGCCAAAGGGGCTCGGCGAACCGGACACATCATACTCGAAATATAGCATAACGCGCACGATGACAACCGGCCCCGGGACTCGGCGAAGGAAATAACAATAGTGTGCACGAGCAGAGTCGTGAGAAACTATACGCAATTAAAAAAACATTTTCAAAAAACGTAATGGAAAAATCAAATAAGCTATCATCTGAAAGTCAAGACTTAGTCATGCCAAATACCTCTCAGACGACATTCGGGAACGTATCAAATATCTTAAGCATATCATGGAACCATAGGAACCATAGTCATATATATCATTGTGACGGACTCAACAGATGAATAAGTAAGCGATGCTCGAGAGCGAAAACGGTAACTAGGTTAAGTTCTTTCAAAAAGTCACCAGGACTATACAAACGAAAATCTCGGGGACCACAGGTGTGCATCGACCAACCCGGGCCCGCCTATGAAAGTTGGTAACCTTATTCGCGTTAAGATCTTTTACGAACAATTTTGAAGCGATCCGAGCCTTTCTGTGAAAGTTACGGACGTTCGTAGTTACAAAACCTGTTACGACAAAAATCCTTTTATGCAACTTTGAAAATCCAATCTTACAAAAACATAAGGGCCATAGTTTAACTATATTAACTTGCGAACATCAAGAAGTGAATAAAACTCATATGCTTGCTCGGATCACAGAAATGGAATCGCCTCGAGATTCGTAACTTATCATAACATAATCGTATCTAAGACATGCCAATGAAGAATAAGGGTAAGCCTTATATACCTCGCCTGCTCTTCAAGCTAATCCAAATTTACGTCGCGAACTTCCCAAGATCTTTTTCACCAACTTCTTCCACACGGCCAGGAGGTTGTTTTGCAAGATAGAACGTTTTGTTTGTCCCAACGACTACTCCACGTTGTACAGGGCCTTCCAATTAGTAGAGAAACTAGAAGAAATTATTTTTTTGTGACCAATTCTTGAACTTCAATTCTCCATGGTCATGGCCGAATATGGCCCTTCTTTGTCTTCTCCAATCTTCTTGAAAATTCTATGTGTTGAAGTGAGGAATAAGATGACTAAGTCATCTTTTTAATTCCACATATTAGCCAACCATGTGGACATGGCCCACATAAGGTGGCCGGCCACATGGCCCTTATTTTCTTTTTTTTTTTCCTTTTTCATGAACTAAAATACTTTCCAAAAATAGCTTTTGACCCCAAATGTTTCCTTAATATTTCCATGCCAATAAAATCATACACACTTATGTCTTAAAACCAGATCATAGCCAAAAGTCTCGGCGTCCTATTCCGGAATAACCTTGTCCCTAACTTATCGTGGCTGACTCGGATTATCCCGACGTACAAAATACGGGATATAACATAGCGTGTCCCGGCCCTCTAGTGAGGGACTCGGTAAAGGGGATCCTGTCCCCATCATGTACATATATAAGGCGATCCTGTCCCCGGCGCCATCATCATATCATCATATATATAGACCGTACCCGGCCCTCTAGTGAGGGACTCGGTGAACAATGCAGTGGAGTTGCACGAATACGTACCCGGCCCGGGACTCGATAAAAGACATATTAAGCTTTGCACGAGCAGAGTAGTGAGAAATCAAATGCAATTAAAACATTTTCAAAGACTCAATGAAATGATCTAACGAACTTTCATTTGAAAGTCGGGATAATAATTACCTCAAATATCTTTCGGACGTCACTCGGAAACATATCAAACATCATAAGCATATCAAAGGACCATAGGGATCATAGTCATATATCAAATCAATCCGAACCCGCCTATGAAAGTTACGGGCCTTATACGTTATAGCATCCTTTACGAACATAGCAAAGCGATCCGAGCCCTTTTATGGAAGTTGGGGACCTTATTCGACACAGAATCCTTTAAGAACGAAAACTCTTTATGCAACATTTGAAATCCAATCATGCAAAAGACATAAGAACCATAGTTCGACCATATTAAGAATGCTAACATCAAGGAGTGAATAAGAATCATAGCTAGGCTCGGATCCTAAGAATAGAGTTACCCCGAGGCTCGTATCATAGCCTACTTACAACTAAGACATGCCAAAAGAAAGAAAGGTTAAGCTTTACATACCTCGTCCGCTTCCTAAGCTAATCTGAACTTAAGCCTCGGGCTTCCAACAATCTACAACAACGTCATTAGATGCCAAGCATTAGCTATAATCACTTAGAAATCCAATTCCAAGCTAGCACTTTATTTACAGAAATTCAGGCAGCATCTCCCTTGTTTATATGCCTAGCCCAAAATTACCATTCAGCAACCAATCAACAACAACAATAATACCAAAATCAACAACACTATTATTCATACCAACATATTCCACAAACGTCCCACACGACGTTTTTCAACATACAACAACAATATGCACTTTCTTCCATCCCAATCAGGGAGTATAATCTCATCAATACGCCAACCATGTTAGATACCATTTTTATATGCGAAAATTAGTCCATCCACACGGCCACAACACGTCCAAAACAGCCCATAAACACAACAACTACAATACAACATTCTATGACCTTTTCTCCATGACTAGTTTCATTTTTAAGGCTTGCTAGACATTCAAATAGACTCAACATAAAAGATGGGATGAATAACATACCTTATGCTTGAAAAAAACTCAGCCACATCAACCTTTTCCACTACCAAGCTTAAGTAGAAGCAAGAACAATCGCCTTTCACGGACTAGTTTGGCGTAATCTTGTCAAATTCTTGATTTATCGGACTATAATATTTGGGAGATGTTTTGAGAGGCTTCTAGGAATCTTTGGAATGTTAATATTCTGAAAAAAAGGGGCTGATGGGGTATTTATAGCCCCCCTAGGTCGGTTCCACCGACTTATTCATGTGGGGCCCGCGGAACCATTTAGCAGCTTGGGGTCTTGCTCTTAAAATGGCCATAACTCTTGCTCCTGACATTGTGTGAGGGCCCACGACCTATGGTTGGAAATTTCTTTCAATTATCTATAACTTTTATTATTGGTGTTTTTTCAAATTCCAAACTTATAATGCCGTTTTTGCCCCTCCAAGTCAGATCACCCGGAAATGTTTCCTTAAATCGTCCTTTTGGAGGGCTTATGTCCATATTTGGCTTATGGGTCCTTCTTAGGACTTGCTCAACTTTCCATGTACTACTTGTATCAATTTTAATATATCCTTTACAAAATCCCGACATGTTGGCCCCACCTTACTCATGGTTTCGAGGGCTATCATCGAGTGATCATGTCAACCGATTTACTCTATACACTCTCCAAATGTCATATATATGTTTTTATGCTCAGATAACAAATCTTCATCCATAATCCTTGTGTAACTCTGCTCTCCCCTGAGCTCATACTAAGCCGTCCACAGTCTTGATAACGTGAAACTTTTCAAGGTGTAACGATTTCAACTCCAATTTGAACCATCAACTACTTTCATTTTCATCACAAAATCCATAACAACAACAACCAAAATATCAAGTAAATCAATTCACCATTTCCCTACACAAACAGCCCCTACACGGCCTCAACATCTACATACATAATTCCATAATTTCTATTCATTTCTACATACTACAACACATTCAAACCATCCATAACACATGCAAAAGGAGATTAAACCTTACCTTTAATACTTGTCTTTTCAACTTGGCTCCAACTTGTGCCTTGAATTTATACTTGTTCTTGTTGCCCTAAAATCAACTCCACGTTATTATACATCTTCTAAGGATTTGAATTGCTTGGAGAAAATATTTTTTTGATCAAGGTTTGCAAGATCATTCTCGGCCAGCCATGCCCGAGAGGTTCTCTCTCTATCTCTTAGGTTTCTAAGTTTGGTGAAGATGAAAATGGTTTGCTTGGTCATCATATTTCCATTTATATGGTGCCTAGGTGTTGGACACATGTCCCACTCATAGCTTGAGCCAATCAAATGTGGCCATGCCATGGGTGGGACCCACACGACCAATTTTGACTTGATTAATGAAATGATTAAGTCTTAATCCCACTTTAATAATCTAATCATGGTTAATTAATCCCTAATCTCCATTAATATTTCTATACCAAATAAAATTTATAAGCAACTTGTGCATTAAACAAAATCGGAGGTTAAAAGTCTCTACCTCGGATCCCAAAATAGTCTTGTCCTTAACTTGTCGCGATTAGCTTAAAATATCCCAATGTAGAAAAATACGGGATATAACATCCTTCCCCCCTTTAGAACATTCGTCCTCGAATGTTAAACTAGTCTCACCAGGTCTTACAGGGACTTCGGGAGAGTCTCTTTTATTGCTATAACATATAGCTTTATTTACCCATCAATATAATCAACGAGGAGTTTAGATTACCTGTAGGCATAGGAAACAAGTAGGGATACTTATTCTTCATCTCTCTTTGCCTTCCCAAGTCATCTCTCCTCCTCGTTATTGTTCCGCCACAATACTTTAACGGAAGCCACGTCTTTAGTACGCAATTCTCACTTGACGATCCAGTATAGCTACAGGGGTCTCCTCGTAGGACAATTCCTCCGTTACCTGGATATCATCCACGGGGAATACTCTGGAAGGATCACCAATACATTTGCGAAGCATAGACACGTGGAAGACTGGGTGTACTGCTCCCAGATCAGATGGTAGGTCTAATTCATAGGCAACCTTGCCTACCTTACGGACAATCTGATAAGGCCCAATATATCTCGGGCTGAGCTTCCCTTTCTTACCGAACCTCATTACACCCTTCATAGGTGACACCTTCAAGAATACCCAGTCGCCAATCTGAAACTCTAAGTGTCGACGTCGATTATCTGCATATGACTTCTGTCGACTCTGAGCTGCTAATAACCTTTCCCGAATAAGTTTTACCTTATCAATGGCTTGCTGAATCATATCTGGGCCGATTAGCTTAGTCTCCCCAACATCAAACCAGCCAATAGGTGACCTGCACTTCCTGCCATACAGAGCCTCATACGGTGCCATCTGGATGCTAGAATGGTAGCTATTATTATAAGCAAACTCAATAAGTGGCAGATGATCATCCCAGCTGCCTCTGAAGTCAATGACACATGCCCGCAACATATCTCCTAGCGTCTGAATAGTACGCTCGGCCTGTCCGTCAGTCTGAGGGTGAAATGTTGTACTAAGACTCACCTGTGTCCCCAATCCTTCCTGGAATGATCTCCAGAAGTTAGCTGTAAACTGAGCACCTCTGTCAGATATAATAGATGTAGGAACTCCGTGAAGTCTTACTATCTCCTTAATATATAATTTTGCATAGTCCTCAGCTGAATAAGTAGTCCTGACTGGAAGAAAATGGGCTGATTTTGTCAGCCTATCTACAATAACCCATATGGAATCATACTTCCGTGGAGTGCGAGGTAAACCTGTAATGAAATCCATATTAATTGCTTCCCACTTCCAAGTCAGAATTTCCATCTCCTGTAATAACCCACCAGGCTTCTGATGCTCGATCTTAACCTGTTGGCAATTCGGGCACTGAGCAACAAACTCTGCTATATCTTTTTTCATGCCATCCCACCAATATAAACATCTAAGGTCGTGATAAATCTTGGTTGACCCCGGATGCACAGAGTAACGGGCATAGTGTGCCTCTCCCATAACCTGTCGCCGTAGCCCAGCAACCTCAGGTACACATAATCTGCCTCTATATAGTAGTACTCCGTCAGGTGTAATCTCGAATGGGGTCTTCTCCTTTTCAAGGGCTGTATCCCTATACTGTGCCAGAACAGGGTCCTCGTACTGACGTCGTTTCACCTCTTCCATAATAGAAGATTCAGCAACTCCTCGGATAGAAACCCCGCTACCTCCAGTGTCAGCCAAACGGACTCCAAGACTAGCTAGCTGATGAATCTCACGAACCATTTCTTTCCTTTCTGGTTGCACGTCCGTCAAGCTGCCCATAGACTTACGGCTGAGTGCATCTGCTACAACGTTGGCTTTCCCTGGATGGTATAGAATATCAACATCATAGTCCTTCAGCAACTCTAGCCATCTTCTCTGTCGCAAATTCAGCTCCTTCTGCTTAAAGATATACTGGAGGCTTTTGTGATCTGTATAAATATCAACATGCACGCCATATAGATAATGCCTCCATATCTTCAAAGCGTGAATCACCGCTGCTAATTCCAGATCATGAGTAGGATAATTTCTTTCATGTTTCCTGAGCTGCCGGGAGGCATAGGCTATAACTCTGCCATGCTGCATTAATACACAACCTAGCCCAACACCGGAAGCATCACAATAAATGACATAACCATCTGGTCCCTCAGGAAGAGTCAGAACTGGAGCTTTATCTCTTTCAGCAACTGGAAGCTTCGTTCACAAGCATCAGTCCACTGGAACTTAGCTGCCTTCTGAGTTAGCCTCGTTAAAGGTGCTGAAATCGAAGCAAACTTCTCCACAAATCTTCTGTAATATCCTGCTAACCCCAGAAAACTACGTACCTCAGTAGGTGTCGTAGGTCTAGGCCAAGTCTTTACGGCCTCAATCTTCTGTGTATCCACCCGAATACCATCAGCTCCAATAATATGCCCCAAGAATGCTGCTGAAGTCAACCAGAATTCACATTTAGAGAACTTAGCATACAATTTCTGGTGCTGGAGCACCCCAAATACCGTTCTCAGATGATCCGCATGCTCCTCCTCTGATCGTGAATAGGCTAGAATATCATCAATAAATACAATCACGAACATATCTAGGAACGGCTTGAATACTCGGTTCATCAGGTCCATAAACACCGCTGGAGCATTGGTCAACCCAAAAGACATCACCCTAAACTCATAGTGCCCGTATCGGGTCCTGAAGGCAGTCTTAGGAATATCTGCCTCTCTTACCCGCACCTGGTGATAGCCTGACCACAGGTCTATCTTCGAGAAACACTTAGCACCCTGCAACTGGTCAAATAAATCATCAATCCTGGGGAGGGGATATCTATTCTTTATGGTCACCTTGTTCAGCTGCCTATAATCAATACACATCCGCAGCGACCCATCCTTCTTTCTCACGAACAATACTGGTGCTCCCCAAGGCGATGTGCTGGGCCTAATGAAGCCCTTCTCTAATAAATCCCTCAGCTGCTCCTTCAACTCTTTTAGTTCTGCAGGTGCCATTCTGTAAGGGGGAATAGATATAGGCTGAGTATCTGGCAACACATCTATAGTGAACTCTATCTCCCGCTCAGGAGGAAGACCTGGAAGTTCATCTGGAAATACATCTGGAAATTCATTGACTACCGGGACTGACTGAAGAGTCGGTGTCTCTGCTTTCAAGTCATGCACACGAACCAGATGATAAATATAACCCTTTCTAACCATCTTCCTTGCCTTGAGGTATGAAATAAACTTACCCCTCAGCGATCTTTGTATTTCCCAGCCACTCTATAATTTGCTCCCCTGGAAACTGGAACCGAACTATCTTGTTTCTACAATTAACATTAGTATAACAGGAAGCTAACCAATCCATACCCATGATAACATCAAACTCAGTCATATCTAACTCTATCAAAACTGCCAAGGTATGACGACTATATATATTCACCGAACACCTTTTATATACCTGCTTTGCTATAACAGAATCTCCTACCGGTGTAGCTACCTCAAATAGTTCAATCGATTCAGGTTTTAGCCCGATTCTACTAGCAACAAAGGGGGATATATATGATAAGGTGGAGCCTGGATCTATCATGCATATAAATCTCGAGAGAAAATCGATAATATACCTGTAACCACATTTGATGACGCCTCCTGATCCTGTCTACTAGCTAAAGCATATATGCGGTTAGAAGGACTGCTAGAACTGGAAGCTCCGTCGCGGCCTCTACCACGGCCTGCTGGTGCCGGCATACCCTACCCCATAGGGCGCATAGCTACAGAAGAAGATGAACCAGCGACCGACCCAGTAGGCTGAGCTGCACCACCTGGACTACCCCCAAATGGACACTCCCTTATAATATGGCCTTGACGGCCACAAGAAAAACAAGCACCCGTAGCACGATAACACTCCCCAGAATGATGTCTCCCACATCGAGAACACCGAGGCAAGGGTGGCCTCGACTGACTGGAACCTCTGTTCACCTGCGAACCCGAAGCCCTGGAGCTCTGACCAGCTCCTGAATACCCTGTGCTATCAAATCTCCTACCAGTGAATTGTGGGGGTGCACTCCGTGCTGGCTGAGAAGGATATCTACTATACTGCTGCTGAGGCTGCCCACCTAGAAACTCGCCAAAATACCCAGCTGATCTAGCTCTCTTATGCTGACCCCTGTCAAGATCTCTATCAGGCTGGCATCCTCTATTCCGGTCCTCTACTCCCTGTGCATATGCCTGCACTCGAGCAATATCCATACCGGGCTGAGAAGCCATTATCATGCAACTATCAACGAGGTAATGATCCAGCCCCCTAACATAATGATACACCCTATCAGCCATATCATCTACAATAGTGGGTGCATGTCTAGCCAACGAATCGAACTCAAGGCTATAGTCTCGAACACTCCTGCCATTCTGCCTCAGATGTAGGAATCGATCAACTCTATCTCGCCTCATCTCCGAAGGTAGAAAGTGGCCAAGAAAGGCTTCTGTAAATTCATCCCACACCGCTGGAGGATCATCCTCGCCCCTAGACAACTCCCAGGACTCATACCAATTAATACCTACATCACGTAACCGGTACGAAGCCAACTCAACAGACTCAGCCTCGGAAGCTCTAATTATCCTCAATGTACGCTGCATCTGCCGAATAAACTCCTGCGGATCCTCCGAGGGCTTTGACCCGTTGTCACACCCTAATTTTCGTTAGGGCGTGATGGGCACCCGACCCTTATTTAGGGCCGAGCGAACCCGCGGACTCACATAATATTCATACTCACGCTGGCTCTCAAATCATGACACACATGCATAGTGGAGATTTTTTGAAGAATAATACACTTTTTACCTTTCTCAAATCAAAAGAATTTATAACATATGAAAACATACAGAACTTATAATACAATGCGTAATAACTCGTCGGCTTGCATAGCCGCTTACATAATCGACATCTTATACCCCCGACACCGTTGTCGCAAAGTCTCTAACACGAGAACATGATACTATAACATAATACTTTGACTTGGCCGCACTCCGATAACCGGAGCTCGCCAATCCGCCGGAACATCCTCTCGCTAATGTCTTCAACTCATCGTGCACGCGCGCGGTACGAAACGTGCCCCCCCCGAAGAAAGGGGGTCAGTACGGAATATGTACTGAGTATGTAAAGCATGAAGTGTAGTAAGCAGGACCACACTGAAATAAAGAGTACAGAAAATCATAAGACTCGCCTTTTGAAAACATTTGTCATACATGTACATATATCGGTAGATAAAATCATATCATAATCGTATCATCATATTATCGTACATATATACCGTACCCGGCCCTCTGATGAGGGACTCGGTGAGTAAAATCATATCATTGTACATATATACCGTACCCGGCCCTCTAGTGAGGGACTCGGTGAGTAAATCATATCATAATCATGTCATCATGCCATCATATATATATACATACCGTACCCGGCCCTCTAGTGAGGGACTCGGTGAAGCGTGTCCCGGCCCCGCTAGCAAGGGACTCGGTATGCCATCCTAGCCGCCATCCCCATCATTACAACATCATATACATATATACATATATAGCGTACCCGGCCCTCTAGTGAGGGACTCGGTGAACAATGCAGAAGTTGCACGAATGCGTGCCGGCCCGGGACTCGGTGAAAGATATATTGAGCTTGCACGAGCGAGTAGTGAGAAACCATATGCACATAAAATCATAATCACGGACTCGATGAAGTAATCCAAACGGAATGTCATTTGAAAATTGGACCATAGTTATATCAAATATCTTTCGGACGTTATTCGGAAACATAGCATATGATAAACGTGTTAACAAAACCACAAGGATCATAATCATATTCCAACCCAATCCGAGTCCGCCTCGGAAAGTTACGAACATTATTCACTTTCAAACTTCCTACGAACAAATCGGGGCGATCCGAGCTTTCCTGTGAAAGTTACCGACGTTCGTACTTTCGGACTCGTTTAGGGAACAAACCTTTTTTTTGAAAACAAACTTTTATGCAATCTTTAAAATCCATTCATACGAAAGACATAAGAACCATAATTTGACTACATTAAGAATATGAATATCAAGAAACAAATATGGATCATAAACATGCTCGGATCACCGGAATAGAATTACCTCAAAAATCATGTCATAGCTTATTTTTAACTAAGACATGCCAAAGAAAGAAAGGTTGATCTCACATACCTTAGCCGCCTCCTAAGCTAATCTGAACTTACGCCTCGACC
>NC_081349.1:62337424-62377066 GCF_029784015.1 Lycium ferocissimum | reverse complement strand
AATGGCCACATGCCCCTTCTTCATTTTTCTAGAGATTTCTTCCCTTTTTTTTTTTGAATTTTTCTTTGAATTAGTCAAAGAAGACTAATTTTCCTACAATAACCAAATGTGGCCACTTGTCTTATTTTATACACTTTGTCCATATATATTCATCACATGGCCATCTTGGAAATTTCAAGAATTTTCTTGAATATTTGTAGATTACCATTTACCCTAGGCTTCCATAATATAACCATGAACCATTTTGTGAATACCCCTTTTTACCCTTGGCCTTTCCCAATATTTCCATACTAATAAGGTTCATAAATAATATTCACAACCCACTTGTACATTAAAAATAATTTTGGAAATAGTCTCGCCCTTAACTTTCCACGTCGACTTCGAAATTTCCAAACGTATAAAATACGGGCTATAACATCAATGAAATAATATTACACACTTAGTCATTCTGACATCATCTAAAACCAAAAATGAACAAAAGGGGTACTACTACATTAACCATTTTCCCAAAACCAGGTCTAGACTAGTACAAGTTCTTCTAAGATTTACAACTTGTCAAAATACATAAAAAATACAACCGCTATTTTTCGAATAAAATTGACAGAAGCTTTTGGAATGGACACCGGAACATCGTTGGAAGCTAATAAGTCCACGAACACAACCGGTAACAACTCTACAACCTGAATAGGGTGTAGCAAGAGTAGCATCAGTACAACACTCATACTGGTAAGCATCATAGGCCAACAACGATTAGGAGAACATAACAACAGTAGAAATCAGCAGCTAAGAATGATAGGCAACAACTCAAGTAATAAGCATAATCAGTAAAACGGAAAGGGTCTGTCACGATAGTATACATTCACACATGATTCAATGTTTCGACTTAAGTATACACTTCTAATCCTCAATCCATTAACTGTACAATGCATGCCTCATTTCACACAACTAACTCTATGCACCAAATAGAAGTAACCTTACTATACTCAGTTGCATTTCATATTATACATCCAATCCTTATAGTATGCCTTTCTCACAATAGGGGACTTTACAACCTCACTAACAATATAACAAGAACAACTCCTAGCACAAACCATGGACAACACGGGGACGAGGGATACGATATGCAAGGTACACGCTTGATCAAACACAATCACAACACAGTCCAGAAGCAACAACTCAAGAGATAAAAATATCAATGTCAGAATCCATGAAATATAAGAATGTGGTAATGAATGCATATGCAATGTATTGATATGCACTGGCCAAATGTAATATCCGTACACACATGCTACAGATGGAATACCTTCGCGCCTCGATAGTCGTAACCCATAAGGGACCCGCGGAGTCCATGTACCACTCTCATGATCTCGATAAAGACCTCGAGCATCGGACACTTATTCCTTTCATATACAATCCGGCAAAGACCTCGGATGTTCCTTTGTCTCACTTATCATCATCAATACCAAGTCACAGCTCATATCAATGTATCGTGCAAGTGAGGATGAGTGCCATGCATAATATCAATGCCAAGTGAAATCATAACAATACCAATCGTGCCATACATAGCCACATATCACAATATCATGATTAAGTTAAGTTCTTTCCTCTATATGTGATAATACCAAAATAAATTAGAGACAACTATATCATAATATGGAAACTAAGTACAAATCCAATATCACAATCATCCAATATGGCAACAAGCCAATGAATCGCAAAAGGCAACAAGCCCACAAATCAGTCAATAATATCAATCCTAAGTAATCCATCCCAACCCCATACCCGAAGGCGTAACATGCTTTCTCCAACAGTAAGTAACTTTACAGATGCTTCGCCAACCAAAATCTAACCAAAAGGGTAAGCTAGGGCAATAATATAACTCAAGTCACAAGGTGCGAGCCTAATTCTAACACACATATCAAGGAAATATCAAGCTTAAATCACAAGGCGACAAGCTACACATAAAAGTACCAACCTAGAATTATCCATCCCAACACTGTGTCCGGAGACCTAAACATGCTTTCTCCATCAATCTCTACTGTACATATATGAAATTCTAATCGGAGTTTAACTCAAGTAAACTGTAACCTACCTCGAAGCTGAGCAGCTATCGCGAACATCCACGTGATCTTCATCTTCCATTTTCGGAGAGGAAGCCGAGATGGAAGGGTCTAGGAGTAGTAATAAATCCAAGTAAGCAAAATGTCGAGGAATAGGGTACACTTACCCAATAAGAATCTACAGCATGTAATATATGATTTCGGGCCCACAAGGGTAAAACCAAAACATTTCCCAGACTAGGTTTTCCAAGTATCTATGGATTAATCAACTAGATCTTATAGTCATCTAGACCCAAACAAGTCATAAATTGTATTCTTCCTTAAAATCCCCAATTTCAAGAACAATCAAAGCTTAACCCATTTGCAAAATAATGGAAGAATAGAATTTGAAGTTAGTTAACTAGCTTAGGCTAGGAATCAAGGGGTTCTTTCCATAAATCTATGATTCTAAGTTAAGAAAACCATTTTATCCACCTGGATTTTACAAGTTAGGAAGTTCCCATTTTATTAAGTCCTAGAATCAAAACCTTAATAAGATAAATGAAGAAATCAAAGAAAAATAGAATGGTTAAGGTTTAGAGCTTACCCTTGATATGTATGAGCATGCATATTATGTGCCCACAGAGGCATTGTCAGTTATACAGATTTATGCAGATTTAGGCAGATAATAGTTCATACAAGTACACATGCAACTACATTTCATTTATGAGTTGCATCTTATCCATGATTCTTATGTATATATGTTGTTCTTATGCCTTACATACTAGGTATATTATCCGTACCGACTCCCTGTCGCTCGGGGGCTGCGTTCATGCCCGCGCAGTGCCAGGAGACGAGACAGTGCTCCGGCCGCAGGGACCTCTAGATCTAGTAGTGGTCAGTACGCTCCATTTGATCCGGAGCTATAGTCAGTTTTGGCATGTCCCTTTTGAGATGCGTATACATATGGGTATGACAGGGCCCTGTCCCGTCCTTTCTACAGCTTTTATTCCAATAGAGGTCGGTAGACAGTTGTATGTAGTAGTTAGATGATGTAGCCTTGTCGACTTCTATTCTTTTGTGTACAGTATATGTAGCAGCCAAGCTCGCTTGCACTGTTCTTCCGCATGTTGTGTTTTTATATGCAAATTGTACAGAGTTCTGATGTTTTCCTCTTATGAGATCTGTTTATGCCATTTATGGGCCTTTGATGTTCAGTATGTTTCAGATACGTGTTTAGGGGTGTTTGGTCATTAGAGGTCAGACTCCCGTCACAGCTCATCGGTTCGGGTCGTGACAGAAGTGGTATCAGAGCAGTTTCGTCCTAGGGTTATCTACAAACCGTGTCTATTAGAGTCTTGTTTATAGGCGTGTTGTGTACCACACTTATAAACAGGAGGCTAGAGTGTCACGACCCGACGAGGGGCCATGACGGGTACCCGGAGCTAACTACCGAGCACCAATCATTCTAACACTCATCACACTTATCCTGCATACATTTGTTGTCCTCACACATCTAATCATAAGAAAAACTTTTTTTTTTAATTTCAAGCATATCTACATTTAAATATATAAGCCCTTCGGCTATCAAAATAAAATAATATATATACAATGAGAAAAATTGTGAGACCATAATGCCCACATATACGTATCTACGAGCATCTACTAGAGTACTAGACATATGGGCGGGACAGGACCCCGTCGTGCCCAAAATATATGTACACAAAATAGTAATCAATGGCAGCTTCGGAATAATGAAGTGCTCTCAAAGTCTGCTGATAACTCCTATGAATCTGAATCACCTCCCTGTCTATCCGTGGGCATGAACACAGCGTCCAAAGAAAAATGACGTCAGTACGAACATTGTACTGAGTATGTAAGGCATGAATAAAATGAATGTAATAAAGAAATCATGAAACATAAGATGAGGGTATAACCTACTTAACTTTTTAAGAGTAAGTGCATTTTATACATATCACATATATCATCATGTCACATATACCATCGTCGTTAACCCGGGTCCGGGTAACCATCATATGCCGCCCACTAGTGGTGTCATGCCCGGCCCTCTAGGCTAGGTGTAGTTTAGAATTCTTTAAACTTAACTCATCATACTCGATATCATACTCGTAACATATCTCATTTCTTTATTTCATGTGAAGCTCTTTATAATCGTAGACTCACAACTTCCGATAAACATATAGGAGAATTCATGCCTTAGCAAGAAAGGACTAGCCTTACATACCTTTTCGTTTAGCTACGCTATCGCTTGAACGTTCTTCTCCAAAGCTCTCATTTCTACCTTCAAGGGAGTTTGTACTAGCATTAGATAATCGATAACTTAAGCACGCTTGACTAAAGCTAGAGAAAATTGGCGATTTCCTTTGTTTATACAACTTTCTCCATATCATATATCAACTCCCAAACAACTATAATAACATTCACAATATCATAAGCAATAATCTCCATTGACCTATATTCTCCACCTTTCCCAATTTCACTTCAAATCATCCATAACCATGGTCATAGTGCACTATTACATTTACTCACATATAATGTTTATTCCATGTTCTTAATATCAATCGTAACTGTCACGCCCCAAAACCCACCCTAGACGTGACCGGCATCTGACGTCATGAACAACATCGGAAGAACCTAAATGACCTAATAATAACACTTGAACCCGCCAGGTTCAATATTCGCCTCCAACAATTTATAAAATAAATGTAACATCAAGTTCCTTTTTAATAATGTTTCCTTATTCAATTACACAAAGTTATAAGTAACTGCAAATATCAGGATCATAATTATGAAATAAGATCAGCAGAAGTCTAATATAAGTAAATAGCCATAATCGTGACAAACACCCATTAAGTCGTACGAGACTTTGACAATCTACCCACAATTCTGAAAACTATCTATGGAGCTTCTAAGAGACACAACCATCATCTAACTTCGGGACGCAGCCCGAAAATCTAGAATAATAAATGAAACAGGAAGTGTCCCACGAACAAGGATGTGGGCTCACTAAATCAACAGCAGCAGCAAGTTCTCCTAAGCGTCGAGATTATTACGAACCTGCTCTTCTCCGTTACCTAACATACCATAAAAAACAACAATGGTATGCCTGAGTACTTTTGTACTCAATGAGTGCCTCGGGGACAACAAATAATATAAAAATAAAATATAATAATACATAAAGAAATCAGTTCTGAAAAGATAGTATAAAAAATAGTCATTCCACTTTATGATTCTTAATATCATTTGTTAAACAGTTTACAAAGCCATTAATCAATATAAAAATAAGAATTCAGCATGTTTATCTCAATAAGAATTATCAAAACTGATTATAAAGCCTTTTGTTAAGTTACAACTTTCAATTATGCCTTTCAAATTGATCATGATTGTCAACAACAGTTCCATGAGAGAATAAGGATATCACGCAAGCCAATACAGGCCCAAAAATCAATCACATCGAAGGGATGACCATAGAGGTTCCCTTGTCACAGCGCACCACACCGGAATATGAAATTCTCGGTGGCTCCCGAATAGCTAGGAATTAACCACACTCCGAGTAGCAAACCTGGTAGTGGCCACTCTTCTTCCCGAATGGCTAGGCAATTACCACACTAGGATCCATAGTGACTACTCTTCCCCCCGAGTAGCTAGGCATAAATACACCGGAATATGAAATCCTCGGTGACCACTCATCCTCCCGAATGGCTAGGCATAAACACATCGGAATATGAAATCCTCGATGACCACTCATCCTCCCAAATGGCTAGGCAAAATCACATCAACAGAGCTCATAGCAGAAAAGCCGAATTACAATTCATCTCA
The DNA here is from genome assembly GCF_029784015.1 of Lycium ferocissimum. Classification (NCBI taxonomy): domain Eukaryota; kingdom Viridiplantae; phylum Streptophyta; class Magnoliopsida; order Solanales; family Solanaceae; genus Lycium; species Lycium ferocissimum. The sequence goes on along the minus strand of NC_081349.1, from coordinate 62,371,187 downwards.
AGGTAGTCACATCACCATTTACCCTTATGGTTCATTATGCCATATCGTAAAGATAAATCATTTCAAAGAATGTCTTAAAAACGTTTCACTTCTTTAAACAAATTTCAATTTCAACAATTCGTGATAACATACTTTTATGAGTCAACAACCTTTCAAGTAACTAGTTAAATCATCCATCAAGAAAATTCCAATATCATTACCAATCGTTATCCTTTGTTATTTATCATATCTTATAGAGGAAAACGTTTATAATCTCATAAACATATAGGGTGTATAATACAATCTAGGTTTAACGTGGGTTTGTCCCCTCACGCACATCAACCACGATCAAAGCATGAAATAGAGTTCAAAAGCCTGCAAACTTCACTTTTTTATTCAGTAAAGAACTTTAAAAGAGACATACAAATCACAACCAAAGATTTCATAATAACCGACCGAAAGAGTATGTTCAAAAGAGACATATAAATTACCGTTATATTCAAAAAAGGATTTTATTTTTAAAGAGACATACATCTAAAACCAGTTTTCAAAAGAGACATACATTAATATGTTAAACGAAGTTTAACAATTCACTTTTCTAATGAAGAACACCCAAAATCCAAGCTTGAATCACTTTAGGAAGAATTTTGTTGCAATGCTTGCCATGGGAGGTTGATAGGAGAATAACACGTTGTTTTACAGTTTAGAGAATGAGGGAAATCTGATTTTTCGAGTTAATGGACGAATTTATATAACTGGGAAATTGGACCCCCTAGCTCGCCGAGCGAGCCCCAAAGCCAGGGGTGACCTCACTATGGCCCTCGCTCGGCGAGGCCCTACCTTGCTTTGAGCCTCGCTCAGCGAGGTCACCCTCAAAAAAGGACTTAGTCAATTTTTCTTAAGTTTTCACTTCTGGACCCCCCTACCTCGCTGAGCGAGCACTATGGCAAGCCCCTACCTCGCTTTGGGCCTAGCTCAGTGAGCTCTCTTATCAATTTCACACTTCGCCAAAATTTTACGGTTTTTGACTGCTTCAACATCGCTCAGTAATTTGGTCATAACTTCTCGGACAGAGCTTTGCTTGAGCTCCATCATTTACCGTTGGAAATCTATATCAAAGATCTACAATTTTCATTGATGAAGTTTTCCCAAATTCGCAACACATTTTCATCAAAATCGCCTAGAAGACAGACCTACCAAAACTGAGGCGAATTTAAGAGCCCTTAAGAACTTCAATTGTTGGTTTGACTTCGAAATGACCATCTTCCACCCGAATTCATCAAGAATAGATTCATATAGATAAAATATCATCTTAACACTAAATTTTTAAATATTCACACCTAGTTCAAGTTTACGGGGTGTTACATTATCCCCCACTTAAGATCATTCGTCCCCGAATGAAAGTCATGGCTTAAGATTTTTCACTAAACCTCAAATTTCAAAATTTCTAGAGTTCTTTAAAAAAAAGAGGATCATTCTCAAAGGTAACATACGACTAACCACATAATGAATACATCATTCAAGCCTAAACACATGGACGAGGGATTCATACCTCTAACCTAAACTTTCACAGGGAATACATAGTTGAAAAGTTCAACACATATCTGCACTAGGGAATAAATGAAGGTAACACGGCTTGAGTTACACTACAACAACTAGATATAACTACGCCCCCTTCGAGTTCATCCCGCAAGTCTTAAGATATGACATAAGTCTACCCCGAGGTTTTAGCAATATCACTTTTTCACTCTATAATGAGTCCCTCAGCAAATTCAAGCCTAATTATTTCTGATTAACAATCCAGAGTTTCATAACACTTGAAAAGCTAGTCTATCCACAAAAATCACATCAAAGTTCATCATTTCTAATTCAAACACATCAAAAGTAATCTCACGGCCCTTAACTACAACGACTTGATTCTATAAATTATAGAAGCGATAACAAGTACGCAGGGGTATTCATAGAAAAAGGGTGTCAACAATTGTTCGACTTCCATACAAAAATCAAGGGTAAAATACTGAGTTATATAAGAAAGAGTCGAACTCGAATCGATCAGCGAATACGCTTTAAAAGAACATATAGTAAAAATACTTGTGACCCCGGCATCAGGATCTTCTACCGCCTCCCTACGAGTCAAACTATAAAGTCGAGCTTGTCCCCCATTAGCGGTGTTAGCAACCGTTTTACCAGCCCCATTACCACGAGCATTAGGGGTGTTGTTAGCATTAACATCAGACGGATTATTCCTTTGGCCTGAAGAGTTAGTCGTTTCACAAAGCCACTTCCTACAATATTTCTTGATATGACCCCTAATCCCACAATGGTGACAAACACGATCCTCCCATCTAATTGCTTATCGGTTACTACCTTGCGAATATCAGTTTTGATCATTGCTCCTCTGACCTTGTCCACCAGATGGAACGCCCATATTAGACTGAGAAACAAACTGTTGAGGTACAGAATTTCCTTTCTATTTCCCTTCATCATATGAACCAGTGAACCCACCAGCAGATCGGGCCTTCTTACTTTATTCCTGTCTAGCCTCTCTTCTCCCTTCCAATTCTCTTGTTGCTCGGCAAACCCAACCCAGGAATTATCGTTCTCGACCCCAGCAGTGGTACGAGTAGTGACCCTAGCAGCTCGTCCGCCAGACGATGAGTTAGAAGCACCATTGTTTCCCTGATTAGCAGTTCTCGCACGAGTTAAAGCTATTTATGTGGGGCACGAATTATCGGACACGTCAGAATGATCCTAACGGTAGTTCAAGCTCTATAGCACAATCTAGAATAATGAACAGTGAGAAACACCTATAAATGCCCTGGTAGTCTTTCGATCATGCAGGTGATCGGTAGCCGCACAAGGAAGACTCCACTAGACACACCTCTCATGCATACGTACAACTCCTAGGACACTTTAAACCTACGCTCTGATACCAAGCTTGTCACGCCCCAAAACCCACCCTAGATGTCACGACCCAACCCCGTAGGCCGTGACTAGTGCCCGAGCTGGACACTCGTATACGTACCTGTTAGCTATAATCAACCCGAAACTAAACATAATATGGAAACTTGTAAAAACAAAACGTCGTCTCAGAACTGTCACATATATATCAAGGTAACCTGTCTCCTGAGGAGTCACAACCAATCAAAAGATAACATAGTACACAAGCCGACAAGGCTGTCATAACGTATGGGAACGTCGCAACTATATATACGCAAGCCGACAAGACTGCCACTACATACAACATCCCACAATATATATATACACAAGCCGACAAGGCTGCCACTATGTACAGGAACATCCCAACATAAGTCATATTAACACGGTGAACAACATCTATATACGGCCACACATATATCTACGGACCTCAAGAGTATCAACAAAGTGACATATGACGTGACAGGCCCCGCCGTACCCCCGGATAAACATATATATACATCAAAAGGATCTGTACCAAAAGTCTAGGCTCCGGACAATGGAGCACTCCAAGACAATTTGAATAGAAGTCCTAAGCCGGAGGATCACCAAAGCGAGTATCCGCGCTGCGGGCATGAAACGCGACCTCTGAAGAAAGGGGGGTCGGTACAAGATATGTGCGAGTATATAAAGCATGAAATACAATAAGAAGATCATAACCGAAGTAGAGATTCCGGGAGACAAGTATGATAATCAAAAAATCAACATGCACTCGTGCCTTATGAAATAAAATCATGCATAGCTATATCATATACCATATCCGGCCCATTATGGACTCGGTGAATCAGTCATATACAGGTATATCATGCCCGGCCCATCATGGGGCTCGGTGCCATCATCATATCATCATATCATCATGTCATCATATATATACCGTACCCGGCCCTCTAGTGAGGGACTCGGTAAACAATGTAGTGAAACTGTGCATGAATACATACCCGGCCCGGGACTCGGTGAAAGATATCATGACAACATGCACGAGCAGAGTAGTGAGTAACCATATGCAAACTAAATCATCATCTGAGACTCAATGGAATATGTAGAATAAACTAACACTAGAATATCAAAGGTGTTATATCCCGTGTTTTTGTACATTCGGGAAATTTGGACATAATTGTGATTTGTAAGAATAAGGACATATTTTGATTTCATTTGGTGGGTATGTTGTTACTTATGGAAAATATTGACACGAGAATATCGAAGACGGCCTAAGGGTAAAATTGGAATTTTGGAAATTAGTTCCGTGAATTATAAAATAAGATCCTTAAGTAATTGGGCTAGAAAAAAAATAGGGAATTGAGGCCCAAAATGTTGAGGGTGGCCGGCCATGGTGTTGGCCAAGCCCAAACAATTAGTCATGTGATTAGTCACATGACTAATTAATATAAAAGGGGTGCTAAGGTTCAAGAAAATTCATGAAGCAAAAAAAAAAAATTGAAGAACACCCCTAGAGAGGCATTTGGCCGTCCAAAAAGAAAGAGGAAGAAAGGAATTCCAAGTCCTTTAGTTTTCATCTAAAAATCCCATCCTTCTTGAATGCTTGACAAGTGCAAGACGCTCTTCGACGTGGTATAATTGGTTAAGCAAGAAAACTACGTTTGCGGCGAGTTGAAATTTGGAGAAAAAGGTAAGATTTCTATGCTTTTGTGTTATGAAATGATTTTATATGTTATAATGATTGGAATGGAATGAGAATTATGGAATTATGGTGTGTGGTTGCATGGCGTGCATATGTGTGAAAAGTGTATGTGGCTGTGAGCCATGGTGGTGTAAGGGAGGATGAATTAAATTTCATTTGGTTGTTAGTGGTGTCGTTGTGGCATTTATGATGTGAATAAGGGTTTAACGACTCAAGTCGGCATTGAAATTGGCACGTATGTTGTTGTGGGAAATTTGGTGTGTTCATATAGTTTTATGTAATTATGAAAGTAAGGGTGAATCAATGTCATTGTTAATGAACTTGGAAGAAGGCAATGCAAATTTTGTAGTTTTATTGCATTTGCGGAAGTTGGGATGGATTATGGTTTGATGGAAATTTTGTATATTTTGTAGAATAATGAGAAATGTGTCCGAATTGTATTTGAATGGCCTTGAATTAGTAGATAAATATGAAAACGTCGGTATTGGATTGAAAGTGTGAAATTAGAATGAAAGTTATTGCATTATGAAGAAAGTAATACTATTCATGCTAGAATGCGTTTTAATTCGATTGTTGATGTTGTTGTTGGCTTGGTTGTTGCTATTTTGGCCGAGTTTAATTATCGGGGATGTGGGAGTTGTAGGGGAGATGCTGCCCAAATTTTTGTAGGCAAATAAAGGCTAAGAATAAACTCCCAAAGGCATATCACTTACAGTTGCTAATCTTGACCATTTGTAGATTTTGGAGCAAACGGGATTCGAGTTTAAGCGAGCATAAGGCGCCCATAAGGTATGTAAAGCCTACCTTTTCTCCATTTGGCATGTCCTAGTCATACTAGGCTAAGATCGGAACCTCGGGGATAATCCTGCTCTTGGAAATCTGAGTTTGATTTTGAGTACTATTCATTCAGCGCATTTGAACTGCAATCTTTACATTTGGTTGAAGGAATGCTTAAACCTCCATAACTTCCGCAAATGTATCCGAATCGCTCCGAAACTTTTATAGATGACTTTATGGATCCCAATGTTTGCAATTCATGTCCGCCGCCTCGACTTGACCTGAGGTGGGCCCGCAAGTCCCGAGAATTCCCTTATTTGGTTTGTTTGTCTCATTTTCGTATGATATGAAAAGAAAACGTTTGCCTATGACTCTAAGGTCCGTTTGAAATGCCCTATAATGTTATTTGAACGTTCTTCACTATGAATGATACTAAATTTTCCGAGAATGACCTACGATGTATTTTTCGAAAAATTGATAACTTAAAAGTCCGCGACTTTTGTATATTAATTCCGATCGACTCGATAGTCATTTTGAGCCTTCTGATACAAATGTATATGTATATGAAATTATGTGTCGAGTCCTGGAATTTACTTTTAATATGCATACGGTTTCTGCACTACTCTGCTCATGCCAATGATTATGATTTCGTTCGCCGGTACCCGGGCCGGTTTTGTGATCGTGCGCATTATGATATATTTGGCAGTGTGATGTGTTGCGGTTTCCGAGACCTCGCCATAGGGCCGGTTACCGTTATGGTGTTATGGTGTGATATGGCATCTGATATGCTCTGATGACATGATATGTATGATGTTATGATGTGTTCGGAGATGTAAGGAGATTTGAAAACTTCTGGGGTATGATGTGTTGTGGCACCAGCGTCGGGGGTGACCACGTTCCTGAGCCCTATGCATGATTTTTTTTGTTTTACTTGCATTTTGTACATTGGTTTTCCGTATAGGTTTGATTTGCTACTTACGTATTTGTTTACGTATATTCGATTACGGTCGTGGTTTGGACTACTTGTACCTTCTGCTTACATACTCGGTACTTCTTAAAATGTACCGACCCACTTCTTGGGTGCGTTTCATGCCCGCAGTACGGACGCTTGGTTGGGCGATCCTCGGCTTAGGCTCCCTATTCAGCATGCAGGTGCTCCCCGATCGGAGCAGAAGTATTTGGTATATGTTTTTACGTTATGCATACTACGTATATTTGCTACTATTCGGGTACGACGGGGCCTGTCCCCCGTCATATGTTCATACATTCGTATGTACGCAGGGCACTGTAGTCATAATTGTGGGTAATGGGTCATGTCTGTCTATGTGTGATTATGAGTTGCATCCTTAAGCGGCCCCGTATGCGACTATGGCCAATATGGCCCATACGTTTGTATATGTGTGTATATCTGGGTGATGTGCATTTCGCCAGCTTTGCTTTTGATGTGATGATTCTGCACGGGCGACCGCTTAGGATAGCATTCGTTTCAGTACTTGTATGATGTCTGCTATCAGTTTGCGGTATGAACAATATTTATTAAATGTAATTAAGCCTTAATATGACGATGCGGTTCGTAAGCATTGGGTGCCTAAGTAGGGCACCGATCCCACACGGCCGACGGGGCCGGGTTGTGGAAGTGGTATCGAGCGATTAGTCCTCGGAATGTCTACGGGCCGTGTCTTGTGGAGTCTTGTTTATCGGTGTGTTGTTCGCGCGTCTATAAACGGGAGGCTACGGACATCTAGGGTGTTACTTTTCTTTGGATCTTAGATCGTGCGATAGAGCTGTGCTATTAGGATGACTCTCTTACGACCGGTGCTATATTTTTTAGTGATGCCTCCGAAGAAGGCAACGACCGCCCGAAGGGCAAGGCGGTGGCGGGGAGAGACTAGTCGGGCGAGAGTTACACGGGCTCGTGCTCGGACTACGCCGGCATTGTACTTCGGTCGAAGGTTCGGCCACTCCACCACCGAGAGGAGGCGGAGTAGGTCCCTCGGCGGCTCCGGCGGTTCCGGCGCCGTGCCTCCGGCTCTCCCGGCCGGGGCGGAGGACGGGATGTTGAGGAGGCGGTACGGTGGCGGCGACGCTGGTAGCGGGACAGACTCGCGGACCCGAGCTAGTGGGTGGTGATACGGACAGACGTGACAGCTTGAGAGTTCGTGATTTCTTGACATGTAGCCCCCCAGAGTTTTCGGGTCCCTGCTTTGACGAGGACCCCATGATTTCATTCGGCGGATGCGGCGCTCGTTGAGATTGGTCGGGGCTTCGAGACCGAGTCGATGAGCTAGCCTCGCACAGGTTGCGAGATATTGCACTTAATTGGTATGAGTCTAGGAGGCTATCCCGAGGGTGAGGATGCGCCCCGACTACGTGGGATGAGTTTGTAGATGCTTTTTCTCCGTCACTTTTTGCCCCCGGAGTTGCGGAGGGCGAGAGTCGATAGATTTTTGCAGATACGGCAAAGGGGTCGGAGTGTTCGTGAATATAATTTGGAGTTTGATTCCCTGGCCCGATATGCACCTGCCATGTAGCAGATATGGCTGACCGGATGCACCGGTACGTGATGGGATTAGATCGTTACTTGGTTGATAGTTGCATGGCGATGGCGTCGCAGACGGACATGGACATCGCCCGGTTACAGGCCTATGCACAGGGTATGGAGGACCGGCATAGGGAAGAGCAGCCTAGTAGGGATTATGACAGGAGGCGGCCCAAAAGGGCCAGATCAGCGGGGTATTTAGGAGATTCCCGAGGGCGGGCGACCTCGACGTCGATCCGGGTGGATATTTCCCTGCCGAGGCCGGGATACACGGTCTGTCGATGGCGATTTGATGGCGTAGGACCGTCCGGGACGGACGGAGTTCCCGGGGCCTCGAGGTCCTCGAGGAGCAGCGGAGGTCCCGGTCGGACTAGACCACCTATGCCCGGTGTTCATCTGCGTGGGAGATCGCACCCCGGTGCTTCTTTGGGCTACGGGGGCACGTTTTCTTGCGGCCGCCAGGGCCATATTATGCGAGATTGTCCGTGGGTGGGCGGTTCTGGTGGTGCAGCACAGCCGACGGGATCAGTTGCTGGTTCGTCGTCTACTCCTTCAGCCAGGCGCCCTGCGGGGCGAAGTATGCCAGCACCAGCGGGCCGCGGCAGAGGACGTGGCGGGGGTTCTGATTTTAGCGGTCCTTCGAACCGCATATACGCTCTGACTAGTCGGCAGGACCGGAGGCACCACCGAACGCGGACCCAGGTATATTATTAATCTTTTCTTGATTAATATGTGTATTGATAGACTTATATTCCAGTATATTACGTGATCTTCTTCTTCTGCATGTTGGTAAAAGTAAGGCAAAAACCCGAATCAATAGAATCATTTGAGATAGCCATATATACAAGCGAAAATCGAATATAGGGAATTTGGATGGCTAAGACGGTAGACCATATAGACAGGGGGGCAAACGACCCCTTTAGATTGGAGTGGGACCCGCTATGGAAATTTTTTGAAAAATTTGTTAAGACCCCGATTTGCCCTAGAATTACGTGACAAAGGTCGTGTGGGGGGGGGGGGGGATTGGATTCTTTGATGGAACAATTCAAGGTACAAAGATTAGAGTGAGTAATGAAACGTTGACAGGGGAATTTTCGTAAGTCACGAAAACATTAGTGAAAGTGGTCGACTTGCGATCATGATTCGTATGTCATATCTTTTACGCGCTCCTAATTTTGATGAAGCTACGTTGTGCTATTATGCCTCTGTACTTCCGAATATGATTACGTTTACGTAATGATATACCTCCGTACGTCGACTCAACATTATGGTGTCGACTGCGATATACTTCCGTACGTCGATGAGGCTCGATTATGAATGCGCTTGATATAACGTCGGAGTATGATTAAACTTCCGTGTCGCTCGATTTAGATAACTATAACGTCGGAGTGGCTTCGATTCCGGATGTGACTCCGTCTGACATATTTCTGATCTTCTAATTCTGATGAAGATTCTGTTCGCCATATATCTTATTTAAGATTGTACGAGCCGCTAGACTAATAAGGATTCCGAACAACCCTAATATGGTAACATCGAACAAGGATAAAAGGAGTCAGAAAATGAATGCCCTTACAAGTGCTCTGATCAAATACGAGTACGTAATTGGCAAGAGGACCTCCCCGACTTATCATGTTTCCCCACGCAGTGGATTCAACATTCGAGGACGAATGTTCTAAAGAGGGGGAGGATGTTTTATCCCGTGTTTTTGCCCATTCGGGAAATTTTGACATAATTGTGATTTGTAAGAATAAGGACATATTTTGATTTCATTTGGTGGGTATGTTGTTACTTATGGAAAATATTGACACGAGAATATCGGAGACGGCCTAAGGGTAAAATTGGAATTTTGAAAATTAGTTAAAGTGAATTATAAAATAAGATCCTTAAGTAATTGGGCTAGAAAAAAAAATAGGGAATTGAGGCCCAAAATGTTGAGGGTGGCCGGCCATGGTGTTGGCCAAGCCCAAACAATTAGTCATGTGATTAGTCACATGACTAATTAATATAAAAGGGTGCTAAGGTTCAAGAAAATTCATGAAGCAAAAAAAAAAGAAGAACACCCCTAGAGAGGCATTCGGCCGTCCAAAAAGAAAGAGGAAGAAAGGAATTCCAAGTCCTTTAGTTTTCATCTAAAAATCCCATCCTTCTTGAATTCTTGACAAGTGCAAGACGCTCTTCGACGTGGTATAATTGGTTAAGCAAGAAAACTACGTTTGCGGCGAGTTGAAATTTGGAGAAAAAGGTAAGATTTCTATGCTTTTGAGTTATGAAATGAGTTTATATGTTATAATGATTGGAATGGAATGAGAATTATGGAATTGTGGTGTGTGGTTGCATGGCGTGCATGTGTGTGAAAAGTGTATGTGGCCGTGAGCCATGGTGATGTAAGGGAGGATGAATTAAATTTCATTTGGTTGTTAGTGGTGTCGTTGTGGCATTTATGATGTGAATAAGGGTTTAACGACTCAAGTCGGCATTGAAATTGGCACGTATGTTGTTGTGGGAAATTTGGTGTGTTCATATAGTTTTATGTAATTTGGTGTGGCACCAGCGTCGGGGGTGACCACGTTCCTGAGCCCTATGCATGATTTTTTTTGTTTTACTTGCATTTTGTGCATTGGTTTTCCGTATAGGTTTGATTTGCTACTTCTGTATTTGTTTCTGTATATTCTGATTCCAGTCGTGGTTTGGACTACTGTACCTTCTGCTTTACATACTCAGTACTTCTTTTACGTCGACCCCTTTCTTCGGGGCTCGTTTCATGTGCACAGGTACAGACGCTCGGTTGGGCGATCCTCCGGCTTAGGCTCCCTATTCTGCTATTCTGGAGTGCTCCCCTTGATCCGGAGCCCGTATTTGGTATATATTTTCTGTTATGCATACTCTGTATATCTGCTACTATTCGGGTACGGCGGGGCCCTGTCCCGTCATATGTTCATCTGTTCTGTATGTCTGTAGAGGCTTGTAGTCATAATTGTGGGTCATGGGTCATACGTACGCGCGTGATTATGATTTGCATCCTTATGCGGCCCCGTATGCGACTATGGCCAATATGGCCCATACATTTGTATATGTGTGTATATCTGGGTGATGTGCATTCCGCCAGCTTTGCTTTTGATGTGATGATTCTGCACGGGCGACCGCTTAGGATAGCATTCGTTTCAGTACTTGTATGATGTCTGCTATCAGTTTGTCGTATGAACAATATTTATTAAATCTAATTAAGCCTTAATATGACGATCTGGTTCGTAAGCCTGTTTGGGTGCCTAAGTAGGGCACCAGTCACGGCCCACGGGGCTGGGTCGTGACAAAAGGCAATAGTCATGTTAGGTACCCTTTGAATGTCACTATAGACTATATCAAATAGAGCCACAGGAATCATAGGCATGTATCAAGATAATATGAAATAGCTTATAGAGGTCAAGGACATTGTCATTGTAGAGTCTCTGAGTATAGGAGCTTTTACATAACGACTACTATCCAATGTATAGAAGACTGGAGAGGCAATAGCTCAATTACCTTAAGAGTTCTAACATCAAGAAGTGAATAAGGATCGTGAATCACACTCGGAACTTATGAATAGAATTACCCCAAAGCTCATATCATACATCACTTATATCTAAGACATGCCAAAAGAAAGAAGGGATAGCTTTACATACCTTTAACGCTTATCCGTAACACAATACGTATACGCTGCCCGAAGTGTCTCAACCTATATTAAGACGTCAAGAACTATGGTTAAGCTACGAGGAGATTCAAAACGTATTCCAACGTTAGTAGCTCATTTCTAGAAAATTAGACGACGTTTCCCTTATATTCAAACCAACTACATAACAACCAAGTTAATATCAATAACCACACGTTCAAGTACTATATCGAGACTAATCAAGACAAGATTTGAGAACACTCCGAACAGCCCGCATGACATTTCAAATCAGCCCACATATTACAACATTCGATAATAACCTACATACGACTACGACATATCCAAGTTATTCTTAATGATCCATAGTCATAACATTTTCATCGAAACGACCTTATAACAGCCCAACCAATATAACAACACAATGTATAATCTTAACTATACTTAATCTTCCAATTCAACAAGAATAACAACATGCCCAAAACAGCCCCTAATCACAACATAAAAAGATGCCCGATAATCTCACGAACGTTTACGAATACACCAAGCAAACCACATACGCTTCCTATACGTTATCTCATACACTCCTTTCATCTAAATTAGTGAATTATACCAGCAAACACACGACAACAACATCATTCGTTCATATGCAAGAAAACTACATTAATATCACAATAAGTCCTTACAACAACCCACAAAACAAATTCAACTTCAACTTTAATCATTTAGTTCCTTCATTCTCATCATATAATCCATGACAACAACAACCAAAATGCTAATTAAAATTAATTCACCAATTCTAATTAAAACAGCCCCCTTACACGGCTCAACAACACTTCAATATCCACATACATAATTCCTTATATCCAATACACATCTACCAATATTATACAAGTCTAAACCACCTCTAAAACATATAGAAGAAGATTAAATCTTACCTTAACAACTTGGCTTCTTAATTTGCTGAAATTGGTAACTTCAACTAATAAACACTCTTGCTGCCCCAAGGATCAATTCACGTTGCTATAGACCCTTCAAATGGTTGAACTACCTTGGAAAATAAATTTTTGGATCAACAATTAAGAGCTTAAATTTTGCTCAGCCATGGCCGAACCTCTTTCTATCTCTATACTTCACCAAATATTGAAGATGAAATGAATACATGGCTGGTTCATTAGTCATCAAATTAATATATATATGGTGTCCAAGGGCTGGACACGTGCCCCACTCAAGGCATGGGCCAATCAGATTTGGCCATGCCATAGTGGGGTCCACTTGGCCCACTAATTGCCTAATTAATGATAATTAGTCTTAGTCCCCACTTAATAATCTAATCATGGTTAATCAATCCCTAATATCCACTAATATTTCTATACCAATTAAAATTCATAAGCAATTCGTGCATTAATTAAAATCGGGGATTAAAAGTCTCTATCTCATATCCCAAAATAACTTGTCCTTAAACTTGTCTCAATTCGCTTAAAAAATATTCCAATGTACCAAAATACGGGATATAACACTAGACTTGATCGGTATCCAACGTCATGAACAACATCGGAAGAACCAAAATGACATAATAATAACACTTCAACCAGCCAGGTTCAATATTCGCCTTCAACAGTTTATAAAATAAATGTAACATCAAGTTCCTTTTTAATAATCTTTCCTTATTCAATTACACAAAGTTATAAGTAACTGCAAATATCAGAATCACAATTATAAAATAAGATCAGCGGAAGTCTAATATAAGTAAATAGTCATAAACGTGACAAACACCCATTAAGTCGTACGAGACTTTGACAATCTACCCACAATTCTGACAACTATCTTTGGAGCTTCTAAGAGACACGACAATCATCTAACTTCGGGACACAGTGTTATACCTCGCATTTTGTACATTCGGATATTCCGAGTTGATGGCGGGAAGTTGAGGATAAGGCGATAAATTTTTTTTAGAATGTACAAGTTGAGTATTCATCTTTTATTGGTATGAAGAATTTAGGGTAAAATCGGAATAGGGAAAAATTGGAGGCTAAGAGTTGGGGAAAATAATTTCATGAAATGGCCAAAAGGCCAAGGTGGCCGTAGACCCCACCTATATTTTGGCCACTTGCTTTAAGCCATAAAAGGAGACATGTGTTCATTATATTGTGAGATATATATATATAGGTCAAGGGATGACCAAGTCAATAATTAGTCATCTTTTAGGACTAAAGGAAATTTCTAGAAAATGGAAGAAAATTGGAGAAAAAAATTGGAAGAAAATAGAGTGCACATGACCAACCATGTGCCATGGATGTATATATATATATAAGTGTGGGGCTAAAATAAGACACAACTCATAAATTTCAAGAAATATGGAGAAAAAGAAGAAGGAGAGAACGGCCAAGGGGGGGGGGGGGGGGGGGGGGGGGGGGGCCCTTTGAAGTTGAGCATGGAAAAATTATTTTTCTTCTAGTTTCTACTATTTGGAAGGCCCTCTACGACGTGGAATAGTTGTTGGAGCAAATCAATCGCTCGTTGTGGCCTTGAATAATTCTAGCCGTGGAAAACATGGATGGAAGAAGGTAAGATTCGATCCTTATTTTTATATGTTATGCACGGGTTGTGGATGTTGTGGAGTATGGAAATGAATGAAATCCATGAAAATATGGTGTTCTGTGTGTGTGGCCGTGTATTTATGGTTAGTGTAGAAGTGAAGAACTAAGTTATGTAGCATGTTTAGATTGTTGTTGTTGTGGATTTATGATGAACAAATGGAGAATTAATGCATTAAGTGGAAGGTAAAGTCGTGTGTGGGCTGTTTGGAAGCTATTGTAATTTTAATATGCTTTCTTGAATTTATGGAAATAATGTTGTAGACGTGCGGATTAATGAAGAAGTTAATGAACTTGGAAGGAAGAAAATGTGTTGTGTTGTGTTCTTGAACTTGGAGGTTTCGGGTTTTATTATGTAGTGCATGGGCTGACTTGAATAACTTATGGATTGTCCGAAGTGTTCTTGAACTCTTGTTGGAATGCGTTTGGAATTGCTTATTGATATTGTTATTATGATTGTTGGTATTGTGTTGAAGATTTGGCTGAGTTGAATTCTCAGGGTTGGTGAATATATAGGGGAAATGCTGCCGAGAAATTTTTGACTTCTCGGGTTCCTTTAATGCTTATGGCTAGTGTTGGGTGTCCAATGACATTATTGTAGATCGTGAGAAGCCGAGGCGTAAGTTTGGATTAGCTTAGAGGGCGGCCAAGGTATGTAAAGCTCACCTTTCTTTTTTTGGCATGTCTTAGTTAAATTAAGCTATGATATGATCCCCGAGGTAACTCTACTCCTACGATCCGAGCATGTCTATGATCTTTATTCGCTTCTTGATATCCGTCTTCGTCATGTAGTTAAATTATGGTTCTTATGCCTTTTGTATGGTTAAACATGAATGTGCATAAAAGATTATGTTCGTAAAATAGTCTGAAACTACGAACGTCCGTAACTTCCATAGGAAGGCTCGGATCGCTTCGATATGTCCGTAGGAGGTTCGGTAGCGTATGATGATCTTAACCTCCACGGGCGGGCCCGGATCGGTTGAGTACTTGTCCGTGGGCCCGCAAGACGTTACTTTGTATAGTTCTAGCAACTTGCTAAAAGAACTTAATATGGTTAACAACCTGACTTCCGAATATGATTACTCACTTATCTGTTAAGTCTGAAATGAGAAATCGTATGTATATGATTCCGATACGTAATTATGACGGCTAAAGTTCTATTTGACAAGTCCCGAGTAACATTCGAAAGAAACTGGATTTGACTATGACTATTGGCTTGGTTTTTAAATGATAGTACATTTTGATTGTTTTATGGAATTTGTGTAAATGTACGAAACGAGAATTCATAGGCATATGATGCGGATACGTAACTATGATTGATAGAGTTTTATTTGATATGTTTCCGAGTAATATCCGGAAGAGATTTCAATTGACTAATGCCATTGGCTTGTAAATGATAATGCATTTGATTATTCGTTAAGTACGTATAAATGTTGTGAGTTGCGTATAGATCCCACGATTCTGCTCGTGCATATTATTATTACTTCCGTTGCCGAGTCCCGGGCCGGTTACTATCGTGCGCACAATCCGAAGTATGATGAGCGACTAATATTATGGTGTTATGATGTGTCCCGCACGCCGAAGCCCCTTTTAGTAGGGTACCGTGGTTATATGATATGATGTGTGACGGAGATACGGAGATATGAAAACTTTCGAAGTATGATGAGTTGTGGCGCCAAGGGAGGGGCGACCACGTTCCGTCCGCCAGTCCATTATGGGCCGCATAGGGCATATGCTATGGTAATCCGATGATCGATGACATGATGATTTGATAATGTGATGATCGGATTATATAATGAATGCATTCTGATGATACGGTAATATGATGACTCTGTTTAATCTGATGATATGATAATATGATGATTCTGTTTAATGTGATGATATGACATATACATGTATTCTGAAATATGATCTGTTGGTTTCGGAGCCGGTGGTGGGGCAAACCCAATGGTGGGGCAAACCCAATGGTGGGGCAAACCCAGTGGCGAGGCACATTCCGCACTGGTTTAGGCGAATCCCACATTGGTTTAGGCGAATCCCACATTGGTTTAGGCGAATCCCACATCGGTTAATGTCAGCTACTATGCTATGTTCTATTTTATATACATATGAGACAGAAATGTTTTTCAAAAGAAAGCTAAGTACTTTGAGCATTCTGTTTATCATATCTGTCTTTTGTACTTCTTATGCACTATTTGTATTATAGATACATGTACTTCGGTATTCTGACCATTATGCACATTTTCTGTACTCCTCATTTCGGTTATGATCTCGTTTCCTGTATTCCACGCCTTACATACTCAGTACATATTCGTGCTTGACCCCGCTTTCTTCGAGGCTGCGTTTCATGCCGTGCAGGTACACCCAGGTGAGCTGAAGTTATTAGCAGAAGATGTTCCAGCGGGATTGGCGAGCTCCATTTTCTCCGGAGTGCAGCCGAGTCAGAGTATGGTGTCATGGTTTTATGTTCTGTGTTAGAGACTTTGCAGACAGCGTCGTGGGTATAAGATGTCGGTCATGTAAGCGGCTATGTAAGGCGATGTATTATTACGCATTATATTATAAGTTTTATATGTTACAGATTTTATTTGAATAGAGAAAGGTAAAAAGGTATATTGTTTTCTGGAAAATCTTTCATTGTGTACTTATGTTATGCTATGACGGCCCCGATATGATTATGGTGTCATTGAGTCGGGTTCGCTCGGCCCCCAGGTAAGGGTCGGTGCCCATCACCGCCTATCGGTTAAGGGTGTGACAAATTGGTCCTCGAGCGATTCGTCCTAGGGGTGTACTCAAAGTCGCGTCCGGTGGGAAGTCTTTGTTTATGGTGTGAGCGGCCACATTTATGAACAAGAGGCTACGGGGCATCTAGGGTGGTTACTCTTCTTTCATCTCTTAGATCGTGCCATAGAGCCAAGTCGTAGGAAATGAGATTTCCGATACCAACCTTTGATTTCGGCGAAGAAAGGCGATTGACGATATTGGAAGTTACAAAGCACGCAGATAAGCAGAGGTATGAGAGATATATGTTGAGTAAGGTATTGACGCATGATTGAAATGTGAAGTTGGAAAATTGAAAGGGAAAGTGGACAAGAAACTGTAACACGTGCAATCGTGTTAAGCGTATGAGGTGAGTCTAATATTTTCATACTTTTATGAATATTGAGAGCCCTGTGTGGCTATGATACGATATGATATGATATGATATGTATATATGATGATGGCCCTATGAGGCGCTGCTGGTATTTCCTGCGTGCAGGTTTTGGGATAATATGGAATACAGAGGAAACTCTGCCAAAATTTTTCGGGAAATAATACGAGAACGAGATGAAAGTCTGGAATATGTTTGGAAAGAGTCGGGTTAATAGTAACGATGGGAGTCGACTGAGCTACGAGTATGGCTGCCCTCTAGGAATAAGTTAACTAAGGAGCTGGTGATAATAGTAAATAGGAGGCCGATGAGGATATGGTAATAAGAAATTTGGAACGAATTGGTGATGTTAAGAGATAACTTGTGACATTAAGAGATGACCTTGAAAGGACTGGTAGGTTTGGATAAAGTGATATGATTAAGACAAGGGTATGGAGGAAAAAGAATTCTGACGAATAGGAACGTACTGATAAGACACCTGATGTTATTAAAGTTCCAAGGTTAAGCGTGCTGGAGCGAGAAATTTCAGGATGGGTGACCCCCCTGGGAAGTTTTCTGAAAAGTCTTACCAATTCAGGCGTAAGAGGCAAATGAGAAGTTAGATTAATCTAAGAAAAATTAGGGCTATGCGGGCCCAGGCAAAAACTATAAGAAATCGTGTAGGACGGATGGATTAGGTCGGTAAAAGAGAAAGGGAGCTAACGGAAGAAGAAGATAAGAAGGAAGCGAGAACAACAGTGTAGTAATAGGATATGACGTGTGCGACTAAGGACACGAGTACCATAAATGGCGGGACTGTGAGAGCTCAAGTTATAGAAAGATGGGAAACGAAGTAGAACGAATCTTAGAAAATGACTGGGATGATACAGATGAATATGAGTGAATAGAGTACGTTTTGAAAACGAGAGAAGAACTATGTAGGAGAAGTGTGTTCTGGGTGACACAAAGGTAGCATAAGACTCCCCGTGTGTAGGACGAAAGCCGGACATAAACGGGAGAAATGATGAGGGAAATACCCGAGGTAAGTTGAGATAAAGATAACATTTCAAGAGGACTTTGGACGCTTACCGTCGGAATAAAAGTGCTGCCTAAGTGAGATTGGAAATAAGGACATGAGGCGACGTATAAACGGATAATGGTATAAGTACACCCCTAAAGGGGGGAAACGGGTGAGAGGAATGTAAGGATGAGATAGAAACAGTTGATACGGTAGTGTGTTTGATATGGACGCCTGGGCTACAAATGAGACCCTTTGCTGAAGTGAGTTAGTAGGATAGGGAAAACCGACAATAAGTGGATAAAAGTTAGGATAATGTTTAAGGTAGTGTGAGAAGTTTTGCACAGACTTTGAACGACACGACGTCAGAAAGTGGACGTGTGTGAAGAAAAAAAGTATGATAAGAGAATGGTATTGGATAGCTTAAGAGATAGTATGAAGGATGGCAATAGCTATGAAAAGGGAGCTCCCCCGAGGTGTTTATGAGACCCCGTAAGATTAGTTGAACATTCGAGGACGAATGTTCTAAAGGAAGGATGTTATACCTCGCATTTTGTACATTCGGATATTCGAGTTGATGGCGGAAGTTGAGGATAAGGCGATAAATTTTTTTAGAATGTACAAGTTGAGTATTCATCTTTTATTGGTATGAAGAATTTATGGTAAAATCGGAATAGGGAAAAAATTGGAGGCTACGAGTTGGGGAAAATAATTTCATGAAATGGCCAAAAGGCCAAGGTGGCCGTGGACCCCACCTATATTTTGGCCACTTGCTTTAAGCCATAAAAGGAGACATGTGTTCATTATATTGTGAGAGATATATATATAGGTCAAGGGATGACCAAGTCAATAATTAGTCATCTTTTGTGACTAAAAGGAAATTTCTAGAAAATGGAAGAAAATTGGAGAAAAAAATTGGAAGAAAATAGAGTGCACATGACCAACCATGTGCCATGGATGTATATATATATAAGTGTGGGGTTAAAATAAGACACAACTCATCATTTAACTTTGGGAAATTTCAAGAAATATGGAGAAAAAGAAGAAGGAGAGAACGGCCAAAGGGGGCCGAAGACGCTTGCTTGAAGTTGAGCATGGAAAAATTATGTTTCTTCTAGTTTTCTACTAATTGGAAGGCCCTCTACGACGTGGAATAGTTGTTGGAGCAAATCAATCGCTCGTTGTGGCCTTGAATAATTCTAGCTGTGGAAAACATGGATGGAAGAAGGTAAGATTCGATCCTTATTTTTATATGTTATGCACGGGTTGTGGATGTTGTGGAGTATGGAAATGAATGGACTTCATGAAAATATGGTGTTGTGTGTGGCCGTGTATGTATGGTTAGTGTAGTTGAAGAACTAAGTTATGTAGCGTGTTTAGATTGTTATTGTTGTGGATATATGATGAACAAATGGAGAATTAATGCATTAAGTGGAAGGTAAAGTCGTGTGTGGCCGTTTGGAAGCTATTGTAATTTTAATATGCTTTCTTGAATTTATGGAAATAATGTTGTAGACGTGCGGATTATTGAAGAAGTTAATGAACTTGGAAGGAAGAAAATGTGTTGTGTTGTGTTCTTGAACTTGGAGGTTTCGGGTTTTATTATGTAGTGCATGGGCCGATTTGAATAACTTATAGATTGTCCGAAGTGTTCTTGAACTCTTGTTAGAATACGTTTGGAATTGCTTATTGATATTGTTATTATGATTGTTGGTATTGTGTTGAAGATTTAAAATGAGTTAAATTCTCGGGTGAATATATAGGGAAATCTTTGCCGAAATTTTTGTAGATAAAGTGATGGCTTGGAATTGGGTTCTTTAATGCTTATGGCTAGTGTTGGGTGTCCAATGGCATTATTGTAGATCGTGAGAAGCCGAGGCGTATGTTTGGATTAGCTTAGAGGGCGGCCAAGGTATGTAAAGCTCACCTTTCTTTCTTTGGCATGTCTTAATTAAATTAAGCTATGATATGATCCCCGAGGTAACTCTACTCCTACGATCCAAGCATGTCTATGATCTTTATTTGCTTCTTGATATCCGTATTCGTAATGTAGTTAAATTATGGTTCTTATGCCTTTTGTATGGTTAAACATGAATGTGCATAAAAGATTATGTTCGTAAAGAGTACGGAAACTACGAACGTCGTAACTTCCATAGGAAGGCTCGGATCGCTTCGATATGTCCGTAGGAGGTTCGGTAGCGTATGATGATCTTGACCTCCACGGGCGGGCCCGAATCGGTTTAGTACTTGTCAGTGGACTCATAAGACGTTACTTTGTATAGTTCTAGCAACTTGCTAAAAGAACTTAATATGGTTAACAACTTTGACTTCGAATATGATTACTCACTTATCGGTTAAGTCCGAAATGAGAAATCGTATGTATATGATTCCGATACGTAATTATGATCGCTAAAGTTCTATTTGACAAGTCCGGAGTAACATTCGAAAGAGCTCGGATTTCACTATGACTATTGGCTTGGTTTTTAAATGATAGTCTGTTTTGATTGTTTTATGGAATTTGTAAATGTACGAAATGAGAATTCGTACGCATATGATCTGGATACGTAACTATGATTGATGTGAGTTTTATTTTATATGTTTTAGGGTAATATCCGGAAGAGATTTGAATTGACTAATGCCATTGGGCTTGTAAATGATAATCAGTTGATTATTCTGCTAAGTCCGTATAAATGTTGTGGAGTTGCCTATAGATCCCACGATTACTGCCGCGCATATTATCGTTACTTCCTTCGCCGAGTCCCGGGCCGGTTACTATCGTGCGCACAATCGAAGTATGATGGTAGCTCAAATTATGATGAGCGACTAATATTATGGTGTTATGATGTGTCGCACGCCGCAGCCCTTTGTAGAATGCACCGTGGTTATATGATATGATGTGTGACGGAGAGATATGAAAACTTCCAAAGTATGATGAGTTGGCGCCCAGAGCGGTGAGGGGCGACCACGTTCCGTCCGCCGGGTCCATTATGGGCCGCATAGGGCATATGCTATGGTAATCTGATGATCTGATGACATGATGATTTGATAATGTGATGATCGGATAATATAATGAATACATCGATGGTACGGAGATATGATGACCGTTTAATCTAATGATATGATAATATGATGATTAACATTTTGATGACGATATGACATATACATGTATTCGAAATATGATCTATTGGTTTCGGGCCGTGAGTGGCGAAAACCTAATGCGGGGCAAACCGGTGGCGAGGCACATTCGACCGGGTTTAGGCGAATCCCACATTGGTTTGGCGAATCACATCGGTTAATGTCGGCTACTATGCTACGTTCTATTTTATATACATATGAGGCAATGTTTTTCAAAAGAAAGCTAAGTACTTTGAACATACATTTTTATCATATCCGTCTTTTGTACTCTTATGCACTATTTGTATTACGAGATACATGTACTTCGGTATTCGACCATTATGCACATTTACCGTACCTCATTTCGGTTATGATCTCGTTTCCTATATTCCACGCCTTACATACTCAGTACATATTCCGTGCGGCCCCCTTTCTTCTGGGGGGCGCGTTTCGTACCGCCGCAGTACACCTGTGTGAGTCATTAGCCGTAAGATGTTCCGAGCGGGATTGGCGAGTTCCATTTTCTCGGGGTGCGGCGGGAGTCGCAGTATGGTGTCATGGTTTTATGTTCTGTGTTAGAGACTTTGCAGACAGCGTCGTGGGTATAAGATGTCGATCATGTAAGCGTGCTATGTAAGCCGATGTATTATTACGCATTATATTATAAGTTTTATATGTTACGCGCATTTATTTGAATAGAGAAAGGTAAAAAGGTATATTGTTTTCTGGAAAATCTTTCATTGTGTACTTATGTTATGCTATGACGGCCCAATATGATTATGGGTGTCACGAGAGTCAGGGGGTTCGCTCGGCCCTAGGTAAGGGTCGGGTGCCCATCACACCCTATCGGATTAAGGGTGTGACACATAGCTCGGAAATCTAGAATAATAAAGGAAACAGGAAGTGTCCCACGAACAAGGATGCGGGCTCACTAAATCAACGGCAGCAGCAAGTTCTCCTAAGCGTCGAGAGTATCACGAACCTGCACTTCTCCGTTACCTAACATACCATAAAAAACAACAATAGTATGCCTGAGTACTTTCGTCCTCAGTGAGTTCCTCGGGGACAACAAGTAATATTAAAATAAAATATAATAATACATAAAAAAATCAGTTCTGAAAAGAGAGTATAAAAAACAGTCATTCCAATTTATGATTCATAATATCATTTGTTAAACAGTTTACAAAGCCATTAATCAATATAAAAATAAGAATTCAGCATGTGTATCTTAATAAGAATTATCAAAACCGATTATAAAGCCTTTTGTTAAGTTACAAATTTCAATTATGCCCCTCAAATTGATCATGATTGTCAACAACAGTTCCATGAGAGAATAAGAATATCACACATGCCAATACAGGCCCAAGAATCAATCACATCGAAGGGATGACCGTAGAGGTTCCCTTATCACAGCGCACCACACCGGAATATGAAATTCTCGGTGGCTATTCTTCTTCCCGAATAGCTAGGCATTAACCACACTCCGAGTAGCGAACCCGGTTGTGGCCACTCTTCCTCCCGAATAGCTAGGCAATTACCACACTAGGATCCATAGTGACTACCTTTCCACCCGAGTAGCTAGGCATAAATACACCGGAATATGAAATCCTCGGTGACCACTCATCCCCCCGAATGGCTAGGCATAAACACATCGGAATATGAAATCCTCAGTGACCACTCATCCTCCCGAATGGCTAGGCAAAATCACATCAACATAGTTCATAGCAGAAAAGCCGAGTTACAATTCATCTCAAGGTAGTCACATCACCATTTACCATTAAGGTTCATTATACCATATCGTAAAGATAAATCATTTCAAAGAATGTCTTGAAAACGTTTCACTTCTTCAAACAAGTTTCAATTTCAACAATTCGTGATAACATACTTTTATGAGTCAACAACCTTTCAAGTAACTAGTTAAATCATCCATCAAGAGAATTCCAATATCATTACCAATCGTTATCCTTTGTTATTTATCATCTGTTATAGAGGAAAACATTTATAATCTCATAAACATATATAGTGTATAATACAATCTAGGTTTAATGTGGGTTTGTCCCCTCACGCACATCAACCACAATCAAAGCATGAAATAGAGTTCAAAAGCCTGCAAATTTCACCTTTTTATTCAACAAAGAACTTTAAAAGAGACATACAAATCACAACCAAAGAGTTCATAAAAACCGATCGAAAGAGTATGTTTAAAAGAGACATATAAATTACCTTTATATTCAAAAAAGGATTTTATTTTTAAAGAGACATATATCCAAAACCAGTTTTCAAAAGAGACATACCTTAATATGTTAAACGAAGTTTAACAATTCACTTTTCTAATGAAGAACACCCAAAATCCTAGCTTGAATCACTTTAGGAAGAAATTTTGTTGCAATCCTTGTTGTGGGAGGTCGATAGGAGAATAACACGTTGTTTTAGGGTTTAGAGAATAGGGAAATCTGATTTTTCGAGTTAAGGGATGAATTTATATAACTGGGAAATTGGACCCCTTAGCTCGCCGAGCGATCCCCAAAGCTAGGGGTGACCTCACTATGGCCCTCGCTTGGCGAGGCCCTACCTCGCTTGGCGAGGCCCTACCTCGCTTTGAGCCTCGCTCAGCGAGGTCACCCTCAAAAAAGGACTTAGTCAATTTTCCTAAGTTTTCACTTTTGGACCCCCCTTACCTCGCTGAGAAAGGGCTATGGCGAGCCCCTACCTCGCTTTGGGCCTAGCTTAGCGAGCTCTTCTATCCATTTCACATTAGCCAAAATTTTACGGTTTTTGACTGCTTCGACATCGCTCAGTAATTTTGTCATAACTTCTTGCATAGAGCTTTTCTTGAGCTCCACAATATATCGTTGGAAAGCTGTATCAAATAACTACAACTTTCATTGAGGAAGTTTTCCCAAATTCGCAACACATTTTCATAAGAACTTCAATTTTGGTTTGACTTCAAAACGACCATCTTCCACCCGAATTCATCAAGAATGGATTCATATTGATATAATATCATCTTAACACTAGATTTTTACATATTCACACCTTGTTCAAGTTTTTGGGGTGTTACAAAGAACATAATTATAATCACAACACATCAAGAATCATGACTCATTTCAAGTTACTACTCAAAAATGCCAATATTCTTATATTCATGACCCATTTTCTATCTCCTTCTACAATCCAAGTCTTTCAACCTCTCAATAATTTAAACAACAAGGAATGATCATAAAACTTATCTTTGATAATGTGGGAATGAGCTTTGAGTGGAAATACTTCACTTGAGCAAAACCCTAGTTCCACTTCCAATGAGATTTCTTGCCTTGGATGAACCCTAGTGAGTTTCTTACACTGGTTTCTCTTGGTTTGATGAAGTTGATCATGAGTTTCTCTTGAATTGATGTTGATGAAATATGTAGAACACTCTAGAATCCTTGAGAGAGATGGAGAAGTGGAAAGAATGAGAAAATGAAAGTGGGAACACATATTTATACTCGCAACTTATTCATCCCGCCGAGCATTATACGGACCGTACAAAATTGTACGGTCCGTATAAGTGTCCGTGGTTCACCATCAGAGAAAACATTTCCTCTGTTGGGTTATACGGCCCCTTATACGGACCGTATAAGTTGGTCGTATAACTCCATTTCCCTAAAACGATTTTCGTCGTTCGTTTGATCTCCAATCCTTATGGAACTTTCTTAACACTTGTTTAACACTTTATTAACAATCTAGGGGACATTATAACTTCTTCTCCAGATGTTATTAAGCCATCATTAACTTGGTACTTTGTGAATCCCTTCCGATGCACAACGTATACCTCGCCTTTCTTGACGAACTTTCTTCTCTTACCTCGAATGTCTTTGAAATCTCAATGAGAACCATCAAATACTATTTCTTACTTGTTGAAGCATCGTATACTTCGCGCCCTTCGTTAGCCTATTCACTTTGCATCAACGGGAAATTTTTCGAGGTGTAACATTCTTCCCCCCTTTTAGAACATTCGTCCTCGAATGTTAAGTTATCGGGAATTCTATGAAAATTTTGCCAGAGTTTCCCCTGTAATGTGGCACTACCTTCCTGTCACAACAGCCCATAATAACAATCCCTCACACGGCTACAACATAATAGCAACAAAATTTGGCCACACACGACCCAAATGCGTAAAAAGGAAACATACATACCTCATAATCCTGATGTTTCATCTTGGATCTCTTACGGGGATGAAATAAGTGTGGGTGCTTGGACTTCATATTTTCTTCTGCCTCCCAAGTCATTTCTTCTCTGTTGTTGTTCCTCCATAAAACCTTAAATCGAGGCTACTTTTTATTTCTAAGTCTCCGTACTTGCCTATCTAGTATGGCAATGGGTACTTCTTCATAAGCCAACTTTTCTGTCACTTGAACATCATCTACTGGCACGATCCTATTAGGATCTCTAACACACTTACGGAGCATTGAGACATGGAAAACCGGATGGACTGATTCCAGTTTCGAGGGTAAGTCCAATTCGTAAGCTACCTGACCCACCTTGCGGACAATTTTGTAAGGTCCAATGTACCGAGGACTCAACTTTCCTTTCTTACCAAATCTCATCACACCTTTCATTGGTGACACCTTTAAGAACACCCAATCATCCACTTAAAATTCTAGGTCTCATGGACGGTTGTCCGCATAAGATTTCTGGCGACTTTGGGCTGTTAATAGTCGGTCTCGGATCACCTTGACCTTTTCCACCACTTGTTGAATCAATTCTGGACCTATCAGCTGTGCCTCTCCTACTTCAAACCACCCAATTGGAGATCTACACTTTCTTTCATATAAGGCTTCATATGGAGCCATTCGACTACTAGAATGATAGCTGTTCTTATATGCAAACTCAATAACAGGTAAGTGGTCATCCCAACTACCACTGAAATCTAGTATACATGCCGGTAGCATATCTCCCAAGGTCTGAATAGTGCGTTAGCTTTCCATTTGCGTGATGAAATGTTATGCTAAGCCTCACCCGAGCACCCAAACCTTCTTGGAAAGACTTCCGAATTAGTCAGAATTGTGCTCCTCTATCTGTAATAATAGACACCGGAATACCATGGAGTCGCACTATCTCCTTAAGATATAACCTTGCATAATCTTCTGCTGAATAAGTAGTTTTGACTGGAAAAAAAGAGTTGTTTTCGTGAGTCTCTCCACGATTACCCATATGGAATCATACTTGCCTCGGGAATGAGGTAACCCCAGAATAAAATCCATGTTTATCGCTTCCCATTTCCAAGTTGGAATTTCCATTGCTTGTAATAATCCTCCTGGCTTTTGATG
Source organism: Lycium ferocissimum (assembly GCF_029784015.1). Taxonomy (NCBI): domain Eukaryota; kingdom Viridiplantae; phylum Streptophyta; class Magnoliopsida; order Solanales; family Solanaceae; genus Lycium; species Lycium ferocissimum. The sequence goes on along the minus strand of NC_081349.1, from coordinate 62,344,466 downwards.
TTCAATTTTCACTTGTTTGCAGTTTGGACATTGGGTTACAAATTCTGCTATTCTTTCTTCATTCCATCAATACATTAGCTTGAGGTCATGATACATCTTCGTCGCTCCTGGATGAATAGAATACCGAGAATAGTGAGCTTCTTCTAGAATTCGACAACGTAATTCTGTAACATTTGGAACACATAATCTGCCTCGGTATCTAAGAACTCCATCTATAGAAGTTTCAAATGGTGACTTTTCTTTCTCATGGAATGTATCTCTATAATGGCTCAGAGGAGGATCTTCATACTGGCACTCTTTCACCTCCATGTCCAAGGATGAAACTGTTGGATTATCGATACCAATTCCTGCACTGCCTGAATCAATTGGACGAAATCCAAGGCTAAATAGTCAGTGCGGAGCTCACGAATTAATTCCTTTTTCTCCTATGGGGAGGGAGCCCTCACATAGGCTACCCATTGATCCGCGCTAAGTGTATCAGCTACTACATTTGCCTTTCTGGGGTGGTATAAAATACTCACATTATAATCTTTCAGTAGCTCTAACCACCACCTCTGCCGTGGGTTTAACTCCTTCTGCTTGAAAATATACTGGAGACCCTTGTGATCCGTATAGATATCAACATGTACGCCATACAAATAATGTCTCCACATCTTTAGTGCATGAATAACTGCAGCCAATTCAAGATCATGAGTTGGGTAATTCTTTTCATGTTTTTTTTTAAACTATCTTGAAGCATAAGCAATGACTTTACCGTGCTGCATTAATACACATCCTAACCCTACACCAGAAGCATCAGAATATACAATATAGCCATCTGGCCCTTCTGGGAGTGTCAAGACTGGAGCTGAAATTAGCCTATCTTTCAATTCCTAAAAACTGCGTTCACAAGCATTATTCCACTGAAATTTAGCTGACTTCTGGGTTAGCTTCGTCAACGGTGATGAGATAGATGAGAACCCTTCCACGAATCTTCTATAGTAACCTGCCAATCCCAGGAAACTACGGACTTCTGTGGGCGTTGTAGGCCTTGGCCAAGCCACCGCTCTATTTTCTGAGTATCAACTTGAATGCCATCAGCCGAAATAACATGACCCAAAAATGTCACGGAATTCAACCAAAACTCGCACTTTGAAAATTTTGCATACAATTCTCAAGTTCGAAGAATTCCAAGAACAATACGTAAATGGTCTGCATGTTCTGATTTTGTGCGAGAGTACACCAGAATATCATCAATGAACACTATCACAAATAGATCCAAAAGAGGCCCAAATACATTATGCATCAAATTCATAAACACTGGCGGAGCATTAGTTAACCCAAATGACATTACTCGAAACTCATAGTGGCTATATCTTGTTCTGAAAGTTGTTTTGGGGATATCTTCTTCTCTAACTCTCACTTGATGGTACCCTGACCTTAGATCTATTTTGGAAAACCACTTATCACCCTGTAGTTGGTCAAACAAATCATTAATTCTTGGGAGAGGATATTTATTCTTGATCGTCACTTTATTCAACTGCCTGTAATCAATGCACATCCCTAGGGAACCATCTTTCTTTGGCACAAATAGGACTGGTTCTCCCCACGGTGATGAACTGGGCCTAATGAATCCCTTTTCAAGCAAATCCTTCAATTGTGCCTTTAGCTCTTTCAATTCTGCAGGAGCCATTCGGTAAGGAGTAATAAAAATAGGCTTGGTGTCCGGCAACACATCAATAGCGAAATCAATCTCTCTTTCCAGAGGAAGACCTGGAAGTTCATCGGGAAATACATCCGGAAACTCATTCACTACCGGGACGGATTGGAAAGTTGGTGACTTTGCTTCCGTGTCATGAACTCGAATTAGGTGATAAATATAGCCTTTAGCTATCATCTCTCTTACCTTAAGGTAGTAAAGAAACCTACCTCTGGGAGACGCTGTATTACCTTTCCATTCAAGCACGGGTTCTCCCGAATATTGGAATTGAACAACTTTCGTTCGGCAATCGATAATGGCATAACAAGAGGCCAACCAATCCATAACCATAATCATATCAAAATCTAGCATTTCCAGCTCAATTAAATCAACTTTGGTCTGGCGTTCACATACCACAATTACACAATTCTTGTATACTTGTCTAGCTATCACCGGATCACCAACCGGAGTAGACTCCTCAAATGGTTTAATTAGATTGGGATTCACCCCAATGCGACCAGCAATATATGGAGTAATATAAGATAATGTAGAACCCGGATCTACCAATGCATATACGTCATGAGAAAATACGGATAGTATACCTGTAACCATATCCGGGGAGGACTCAAGATCCTGTCGTCCGGCCAAAGCATAGGTACGGGGCTGGATCCTACCTGAACTAGACGCTCCCCTTCTGCCTCTATCTCGACCTGCTGGAATTTGGGGAGTCTGCCCTACCGGGCCCACTGAAGAAGAACCAGCCGCTGATCCTATGGGCTGAGCCCTACCTCTACCGTACCTCGAAGGGCAATCACACATCACGTGCCCAGTCTGTCCACAAACATAACAAGCGTCTGATCCTTGGCGACATGGCCCCAAATGTAACTTTCTGCACTGACTACATCGTGGAACTGGTGGTCTCTTCTGGCTATAATCGCCCCCAAACTGGGAACCTGAAGCTCTCGAGCTCTGACCACCGCTGAATGGATAGAGTGGTCAAATCTCCTACCCGCAAATTGTGGAGGTATACTCGTCACTAACTGGCCCGAATATCTAAAATATGACTGTCTGGATCCCCCTCTATAGTCGCTACCGGCACCAATGGATCTGGCCCTCTTACTTTGCCCTCTATCAATATCACGCTCACCCCTTTGCGGATGCTGCTGCTCTTCTAGGTTTTGGGCATGGGCCTGAATGTATAATATATCCATCCCCTCTTGCAATGAAGCCGTTAAACAATCTTTAAATAAATGTGGCCCTAGGCCACTGCACAAATTGCGGCACTCTATCACCCATGTCGGACACCATAGTCGGAGCATATCTAGCCAATGAATTAAACTGAAGGCTATACTCCCGGGCACTCATATTCCATTACTTCAGATTTAAGAACCTATCCTCTCTAGCCTTGGCGACCTCGTGTGGCAAATAGTGGCGGATAGAGGCATCTTACAAATTCTGCAAATCGGAGGAGGTGCATTCTCCTTTCTCGAGGATATCCAATTATTATACCATAAGACCGCCACATCCCGGAGTATATAAGATGCCAACTCCACAGATTCAGTTTCGGAGGCATGGATAATCTTTAATGTTCTCAGCATTTCATCAATAAAACCGTGCAGGGCTTCATCCAGCTTTGACCCGAAAAACTCCAAAGGATTTAAACTCATGAAATCACGGGCTCTAGTACTAACTGCCCTATCACTTGGACCCAAACTCTTCCGCTGTGCGTGGGCGGCAACTAACTGTGTCAATAAATAAATAGCTTCGGTCATTTGTTGACCCGAAGCCGGCCCGTGGAGGAAGCTGTAGGGTGACAGTGAGTCGGAGTCGCCCCTCTTGCTCTTCTAAAACAGGCAGAGTGGGAGAGGTATTAGATGGAGCCTCATTATGTGATTCATCCTCTTCTATATCCGTTGGCGACTCCCTTTCTACCCACCTTTCTATCGTAGTCTTGCCCTTCACAGTCGTAGCTTTTCTTTTCAAGGCATCCTCTAAATCATAACACACTATTAGGGAGGAGAAAATCTTATAACACGGCTCTATCGCACGATCTCATAAGAAGAATGGTCATCTTTTCCTAAATGCCCCGTAGCCTCCGTTTATAAGTGTGGCGCACAACACACCGTAAATAAGACTCTACTAGGACACGGCTCGTAGACACTTCCTAGGACTGAACCCAGAATCTCTGATACCACTTTTGTCATGACCCGACGAGGGGCCATGACGGGTACCCGAAGCTAACTGCCGAGCACCAATCATTCTAACACTCATCACACTTATCCTGCATACATTTGTTGTCCTCACACATCTAATCATAAGGAAAGCCATTTTTTTTATTTCAAGCATATCTACATTTAAATACATAAGCCCTTCGGCTATCAAAATAAAATAATATATACACAATGAGGAAAATTGTGAGACCATAATACCCACACATACGTATCTACGAGCCTCTACTAGAGTACTAGACATATGGGCTGGACAGGACCCCGTCGTGCCCAAAATATATGTACACAAAATAATAATCAATGGCACCTCCGGAACAATGGAGTGCTCTCAAAGTCTGCTGATAACTCCTACGAATCTGGATCACCTCCCTGTCTACCTGTGGGCATGAACACAGCATCCAAAGAAAAAGGACGTCAGTACGAACATTGTACTGAGTATGTAAGGCATGAATAAATGAACGTAATAAAGAAATCATGAAACATAAGATGAGGCTATAACCTTCTTAACCTTTTAAGGGTAAGTGCATTTTATACATATCACATATATCATCATGTCACATTATCATCGTCGTTAACCCGCGTCTGGGTAACCATCATACGCCGCCCACTAGTGGTGTCATGCTCGGCCCTCTAGGCTCGGTGTAGTCATAAGCAGCCCGCCTTAGCGGTGTCATGCTCGGCCCTATAGGCTCGGTGTAATCATATGCAGCCCGCCTTAGCGGTGACATGCCCGGCCCTATAGGCACGGTGGAATCGTATCATCATGAACTCATCATAACTCATCATTATCATACATTGGTCATAGAATATGCATTAGAGCTTAAAGACAATTTATAACTATATCGGGGTGACATAAGGTGGAAAACCCCTGATTACATTATGGAGTGATCATATTCATCATATTTCACCTTGAAGGAACTAACATTGTAAAGTGAGTGTACACAATGAACAACATCAATGGATTATACTTAGGATCATTACGTTCATGGAACATCATACCATGGACTTTAGAATTCTTTAAACTTAACTCATCATACTCGATATCAAACTCGTAACATATCTCATTTCTTTATCTCATGTGAAGCTCTTTATAATCGTAGACTCATAACTTCCGATAAACATAAAGGAGAGTCATGGAAAGATAGGAGAATTCATGCCTTAGGAAGAAAGGACTAGCCTTACATACCTTTTCGTTTAGCTACTCTATCGCTTGAACGTTCTTCCACAAAGCTCTCGTTTCTACCTCAAGGGAGTTTGTACTAGCATTAGATAATCGATAACTTAAGCATGCTTGACTAAAGCTAGAGAAAATTGGCCAGCATTTCCTTTGTTTATACAACTTTCTCCATATCATATATCAACTCCCAAACATCTATAATAACATTCACAATATCATAAGCAATAATCTCCATTCACCTATATTCTCCACATTTCCCAATTTCACTTCAAATAATCCATAACCATGGTCATAGTGCACTATTACATTTACTCACATATAATATTTATTCCATGTTCTTAATATCATTCGTAACATAATTATAATCGGAACACATCAAGAATCATGACTCATTTCAAGCTACTACTAAAAAATGCCACTATTCTTATATTCATGACCCATTTTCTATCTCCTTCTACAATCCAAGTCTTTCAACCTCTCAATACTTTAAACAGCATGGAATAATCATAAAAATTACCTTTGATAATGTGGGAATGAGCTTTTAGTGGAAATACTTTACTTGAGCAAAACCCTAGTTCCACTTCTAATGAGATTTCTTGCCTTGGATGAACCCTAGTGAGTTTCTTGCACCTGTTTCTCCTGGTTTGATGAAGTTAATCATGAGTTTCTCTTGAATTGGTGTTGATGAAATATGTAGAACACTATATAAGCCTTGAGAGAGATGGAGAAGTGGAAAGAATGAGAAAATAAAAGTGGGAGCACATATTTATACTCGCAACTTATTCATCCCGTCGGGCATTAGACGGACCACTTATACGGTCCGTATAAGTGTTCGTAGTTCACCATCAGAGAAAAAATTTCCTCTGTTGAGTTATACGGCCCCTTATACGGGCCGTATAAGTTGGTCGTATAACTCCATTTCCCTGAAACGATTTTCATCGTTCGTTTGATCTCCAATCCTTATGGAACCTTCTTAACACTTGTTTAACACTTCATTAACAATCTAGGGGACGTAATAACTTCTTCGCAAGACATTATTAAGCCATCATTAACTTGGTACTTTGTGAATCCCTTTCGATGCACAATGTATACCTCGCCTTTCTTGACGAACTTTCTTCTCTTACCTCGAATGTCTTTGAAATCTCAATTAGAACCATCAAGTACTATTTATTACTTATTGAAGCATCGTATACTTCGTGCCCTTCGTTAGCCTATTCACTGTGCATCAACGGGAAATTTTTCGAGGTGTAACATATAGGACATTTAGGATGATGTCATTCTTTCTCTCTTAGATTGTGCGATATAGCCATGTGTTAAGCGTTCGCTTCTAATGAATTGTTCTGATTTCAGCGATCCCCCGCAATAAAACTACAGCTGCCCAGAAGGGCAAGAGAGCGACGAGGGTGAGGCCATGGGCGCGTACTCGGCGGGCCACGATGGCCCGACGAGAGATTCGATGTATGAGGGCGGCTCGAGACGTCGCATACCCCACCTCCAGCACCTGCCCCAATTCCTCAGCCGAATGCAGAGGGCCAGGATGTCCAGGATGTTGTACATTTGTTGACCAGATTAGTAGCCGCCCAGGCACAGCGGCAGGGAGTTGATGTTGACCTAGCAGACAGGGCCAGTAGCTCCAGGGTTAATACCTTCCTTAGGTTAGGTCCTCCCGAGTTTTTTGTGGTAAAGCAAAATAGGAACCCTGAGGATTTCATTGATGGTATGCAGAGGACCTTGAGGGTTAAGCATGCGGATGAGGTTGAGTCAGTAGTGTTGGCTTTATATAGACTCCGGGATATTTTGATACAGTGGTATCAGGCATGGGAGTTATCTAGGGGAGAAAATGTCCCTCCCCAGGGGGGCGAGAGTTTCGGAAAGTTTTTTCCACCATTATTTTCCTTCCCCAAAGGGCTAACGGGGGGGGAAATTCCTCCCTATTGAGAGGGCGGATGAATAGCAAAT
>NC_081349.1:62332394-62337324 GCF_029784015.1 Lycium ferocissimum | reverse complement strand
CAACGGTAAACAATCATTTGAAAATAAATATGTAATTCCATGTTCTAGGAGTTCTATCCTACTAAACAATTGCTAAAATAACTCAAGAAATGGGCTAATTTAAGATTCAACTGAAAACCCCCAATTTGGGTATGAGCCATAATTTTTCAATCTTCAAATTAATTGTAGCGGGTGGGTCGTTATAGGCATTTTGACTATTTTACCCCTGCTAGTTCCTTTTTGGTGACCTAGGTCGGGTCTAGTAATAACAAGGAGATAAATTAAAAATTAGGCGCGTTTGATTGTATTTGTGCACTTGTTTGAAAATTTGACTTATTTCCGTTGGGGGGTGACTTATTAAATTTTACCACTGTTAGGTATTCTGAGGCCACGGGTGAGTCCGTAGCATGTTTTCACATTGATGTGCATGTTTGGTTTTTGTCAGTAGGGCCTCGAATTGATGTTGGACTTTGGGTGAAAAATTGGTGAAAAACCGCAGCTCACCTTTGGTGTCGGACGTGACCGGCAAGGGGGGTGTACTACGGCTAGCCGATCCATCGCCGCGGGTTTCGAGATTAACGAGGTCCGCCGTAGTGGTGGGGTTTCCGCTATAGCGAGACCTCACCGCGAAGAAGGGATCAGCTGCGCAACATCGACGGGGGAGGCGGTAAACCGACTTTATATCATAAATTTCAAAGTCATTCCCCACATAACACCAAAACAATTTTCTGAAGAGTAAAAGGACATTTTCTAAGTCTAGGGAATTACCTCTTCATTCAAGGTAAACTAATCTCTATGTAGTTCATTCCCTATTGTTCTAAAAGTTCCATGACTAGCTTAAGGTCCCTCTAATTGAATGAAATATCGGAAATACTAGAAATAGTAAGCCACCTTGGATAATGAATGGGTTGTTGATTTTATTATTATTTATTCATCTAGGAGTGTAGAGCATCACTTTTTAGGATTAGAATTGATAACTTATGGTGGAAATTTCATATTGAGACCTAAGGTTCTAATAAAAATGAGAACTTTAGCATAAAAATTGCTTGAAAGGGGTTGAATCGATTAGATCCAAATACGAATTTGGAACAAGATGATTATTGGGATTGAAATTATGATAAGTTCATTATTAAATGATGGTTTCACCATTTAAAGGGTAGAATTAATTGGGTTTTCTTTCCCAATTATTGTTCTTGTTATAATAAATGATCCATTACTCACTTAGCGTTATATTGCTGAACTTTGAACATTCGAAGCTTTGCGAAAAGGAAAAGCTCTTGTGAAGTAGGTTGTCTTGTTCCAGTTCTGCATTTGAGGTAGGTTATGATTTACTTGAGTTATACTTTGATTAGTTGAATGTATATGTAATAAAATTGATAGGAGAAAGCATTTATAGGTCTTCGGACATGAAGTCTGGTTGGAAATTCCTAGGTTGGTATTGATTGACTGATTATGTGGGCTTGTCGCCATTACTTTATTACTGAAACCTGAGGTGAAATTGTTGTGTTATACGAAAGAAGGATTTCATACATACTCTTCTTTTTTATTGAGCCGATTACATATCCACTATGTTGATGAGTTAATTTACTTGAGTCTTAATATGACTTGTGCCTTGATGCCTTGTAATTCTTGAGATGATATTGTTGGCTCATCATATTCCATATTGACTGTTGGACTGGAAATACGTTTATATTTATATTATGATGAGATACAGAAAGGATGCATATAGAATGCCACATTTGACAAGGGGTAAGGGTGTGGCCTAGTTATGGGCTAGTGATCCGAGGTCATTTCAGGAGTGAGTGGTACATGGACGCCATGTGTCCCTTGAAGGTCATGGATATTTGGGGAAGAATTACCATTTAGCATTTGTGTACACGGTTGAGATACCATTATTGTTGCATTGCATTCCATCAGACTTGTATTATTCTTGTTGATGGTTTTGCCTGGACTTATCCTATTCATGTGTTGGCTAATTTTTGTTGATGACATTACTTGGTTATGTGCTCTTGTGCCTATCTTGTTAATTTTAGGAACATATGCATGATACTAATCTTTGTTGGCCTATGATATCTACAGGTACATAGTGTTTGCACTAATACTACCCTACTGTACTTGTTATGTGAGTGTAGATCGTGTGCCAGATACATCTTCCAGACCTCATATTTACCTTGAGGCCGGTTCCTGATCTGATCCGAGGGTGAGCTCCTATCCATGCCATGCCACCTGAAGATCTTTCCTTAGTGATGTCTATTTCACTCCTAGACACTTATGCTATTTCAGACAGTTATTTATTCTTGGTCAACTGTAAGTTTAGAGTCCTTGTAAGATGACTTTCGGATCTTTGGGGTTGTAATTGGTAGGATTTTCGCACATTATTTATTTGTGGCATGATTAGACAAGATTTATGATTTAATTATGGTTATTGATTTATGATTGTTTAAATGATTAAGTAATTGGATAAGGGGATGGTTCACCCACTAGGGGAATTAGTGTGGGTGCCACTAAAGGCTATTTGGGTCGTTACAAAGTTGGTATCAGAGCTTTAGATTTATCGATCTAGTTGTACAAGGACATGTCTAGTAGAGTCTTGCAGATCAGTACAGAGACGCCTGTACTTATCTTTGAGATGGGACACTAGGAAAATTCAAATTCTTTCTTTCTTTCGTGTTACTTGATTCCAATTTGTATCATGACGATTCATATTGGTATCTAACTTTCCTTTCTATTCTCTCATAGATGGTGAGGACACATGCAGCAGCAGCAGCAGCAAATGAGGTACCCGAGCAGGCCGCTGGGGCTGCAACTCGGGGTGGAGGTCAGGCCTGGGGCCGAGGCCTTGGCTGAGGTAGGGAACCAGTAGCACCAGTAAGGGACGGGGCTCTTACAGCTGGTCAGGATCACGCTGGGTCCCCCGAGCCCCAAATAGTTCCGAACGAGGCGAGAGGCTGCAACATCACCGCTTCCGAGAGAGAGAGAAAGTAAGGTGGTCGTACTACAGCGGCAATAGATGTTATGGGCCGAGTGTTGGATTTGTTAAATAGTTTGAATGAGGTAGGTGTACTACCCCGGCAGTTCCGAGCAGTGGTCGGGGTACGAGATTGCAGTCGTGCTCCAAAACAGGCATCCGTGCTTCGTAGGTACAAAGATGTCACAGCGCGTGGCCCCATGTTTAGATGAGGCTCTAAGACTTGAGGTATTTCCTAGACTAGTGGCAGTGCCGGTGCTGATCGGTGATGAGCATCATTTGTTTTAGAGGTTCACTAAGATGAAGCCTCCAGTCTTATATGGCACTGATGTTGAGTATGTTTATGAGTTCATCATGGACTGTTATGAGAGGCTCCATCAGATGGGGGTGGTGGAGAAGTTTGGTGGCAAATTTATGTCCTTCCAGCTCTTAGGTGATGCTAAGTTATGGTAGAGGGATTTTGTACAATTAGGTCAGCGGGATTGCTTCCGTTGACATGGACTCAGTTTTATCAGGTCTTCTTAGAGAAGTATGTTGCTCGTACTTTGAGTGACAGGAAGCATGATGATGTTACACCTAGGAAAAATTTCACATCGTTTGCATTATAAGTAAACTAACTCAAGCCTAACGTGGATAGGAAGACCTTACAAGGTTAAGTAGGATATCCAACAATTTCGCGTCGTTTGCATTATTTGGATTGGTGTCATGTTTTTGGGAAGATTTTGTGTCATTTGAGATATACATTGCTTAGCATTACCTTGAAGGGGAGTTATAGGTCTCCTTGGATGGTTAATGAAGTTTTATACAAGTGCCAAGAAGGTTTCATAAGGATTGGAGGTCAAACGAATCGAAAAGAATGCATTTACGCGAAAATTGGAATTTGTGGACAAGTATGCACCCGCAAACTAGCCAAAAAGTTGCCATTTTGGCTGGGCTCACTGCCCAACATCACCCCATGTTTTGGAGAGAGTATGTGGCTGCATATCAAGTTTGTGGTGCCGCATACTCCCCGCAACACGGAGCGGTGGGGCGGTTGAAAACTCTTTTTAATGTCCAAAAGATCCCATATTTCATATCCACCTCCCACACTTATCTCCCCATATTGTTAGAGAGTTCTTGAAGGTTCCAAAAAACATTCCAAAACCTTCCACACCATCAAAAGAGAAGATCAAACATCAAAACCCCAAGACAATTCATGAAAGGCGATTATCCTTGTTTCTACTCAATGTTGTGATGAACTTGGTCTTGGAAGGAGTTGAGTGAGGTGAAGTCTTCTACAACAAGTTATGTTCTTCATATTATTTATATGATTGAGTTGGTTTAAATGTTTAGCAAGTTTTGGAAAGGAAAGAATCATAGTAGAGAAGTCACAAAGTATTGAATTGAAGTTGATGGCTATGAGTTGAATTTGAAAGGGGATTTTGGATTGATTTAAGATTAATTTGAATATAATTCCATGACTATGGTATTGGTTGTGTTGTTATGGTTGTTTGGGAGTTGTTTTGGGAATTGGTTGAAGAAGACAATAGAGGGGAAGTGCTGCCCAAATTCTTCCTAACACGGAGTATCGATTGATTGATCTTCGTATGAGTGGCTTGTTTCGTACTTGTATTAGCCTGTGAGTGGCTTGTTTCGTATCTTGTTGCCTGTGAGTGGCTTGTGGTGATAGTGAATTCGTCCAGTGAAATAATTGGTCGGTAAACTCGTAAGGAGTTAAGTTAATGTGTCCGCTGGCATTGTTGGATCCTTTGATTTAATTTTTTAATGTTGCCGACTCACTTTATTCCCGGGTTAGAACTCGTTATTTTCATTGATATCATTTTATTGATTTTATTCATTATATCTTGTTTTGTTAACTATTGCCCCTTAGGGAGAGTCACCGAGTACTCAGTGACTGTGCATACCATTGTTACGGTATGTTGCATCATCGAGGTGAGTTTGTGATACGCCACGACCTAAGAGAACTTCCTACTTTCGAGAATT
>NC_081349.1:62324868-62332294 GCF_029784015.1 Lycium ferocissimum | reverse complement strand
ATCAATGTTGTCCCAATCCATTGTCCCCTTTGATCATCATTCAACGACGTCCCCGTATCTATAGCTTTCTTAACAAAAGTGTCAAGCCATTCCAAGCTCTTCAATGAAACATCTGCCTCCTCTATCAAACTCTTAATTATCTCTTGATCATATTCTGTTTTTGCTTGATGATCCATTTCTCTTCCTTCCATTCGTCATTTCATTGTTCTAACCTGGATTGTATTCGCAGCTTCCCTATCCCCGGGAAATCTATATAGATATGGCTCTGGAGTAGCGGTACTAGCTAGTTCGGCCTTAAGCCACTCGTAGTAGTTTTCTTTGTGACTTGGATTGTTTGGATCCTCATCCAACTTATCTTCCCTTATCACATTCTTCCAATCTTTCTGTCATGCACCAAAACTCACCCTAGACGTGACCAGCATCCGAGGTCATGAACAACATCGGAAGAACCTTATAAATCAATAACGTTAAACCTTTTTTCGATAATCTTTCATTTATTTTAATTAAACAAGTGATAAACAACTAAATAAAATTTAAGATCATAATTATGAAACAAAATCAGCGGAAGTCAAATCAAATACTTAGTTAATAAACGTGGCACAAATGCCCCAACGAGTCATACGAGACTCCAACACACTACCCACAGCCTGACAGCTATCTAAGGAGCTTCTAAGATAATGAGTAATGTCTAAATCATCGGGACGCAGCCCGAAACTAAAATACGAAAAGTAAGGATAGAATAGTGCCCCACGAACAATCATGTGGGCCCATCGAATGGTCCCGATAGCAGCAGGTTCTCTTAAGTCGTAGGCAAATCACGAACCTGCTCCTCAATGATACCTAATATACCATAAAAAACAACAATGGTATGCCTGAGTACTGGGTACTGAGTGGATCTGCCTAAGGGGCAATAGTTAACAAAACAAGATATAATGAATAAAATCAATAAAATGATATCAATGAAAATAACAGTTCGAACCCAGGAATAAAGTGAGTCAGCAACATTAAAGAGCCATCAAAGAATCCAACAATGACAGACACATTAACTTAACTCCTTACCATTTACCAGCACAGCATTTCACTGACGAATTCACTATCACCACAAGCCACTCATATGCACCAAGATACGAAACAAGCCACTCACATGCTAATCAAAGTATGAAACAAGGCACTCGCAGGCAGATCAATCAATCGATACTCTGGGTTAGGAAACCACGGAGGCTAATCGTCCTCTGGACTCACAGCAATAGATACTCCAGGCTAGGAAGCAACGGAGGCTAATCATCCTCTGGACTAGCATAGCCAAAGATACTCTGATCTGGGAAGATACGAAGGCTAATCGTCCTCTGGACTAGCACAGCAATAGATACTCCGGGCTAAGAAGCAATGGAGGTAAATCGTCCTCTGGACTGACACAGCAATAGATGCTCCGGGCTAGGAAGCAACGGAGGTCAATCGTCCTCTGGACTGACACAGCAATACTCGTATCGATACGTTAGGATCCATAACGGCTAATCATCCTCTGAACTAGCACAACTTGCCCATACATGCCAAACACAAACAAAATACAAATCATGGCATATTACCGAATCATCAATCATGGCTTAGAGCCGAATCTCACTCCTCAAGTCATCATCTCAAAATAGAGGCATTTCAAGTCATAACCGATTTAGAATCTTATTCAAATCTCTTATTCAATTTCAAGTTCAAGAAACCAATTCAACAAAACAACAAGTTTAAGGTCCGAGATTCAATAATCACACTACAATGGTTTTAGATGTGAAAGATTAGAGCTATAATCTAATTCTACTCATGTACCCCATTTATAGAAAAACCAGGGTTTTGATGTCTAGAACGTGTAATCACGGATTCTAATCCCATAGGATAACCTACACTAGTCTAAACCCTTTCAATAACATAAAAAAAGTCAAGGATCATACCTTATTGAAGGAATTTCAACGTCTCCAAACGTCCTTTCTTCTTCTCCTTCTTGGGTTTCACGAATCTAGGATTTTTGGAAGATGAACTAGTGTTAATTTTATGCTAGATTAAGGAAGTAATGATGGGAATTGATCAAGAACATACCTTATATGTTTTGGGGAAACCCTAGGGTTGTTTCCTCTCAAAAAGTCGGCCAAAACGAAGTGAAAATGAATATAACGAAGTTAGGCTTTTATAAAATTCGGGAAAAAATCGCTACAGGCATAAAACGGCCTGGTGCGTCGCCTGGGGTGGCGCCCAGGGCGGCGCACACTGTGTATCCATTTCGACAGAGTTAAAATTTTGAGTTTGCTGAAAATTTATCCTAGGGTGCCGCCCGGGGCGCCACCTAGGGCGCCGCGCACGCCTAATTTTTGCACTGCACAGAAAATGTTAAGTAAAAGTAGCATAACGCCTGGACGACCTACCGTTGGAAAGGTATTTCGAAGACCCACAACTTTCATTTAGGAAGTGTTCCCAAATTACCAACCTATCTTCACCAAACTAGCTTAGAAGTCAGACCTACTGAAATTTAGACAAGTTTGAGAACTCTTACGAACTTCACTATTTGGGTTGACTTCAAAACGACTGCTTATCTCCCAAATTCATCCTGAATGGATTAGTATAGCCGAAATATCATCTTATTAATAGTTTTACACTTTCACACCTAACCCATATTTACGGGGTGTTACATTATCCCCCTCTTAGGATCATTCATCCCCGAAAGAAAGTTCATGGCTTAAGATTTTTCAGTAAACCTCAAATTTCTGAATTTCTATAGTTCTTTTGTAAAGAGGATCATTCTGAAAGATAACATACAACTAAGCACATATTTAATACATCATTCAAACCTAAACACATTGGACGAGGGATTCATATCTCTAATCTAAACTTTCACAGGGAATACACAATCGAAAGGTTCAACAGATACCTGTAGTAGGGAATAAATGAAGGTAACACGGCTTGAGTGACACTACAACAACTAGATAGAACTACGCCCCTTCGAGTTCATCCCGCAAGTCTTAAGATACGACATAAGTCTACCACGAGGTTTTAGCAATATCATTCCTCCACTATATAATGGGTTCATTAGGAAATTCAAGCCTAATTATTTTGATTGCCAATCCAGAGTTTCATGACACTCGGAAAACTAGCCTATCCCCAAAAATCACATCAAAGTTCACAATTTCTAATTCAAACACATCAAAAGTAGTCTCACGGCCCTTAACTACAATGACGCAGTGTCACACCCGGACCTTACTAGGGTGTGATGGGCACCCGACCCCGCATTCGGAGCCGAGCGAACCCGCTATCTCTTATTACCTATCTAATCTCTTTAGATTCTTAAATCAACTGAAGGTAAAATGCATAGTAAAATTTTTCAAAATCTTTTCGTCGTTTCTCAAATAAAACACAGTCTGTAAACATAAGGGCTCTATAACATGAGGTTTAATAAAAAATACATCAACTAGTGGAACCCTTCTTAAAAGCTGACACTCTAGACCCACGACTCTGTCTGCAAAGTCTCTAACTCGAACATGACTTTATAGCATAGGACTCTTGACCCGGCACCTCTCCAGGGCAATGGAGATGCCAACTCCGCTGGAACATCTTCTCCGTGCAATGGCCGATCATACGGGTGTACGCGCGGCATGAAACGCCCCCGAAGAAGAGGGGTCGGTACGAACAATGTCTTGAGTATGTAAGGCATGAATAGTAACATTATAGGAGATACAGCGATGAGTAGCAACATAGTAAAAAATGTACTCGTGAGTAATAACAGAATGGTACTGTAGAACATATCATGTACTGTAAAAGTAGTCTGTACATCGGAGTGCCTCTTAAGGCGGAGTCATGCACGCTTACTGTTACCTTTACATGCATCCATAGTCTGTCTGAATCGCATAACATCATTAGCCCGCATTCGGGCCTCCCGCGTCCGGGGTAAATATCTCTTGCAGCGCCACTAGTGGGGGTCGTGCCCGGCCAAGTAGGCCAGTGTAATTATATGCCGCCCACTACGCTTACCGCAGTGGTGGTCGTGCCCGGCTCTCTAGGCCAGTGTAATCACGTGCTGCCCACTACGCTTTCCGTAGTGGTGGTCATGCCCGGCCCTCTAGGCCAGTGTACATTCATCATAAGCATGCATTGGAGCCCAATCAAAAGCTATCACTTTATCGGAGTGACGTAAGGTCGGAAACCTCCGATTACATTATGGAATAATCAAGATCGGCATGTCTCACCTTGAAGGAACAATTATAAGGCGAGACTAACACTGAAGGATAACATCACGGGAAACATAAAACAGGATCATGACACATCATTTCATATACTTTGAAACCTTTAAAATAGTCATTATCCAAAAATAGCTTAACATTTCATATCGTCATATTCATGGTAAGAACATATCCTTGACCTATTCGTTCTAGTCATTTCCTCATATCTAGCATCATCATGGTCATCATAAAATCATAGTCGTTGTTTTGGGCATAAACTTTCGAAAATCGTAAAACTTGGATTTTGAAGAAAAATGGATATTTTGGAGAACATTCATAAACTTTTAGGAAGGAAAATCATGCGTTGAAATCATAACTTCTAACTTTTGAAAATAAGGACGTTATGGGAGCATTTATAAAATCGCAACGTATGATTCATGCCATAGAAAGAAAAGGGACGAGCCTTAACATTTCGCGCCGCGCCTTCTTGCGGCTACGCTTATTCATCCAAGCTTGGTTCCGCTATTCTACATTCAAGAAAGTTGATGTAACCATTAGATTTATTGACATATATACTTATCGTAACCTTTCAAGTTCTTTCACTTATGGTGCCGGAATTTCGGCGAAAGATCTCCCCTTATAAACATACCACCCCCGAGAATCTAACTCGGCCAAATTTTAATCAACGACATCCCGGGAATTCAACCCGACCAAACCGACAACAATACCACAATTATTCTAGCAACACTTCAATATTCAGTTCAATTCAATTCAATTCAATTCGCATAATATTCCGTCGAATCAATCGACATACTACTTCACCCGAAACCTTCAAATTTAACAACAACCATACATTCCATTATCATCTATATTCATTAACTTCAACCACATTCTTCATTCAACGTCACATGATCCATAACGACAACAACTAGAAAATCGAATTACATTAATTGACACTAACTTACCAAAACACCCATTTACCATAATCTCTCCTTACATGTCTTCATGCATTTTTATTCATTTATCTACATTCCAACAACAACAACAACATATTTTCCTCTTTCAAATTCAATCACCTTAACCCAACTTTCGATCCTCCAATCCATTTAATTCTTATTTTACATTATAGAATCTACCATAACAACAATCACCATTCTAAGTAAAATCAATTTATCACACCTTTCCATTAGCTATACCATTCGTCCAACACACATATATGCATATTTTTCATGAATTTTCCACCCATTTCTATACATTGCAACCACAAACCCAACACACAACATGAAATCAAGTCAATCTTCCATACAAAATAACACACAACACACACACACACACGAATTACCCATGCAAGTCACGGCCACACTTCAACATTCATGTTTTCATGTTTTTCACTTATTTACACATTCTACACCATACACAAACGTCCATAACATACAAAAGAAGATGAGTTCTTACCTTTTTCCTTTAACCCTTCACTTGGCTAGAGTTTGTAGCTTGCTAGAACAAATGTTTTTCTTGTTCCTCTAGCTACACCACCTTGCTAGGAACCTTTCATTAAGTAGGAAAAGTGGAAGAAAATATGTTACATCCCGTATTTTGAACGTCGGGACGATTCGGGTTAACTATGATAAGTCAGGGTTATGACCATTCCGGGACACGAAGTCGAGACGTGTGACCCTCGATTTTGTCGTAGGACCTAAGTATGTATGATGATATTGGTATGGAAACACTTAAGAAAAATTGGGACCAAAGATGGAATATTTGAAAGTGGCTAATTATTGAAAAAAATGGAGGGAGTAAATCATGGCCATGTGGCCGGCCAGCTTTGAGTGGGCCATGGCCACATGGTTGGCCATTATTTGCAATAAAGGAATGACTTAAGGGACCATTATATCATCATCTTCATTAGCAAGAAAAATCAAGAACCTTGAGAGCAAAAAAAAGACCAACCATTCGGCCTTGGCAATGAAAAATCAAGACCAAGATTAAGCCTTCCCAAAATTTTTTCTTCTAAGTAAATCTACTAAATCAAGGGTGCTTGATAACGTGGAGTTGTTGTTTTTGACGTTGGATTGTTCGTTTTCATCCTTGGCCAACTTTGGACAAGTTGAGGATTTGTGAAGAAAGGTAAATTCTAATCTTGTTTTATGAGTTATGGAAGGTTTATATGTGTTGTTGTATGTTATTATGGATGAAATTCATGGAAATTCTGTATTTGGAGGTGAGGCCGTGGGAAGGGTATTTGGCCGTGCAAGTGTGTGTGTTGTGTTAAAGTTGGTGCATGGTTTTGTGTAGCATGTTTGGTTATCGTAGTGTTGAAACAAATGAAAATCATCAATATGCATGTATGTGAGGTTGGCCGAATATGGCCTTTTGTATGTGTCAAGAAATGAATTAGTTTTCTTGGAATTTTGGTTGTTGTTGTTATGTGGATTCTATGTTGGAAATAAGAGTTTAATGATTCGAATTGGTATTGTAAGTGTTATGGGCTGAATTGGAGGATTTGGTGTATTTAGTGTAATTTTTATTTTCATGGAAATGACATAGTTAGAGTATGGATTGTTGGAGCAAATCATGATTCGAAATCAAGGAATGTATTAGAGTTGAGGTTCTCGGTTTGGGGATCATTTCGGGTGGAATGGAGTGTTTGTTGGATTGTTGGAAATATTGTATGAATTATTTAAAGAGTTCTTGAATGTTGTTTGAATGGTTTTGGATTGATAATCGAGCATGCGTTAGTTTGATTACATGTTGGTTTGTATGTATGTAGCTGTAGTAAGTATAATTGGAATATTGTTGGAATGTGTGGAAAAGGATTATTAATGTTCGAATGTGTTAGAATTGATTATGGATATTGTTGGAATGATTGTTGATGTTGTTGTGTTGTTGAATTTGGCCGAGTTGAATTCTCGGGGTTGGTCCATTTATAGAGGAAGTCTGCCCAATTTTCCGTAGGATTATGTGTTAGTCGGGAATGAGCTTCTAAATGCTTATGGTTGATGTTGGTATTTATTGATGTCATGTAGATCTTGGAGAATCTTTGAGGTATAAGTTTGATTTGGATTAGCGTTGCGTGACGAGGTATGTAAAGCTTAACTCTTCTTTCTTTTGGCATGTCTTAGTTCAATATAGGCTATGATACTAGCCTCGAGGAAATTCCATTCTCATAATCCTATACGCCCATGATCTTCGCTTGTCTTTTGGTGCACTGGGGAGCAAAAGGATGGAGA
>NC_081349.1:62316032-62324768 GCF_029784015.1 Lycium ferocissimum | reverse complement strand
ATTCCAACGCACAAAATGCGGGATATAACAATGGTGATGGTTCGTTTATCATTCGTTGGGATTCTATCTTATTGGATGAGAACCTGTCCTATAAGGAAGACCCTATTGCTATTCTAGATAGACAGGTTTGCAAGTTGAGGTTGAAGGAAATAGCTTCAGTAAAGGTTCAGTGGAAGAACAGTCCCATTGAGGAAGCTTACTTAGGAGACAGAATCCGATATATGAAAGAATTATCCCCAGCTCTTCACTGAGTCAGGTACCTTCTCCTTGTGCCCTCTCTTTATCCGTTTGGGGATGAATGACTGTTTAATTGGTATCTGATGTAACGACCTGCTAGATCGTTATGCGGGGTGACTTAGAAAAACTAGACCTCCGTTGGGAATTCCGAGGCTGCGGGTAAGTCCGTAGCGTGTTTTTATGTATCTGTGCATGTTTTGTTTGCATCTGAAGGGCCTTGGATTGGTGTTGGGATTTTTGGGTGAAAACTAGTGCAAAATCCCTAACTACTAGTCAAAATGGACCGCTACAGCGGGTTAAGGGCTGCTATAGCGGGTCTGTCGTAGCGAGGCAAGGATCGCTGTTGCGGGGAAGAGGGACATTAATGAGGTCCTCCATAGCAGAAGTGTTCCCGCTATAGCGAGACCGCTGCAGCGAGGATTTGACTGCTTAAGCAGTCGACGCGAGGCAGAATCAGCATTTATTATTCTTTATTCCAAACCCATTCCCCACATAACACCCAAAATAGTTTCCAAGAACTGATGTGGCAAAATTCTAAGGCTAGGGCTAGAGTACTCTTGAAAGGTAAGTCTTAAGCCTTGACTTTGTCAATTCCATCATCATGTTTGATTCCAGGATTAGTTAAAGGTCTGTTAATGGTGAATGAAAGAGATAAAACCCTAGTAGTTAAGAAACCTTGATTAATGAGTGGATTGTTAATTTTATTGCCGTTTAATCATCTAGGAGTATAGATTATCACTTCCTAGGATGAGAACTTGTCTATTAATGGCGGAACTTGTTTGAGATATAGGGTTTCATAAAGATGATAACTTTGGCATAGAAACTGCTTGTAAAAGTGTTGAATTTATTAGAAAACCCATGAATGGGAATACTATGATGGTTTGGGGGGATTTTATGATGAATTCATGCTTAGTGGTAGTTCACTCAATTGAAAAGGGTAGAATGTAGTTAGGTTGTTTTCCCCAATTGTTGTACGGTTTGAGAAGATGATTCGAATACTCATGTAACGCTATATTTCTAGACTTTGAATGTGCGGAGGCTTTGCGAAAAGGAAAAGCTATTGCGGAGTGACTGCTTTATTCCAGTTCGGCTTTGAGGTAGGTTACAGTCTACTTGAGTTAGACTTTGATTAGTTGATTGTATGTGTTACGAAATTGATATGAGAAGCTTGATTAGGGATTCAGATATAAATTGTGGTTGGTAATTCCTACAGTTCGATATTTGTTGATTAATTATGTGATCAACTGATAAAGAAGAAGTTCGTAAACACTCTTCTTGTTGACTTGAAGAAATCCCTTATTCATGTTACTGAGGAATTGATTCTTGAGTCTTGATATGACTTCTGACATGGTGACTTGTGTTTCATGATATTGATTTATTGATTGTTCACATTGCTTATTGATTGTGGAACGGAAATACAATGTGATGAGAAAGATATTATAAATATAAAAAGGCACATTTGACAGGGGGTGAGGACGTGGCCTAATTATGGGCTCGTGATCCGAGGTCATTTCGAAAGTGAGTGGTACATGGACACCATGAGTCCCCTGTAGGTCATGGCTAATGGTCAAACACTACCATTTAGCATGTCCGTACGAATATGTGACATAGTTGAGATAATTTGTGATTTACGATTGTGTTTGGTGATTACATGGGTTGAGCTGCTCTTATTGATTTCTACTTGAGTGGATTTACCTTATCCCTGTGTTGGCTAATATTTCGATGTTGGATGATTTTTGTTGGTAGTTTGTTGAGGTTATGTGCTGTTGTTCCTATCTGTCTATCTTATTGATTTTGTGATTGCATGTATGATACTAATCTTAGTCGGCCTATGATATCTACCAGTACATAGTGCTTGTACTAATACTACCTTGTTGCATTCTATTGAGTGTAGATTGTGATCCCGAGACATCTATGAGACCTCATATTTAGTGTGAGGCCAGTTTTTACCAGATTCGAGGGTGAGCTCTTATCCATGCCAGGCCTCCTAAAGATCTTTCCTATTTTAGATGTCTATTTCATTTCAGGCATTTATGTTATTTCAAGCCATTTATTCATTCTTTATACAGTTATGTTTTAAAGTCCTTGTACAATGACTTTCAGATTTTGGGGTTGTAATAGTTAGACTTCCGCAGATTTTATTTTATTTATGGTATGACTAGGCATTTGGAGATTTTTATATCTATTATATCCTTGATTGTTTTAAAAATTGGCTAAATAATTTGGTAATCGTTCTGATGGTTGGTGAAGTAGATGGTTTGCCCACTAGGGGATTTGTGTGGGTGCCACTCATGGTTGTTTAGGTCATGACGGGAAGTCAAATAGAGATTAAGGGCATACCTTACAACAATCCTTTAGAAGTATTTCTTTGTAACACCTATAGCATTGCATCTCATCTAAAGGGGACACAACCTTGGTTTCTTAATCTAATTAATTACAATCCAATAAAAATAGGTAGTAGAAAAAAAAAACTTTTACACACTTATCGGAATACGAAACTAGACTACAAGCTAAGTACCACACTATAATAGTAACCTTTTCACACCCAGTTCCTTGTGGGTTCGACCCCAACCTAGTTAGGTTACTATATTTGACAGTGTCTGCTTTATGTCGTTTGTTAGGTGTAATTTGAGCGTATCTGTTAGATCCCGTATTTTGTACGTTGGAATATTTTAAGGTGGTCGCGGCAAGTTATGGACAAGGCTATTTTTCCGACTTTGTTTAGATATATAAGTGTTTATGAGTTTGTTGGATGGAATTATTAAGGAAAATTTGGGACCAAAAATGAAATATGAAAAGTTGGCCATTATATGAAAATGGCCATAAGTGGCCGTCCATGTGAGGGTGTGGGCCCTAGGCCACATGGAGGGATTATATATGTGTGTATTAGAAGACAAGTTAGGCATCTTCATCATTTATTTCATCTCCTAGAAAAATCAAGAAACATGGAGAAAGAAGAGGAAAGGCATACGACCATGGATGGAAAAAATTGAAGACCAAGAATCTTCACCAAAAAAATTATTTCTTCTAGCCAAACCACCAATTGGAATGTGCTCTTTAACGTGGGAGTGTTGTTGGATGCAATAGGTCACTCGTTTTCATTATCCACCACCTTAGCCAAGTTGTGAAGTTGTGAAGAAAGGTAAGTTCTAATCTTGTTTTATGAGTTATGGAAGGTTTATGTGTATTGTAGTATGTTAATATGGATGAAATTTATGAGATATGGCATGTTGAAGTGAGTCGTGTGCATGGTGTGTTGGCCGTGTGTATGTGTGTTGTGTGTCTAAGTGATGGATTAAATTCTATGTAGCATGTTTGGTTATGGTAGTGTGTTGAAATGAATAATAAATCATGAAGTGTGTATGTTGGTATGTTGGCCGAATATGGCCTTTCATGTGTGGCAAGGAATGAATCAATTTTCTTAGAGTTTTGGTTGTTGTTGTTATGTGGATTCCATGTTGGAAATGAGAGCTTAATGATTCAAGTTGATATTGTAATTGTTATGGGTGATTGGGACGAATGTGTGCATTTAGTGTAATTTTTATATTTATGGAAATGGCATGGTTAGAGTGTGAATTGTTGGTGTAAAACATGATTCGGAAGTTAGGAATGTGTTATGGATGGTTCTCGGTTTGGGGACAATTCGGGTGAATTGGAGCATTTGTTGGATTGTTGGAAATATTGTGTGAATTATTTAAAGAGTTCTTGAATATTGTTTGAATGGTTTCGGATTGGAATTTGAATATGTGACCATTAGTGTTAGTTTGATTATATGTTGGTTTATATGTATGTAGTTGTAGTGAACATAATTGGAATGTTGTTGGAATGTGTGGAGAAGAATTATTAATGTTCGAATGCGTTTCGAATTGATTGTGGATATTGTTGGTGTTGTTGTGTTGTTGAATTTGGCCGAGTCGAATTCTCGGGGTTGATGAGTTATAGGGGAAATGCTGCCCGAAATTCTGTAGAAAAAGTAATGACTTGGAATTGAATTCTTCGACGCTTATGGCTAATGTTTGGTGCCAAATGATGTTATTGTAGATTTTGAGAAGCCGAAGCTTGAGTTTGGATTAGCTTAGGAAGCAACGAGGTATGTGAAGCTTACCCTTCCTTTCTTTTGGCATGTCTTAGACGGGATTAAGGTATGATATGATTTGTGCCTCGGGGTAAATCCATTCTTAAGTTTCGAGTATGTTTGTGATTCGTATTTGCTTTGATGTTGGCATCCTTAGTATGGTCAGGCTATGGTCCGTATGTCTTTGATATGATTGAGTTTGAAATGTTGTGTAAACGATTCTTATATGTTTCTTGATATTCGTATCCTTAATGCGGTCTAGTTATGATCCTTATGTCTTTTATATGATTAAATTTTTAAGGTTTCAAAAGAGTTCTATTTTCAAAAGAATTTTGTTTTCAAGAGAGATTTGTTCCCAAACGATTTCGAAACTACGAACGACCGTAACTTTCAAGAAAGAGCTCGGATCGCTTCGATTTCTTCGCAAATGATTTCATGACAAGTAAGGACTTTAATTTTCATAGGCGGGCCCGGATTGGGTTGACGCTCATCCGCGGGTCCCGCAACTTTTCTATGTTGGTTCTAATAACTTATTTTGGGAAGAATCCAATATGACTATCTTTCCGGCCCCCGAGTATGATTACTTATTTATCTGTTGAGTTTGAAATAAGAATTTTGTTTATATACATATGATTTTGATGCGTAACTATGGTTTCTGAAGTTCGATTTGATGTGTTCCCGAGAGAGATTCGGAAGAAAACTCGATTTGACTATAGTTTTGGTTTTTAAAATGAGAGTTCATTTTGATCATTCTGTTGTGTCTGTGATGATGTCTGATATGCGTATGGTTACTTACGATCTGCTCGTGCGTTCTGTTGCTACCTCTTTCACCGGATCCCGGGCCGGTATGCTATCGTGCGCACTATGATATACTCCGGTGTTATGATGTGTTACGGTTTCCGAGACCTCGCCATAGGGCCGATTACCGTTTATGGTGTTATGATGTGATATGGCATCTGTTATGCTCTGATGATATGATATGTGTGATGTTATGATGTGTTCGGAGATGTACGGAGATTTGAAACTTCTGGTGTTATGCTGTGTTGTGGCGCCAGATGGGGTGGCGACCACGTTCTGTCCGCCGGGTCCCACTATGGAGCGCATATGATATGTGATGATGTGTGATGATATGATGAGTCTGTTCACCGATGGTGGGGCAAACCCAATGGTGGGGCAAACCCATTGGTGGGGCAAACCCAATGATGAGGCAAAATTCCACACTGGTTTAGGCAAATCCCACATTGGTTTAGGCAAATCCCACATCGGTTAGTGTTATCTCATATGACAGGTTATGATGTGTATGGTATGAGTACGATGATTATTTGCGTATGTCACCCAGTCCCATTATGGGCCAGATACAATTTGTGTTTCAGATACAAGCCTTTGGTATTCGGGTTATTGTGCTTACTTTCTGTACTCCGTACTTATGTTATGATCTCGTTTTCTGTATGCTATGCTTTACATGCTCAAAGACATATTCCGCATCGACCCCTTTCTTCGGGGGCTGCGTTTCATGCCATGCAGGTACCCACGGATGAGTAGTTAACGTTAGCAGAAGATGTTCCAGCTGGATTGGCGAGCTCCACTTCCTCCGGAATGCTGCCGAGTCCGAATGCTTGTATGGTATCTGAAATGTTAGTAGAGACTTTGCAGACAGTGTCGAGTGTGTGATATGTCGGGTTTGTTTTGTAAGCCGGTGTGTTTGTATGCATTACGCTACCGATGTGTTTGGCAAGCGGCTATATAAGCCGAAGCACCATCATGCCTTATATTACAGATTTTATACGATCGCAGATTTTATTTGATTTGAAAAAGAAAAAAAAACGAAAGGTATGTTTGTTTTCTGCAAATTTTCATTATGTGCGTATGTTATGTTTTGCGGGCCCAATATGATTATGAGTATTACGAGAGTCAGCGGGTTCGCTCGGCCCTAAGTAAGGGTCGGGTGCCCATCATGCCCTATCGAAAGTTAGGGTGTGACAGTATCAAATTTTGGCGTCTTCTTTTTCCATTTCATCACACCTTGTTTGTTGTTTTCTGTGAACTAGGTGATTATGGCCGAAAGATGAGGTGGACGTGGAACAAATGGTAGTAGGGTTGTGAAGGTAGTTCCCCAATCACAGGAAGTTGATGACGACGAGAATGCATTTGTAGATTACATGCAAAAGGTGGAATATGCATCTGCTATTGTTCCATCTAGGGTCGGTGCTGCAAGTTGCAAGATTGATAGTTCTATCTATCAATTGCTCAAGCTCGAAGGGTATTTTTGAAACACTACCGATAATGACCCTCACCAACGCTTGAAGAATTTCGTTGGTGTGTGCCAGATGCATACCGAGAATGGTATCCGATTGAGAATTTTTCAAATACTCTTTAGCCGGTGAATCAAGAGATTGGTTCGAGAAGTTCCCCCAAAATTCTATTCATACATGGGGTGAGTTGGTGAGTATCTTGCTTAAGAAGTGGTTTCTGCCATGCAGAAAGCCGAACTTCGAGACAAAGTTTTGAGTTCAAGCAACTTCCGGTGGAATAATTATATGAAGCTTGGGAGAGGTTCAAGCAGTACTTGATGAAGTCTCTGAATCATGGTTTTCTAGAGCACACATTAGTGGAGAAGTTCTATGCAAGGTTAGATCCGATGACACAGTCATTGGCAAATAACACAGCTGGTGGGTGTTTCATGGACAAGACTTATGCCCGAATCACTCAATTGCTTGACAGATTGACTACACATAATCAAGAATGGCACTCGGGTGGTACTGATGGTGTAGCATATGGGGCTCCATTAATCAATAATATTGTGAAAGAAAAATAGGAGAGGGACCAAACTCTGGCTCAACTTGCAACCAATATTACTTTGCTCAACAGGAGGTTTGATGAAAAGGAGACAAAGAAAGTGAATGTTGTTGAAGATATGCAGACTTTGCCAAAGGGGATGTACCAAGCTCCTGAGGTTCCATATCAAGAGGGACCACCTATGCAATATGAATATGCCAATTATGTTAATAACTCTCAAGGGGGTTATCAAAGGCAGAATTACCAAGGGTCCAAATATCGAATCGAGAGGACAATGAGACCTCAAAGAATAAGTAAGGTAATCAATATGGGCGAAATGATTGGGCGGTGGTTCAAACAAGGGAACTACAACAACAACAAGAACTTTGGGACTAGAGTTCCAATCCCTATGTTCCGCAAAAGGGACAATCAAATAAGCAAGGGAGTACAAAGCTAGAAAGCATGCTCGAGAGGGTACTACCTACCCAAGAGAAATCCAATAAGACATTAAAGGGGTTGACCAAAGTTGTGGGCTCTCACACTGCTACCAATGAAAATCTTAAGTCACAGATGAGAGATATTTCGAGAGATCAATACCCTCCACAAAGGGGAGCACTCCGGAGTAATACAGTTTTTAATCCAAAAGGTGGTGGTAACAATCCAATAGCCAAGTGACATGCCATCACTACTCGAAGTAGGAAACTACTTCAAGTCATTGGGTCCAAAAGCAGTTGAGAAAGGGCCTACAGAAGAAGAAGATGCAGAGGCGCCAGTTGGGGTGCGAAGTACGGTTGAGTAAGTGCAAGATGAAACTCCTAGTGTAGTTGAAGCTGATCTTGTGCCGGAGATTCTTAAGGCTCAAAATGTGAGCAATGACAAAGGAAAAAGTAAGGTTACTGGGGAACTTAGGCCCTTAACTCAATTGATAAACATTTCACCCCCGTTTCCTTAAAGGTTGGTGAAGAAGATTGAGGATGCCAAGGCAGCTATCGAAGAATATTCTATTGCTTGATGCGTTCCAAGAGATGCCAGGTTTTGCTAAGTATTTTAAAGATTTACAGACGAAGAAGAGGCCAATCAAACATGATATAGTGAGTGTCACTCACCATGTCATCTTTGTCATCTCCACTACTAAAGTTCAGAATAAAGAGGATCCAAGGGCCTTTTTACTATTCCCTGCACTATTGGTTAGCATGATTTTGCACGTGCTCTTTGTGATAATAGGTCTAAAATTAACCTAATGCCTCTTTCTATCTTCAAGAAATCGGGGTTGGGAATGCCTAGATCAACTAGCATGCGGTTGCATATGTCTGATAGATCGATAAAGAGGCCAGTTGGGGTTATTGATGATGTGCTTGTTTGGCGGATTTTGTGATTCTTGATTGCGCAGTAGATAAAGATTTCCTATCATCGTGGGAAGACCTTTCCTTACTACCGGAAGGGCTCTCATAGATTCAGAGAAGAAGGAAATCAAGTTTTAAGTGAATGATGCACAGGTAACCATTTAGCTCAGCAAGGGAATGAAATTAACTAGTACTTATGAAAGCATTTCGGTTATTCATACTATAGATGTGGTAGATGAGGCCGTTGAATTCAAGATGGAGCAAGAGTACCTTGGGGAAGCCTTAATGGCTATCCCCGGTTAATTT
>NC_081349.1:62309959-62315932 GCF_029784015.1 Lycium ferocissimum | reverse complement strand
AAGGGGGTTGTCCCTTTTTCCCCTTGGCAAAATTCGGGGTTTTAAAACCCAAAGGGCCCCCGGGGGGTTCCCCAAAACCCTCCATTCCCAAATCAAAAAAGGGGGACTTAAGCCAAATTTATACAACCTGGCCCTTCAAGAATAGAGATATAGAGGAATAGGCAAAGCAACTTCAATTTTAAACATGAAGGAAAATACCACACTCTGTACCATTGCTACACGTAATTGCAACAAAAAAGAGGCAGGAGTGTATTCATTAGACTATAAAGTATTACAAACTGGAAGTAATCTTTGCAAATGAGGTTGACAGTTTCAAACATGAAGATATACAAACATGGACATATTCTAATTGGGGTTTTCATCATAGATATACACTGCATATATTAAAGGAAACAAGCGCAGGCCCAAGTAAAGGAAAAGTATATCCTACATCATGATCACAAGAGGGGGGACTGAATGCCCAAAGCAATACACAAAAAAGAAAGAGAAATCCTGGACAGCATTACCAAAGTGAAGAGAGCTTATGATTATCACAATTCTAGCCGAATCTTTAATTCTAAACCTCCATGATCTTCTCATTATTAAATTAGTTACACATAAAACAATCAGATTTTTTAAACTCTTCTCATGCACCAGTCCATTCCCAAACACAGAATGAGTTTTTAATTCCAAATACTTAATCTTTCTAATAGCAACATGATCTTATTAACCTGATTATATAATTAAACAATGTCAAGTAGTTATCAACCAAGACAGGTAGGAATCACAAGTTACTTATCAATTTTAGACTAAAACAGTGGCATGATTAAATATGAGCAGAAAATACAGGAAAAGGGACTAGGGTAGAGGTTCTAAATCTATGAAATGACTCAAGAAGTATTCACCAGTTTACAAATTCACAAAAATGTTTAGATTTACCATTTATAACGAGTCTACAAAATTTTGAAGATAAGAACTGTATCCCCATACTGATATAAAGAACAAAGACAACACCTTCATATTTTCAATTTAAGTTTTAGGATGACAATGGTAAAATAAGGTTTGGAAGTTGACTTAGAATAGAGAATTAGGGATGAGGGAACAAACAAATTGATCACACTCAGAATTATTTAGGAAAAAACAGCAAGACAGTGTTCATTTTTAAGGCAAGGTGTTTCATCTAAACTCTATGTGTTGGGAAAGGATGTCCAGATAGTAAACTCAGCTTCATTTATTTAAAATTCATGATAAGTGAGAAGATCATGTTTGAAGAGAAGAACAGAAAGGAACAGGTTCAAAATTTTCAAGTAAAGATAAGTGATACTGAATTATATAAGCAATCTCAGATGTCTATATAGATTTTACAATTCCCAGTCAAGACAGTGTAGATCCTAGGGATAAAATAAAATAAGAGGTCTAACTCACCCAAATTCCTCTTATTGTTTCAAAACCAAACAAACCTTACTGCCATTTATCCCACTTTAATTAACAAAGATCTTGGCATAACAAGGGATCAGATTTTATTAATGGGGCATGACACTTACATTGTTCAAACAAGGCACATTTTAACTCAAACAATTAAACATTGTCAAATACCTACAAAAGAGAATCAAGACCTTATCCAATTTTACTCTAATCTAGAAGTAGGATTATTATGTAAAATCCACATCATTCCCCCTTTTTATATTGGTGATCTATATAATGAAACCATATCATTTGAGATCACAACCCCCCAAAATAAACCAACACAAAATAGTAGGATAAATAACAATCTAGTAAAAATCAAATTTTAAATAATTCACACCCCCAACCAACACAAATCAGTGAAATTGAACAACAATAACTATTACCATATTTCCTTTTAATATCAGGGAAAAACAAACAAGTAATCCATTCTAATAACAATTAATTATAACTAAAACCACAGGGCTACCAACATATTAGACCTAAACAGTGACTAACAATAACCTAATGATTTGATAAGCGATTAATCATAACTATCACCAGATAAATAATACAGACTAAGCAAACCTCAAATAATGACTAAATCAATAATCAAATATTAATAAAGCAATCTGCAATTAGATAAAGAATTAACTAAACTACACTAATTAACACAGCAACCAACAATAATACCTAGCATAAACAATTAATTAAAAAATAAATAAGGAGAGATAATTACCTCTTTTTTGTGTAGCCAAGTCCAAGAATGGATTTGAAGCTATGATCTCCAAACCTCAACCTCAGCCACACGAACCCAAACTAATTTTAACTAGGAACTTCAACCTCTCAGGGTCGAAGCTTAAAAATATTTTAACTAAAGAAGCTTTTGAACTTTTAAAAATTCTAGCCTCAAATCAACTCAAAGTGCTGAGTTTTAATTTTTTGACCAAAATTCCGATCTCCCTTAAAATTAAGTGAGGGGTGTTCTATTTATAGAACCCCCAAATCTAAAAAATTTGTCAAAACACCGATGTGGGGCAAAACGAAATCCCAAAAATTACACTTTTAACAACATGAACGGTAAGATGGTGCTCAAAACAAATTCAACAGCTAGATCTAGCACTTAGTGGCTCGATCCAAGGCTAAACACGTTCAACCAATGAAAATCGAACATGCACAGTGCAGTACAACCAAATATGGACGAACGTTGACTCAGTAATTCAAAGAAAAAGTGAAAAAAGATGACTTGCCTTGAAATGTGATACAAACGAGTAAATAGAAAAGGATCGATGCTGACCTTACACAAAAAAGCTTGTGCAAAAGCTGCCTAAGCATGCTACCTCTACCATTGCATCGATTAGGTAGGAGAGATGAAGAGGTGCCCTGCGGCGGCTAGGGTTTTTACATTAAAAAGGAAAGGAGAGAGAGGACCTTCAAGGTCCTTCTCGTCCTCTCTACTCCCGGTATAAGTTTTGTTTAAATAAATTGCTTGGGGTGTATTACCCCTTCCTTTAATGAATGATTGGGCCGGGTGCGGCGCTTGTTAGGAACTAGTACGTCGGCTTTTAAAAAAAGACTTTTGCGAATATGTCCCAAAAGGGCATTTATTTAGGGACAAATATTAAAACGGCTAATAGTTAGAAAGGTTTGCAAAAATGTCCTCATGGACAGACTATTCAAGGACATAAATTTGAAATGGCTACAAATTTAAAAGATAATAAATAATTAATTAAAACATAGCCCAAATATAATTGAAAATCAATTAATTAAACAACTAATTCAGACTTTGCAAACTTAGCCTTTTTTAAATTCAAATCCAATTGAATATTTAAATCATGGCCACATTTAGCCTAATTAATTAATTAATTGGATTTAAATTGAAAAAGTAGCCTTAATTAATTGAACCAATGAATTTGATTAATTCAACTAAACCCACTAATAAGCTAATTTTCCAGAAAATGACCCTAATTGCCTTGATTCCATGAATTTGATCATTTCAATTGTGATCATGACTAAAATAAAATAAATGCCGACATAATCTCACAAAATAGGAACAATTAAACATATAGGGGCACATCATTACAAATTGAAGGGTAAAAATAGTAAATTCTCTATTTAATCAAATTTCCCTGGATTAATAAGATAAGGTACTTTATCTTTCCTATTTTCACCAAATTAGTAGTTATCTAAAGAAATGTAAAGGCTGCATATTAATTCTTTTTTAAACGATTTATGGCATCAATAATTGCTTTGTTAATTCATAAAATCAATTTGACTTTTCAAAATTTGAATTTATTTTATCTTGTCATTCAGGGACTCTGATTAACTAAAGTAATTTATTAGAGGTAAAAAATTAGGTGTCCACAACTTCCCCTTCGGTGTTCGGGGATGGCGAGCCTGTCCCCGAGCAACGAAATTTGACTAACCCTAATTTTTGGCTACCTCGACTCATGCATGCTTTCAAAAATAGTTTTTCACACGTAATGGCGGGACCGCAGCCACCGGGTTTTCAATATCTCGGGTTATAAGAGAATTCTGGCTAATTGTAGTTTGACTCAACTAAAAACCTCTTAAAGTGACTTGGAAGAACAGTCCTGAGATTTTCGACATAGTGATCGGGATTTCTTCTGACGACTGTTAGAATGTGACCGACTCTCGGGGCTTGAGTTTGCCTACATATCCCTGGTTCCTGGGAATCGGGTCACGTAAGTTCGACTTCTTCCGGAGAAGAGTATATCCTTATGCGGGAGTACGCCCGGACTTCCGTGTGTATTCGGCCGATTATTTATTTTTTATTTTTTAGTGGAAAAATTTAAAAAATAAGACAAGTTGTGGGCGGTACGAGGTTGGATGGCTTCCGTATCACCGATTGGAGATCTTGACTCTCGTAGGCGCCCTATCTTTAATTTGCGTAAGAAAAAGTTTCACATTTATTACATTTATTTGTCGGATCGATTGACAATCAGAGTTCCTTTTGGGCGTTTGCTTTCCTCTCTTGAACTTGAAAATATGTAGATATTCTTGTGGAAATTTAATTGAGTGGCTTTTTCGGCTTGTTTGTATGAATGGCCCTCTTGGTTGTTTGTATAAATGACCCTCTTGGCTTGTTTGAATGAATGACCCCCTTGGCTCGTTTGAATGAATGGCCCTCTTGGCTTTGTTTGAATGAATGGGCCTCTTGGTTGTTTGTATGAATGACCCTCTTGGCTTTGTTTGAATGAATGACCCTCTTGTCTGTTTGTATGAATGGCCCTCTTGGCTTTGTTTGAATGAATGGCCCTCTTGGTTGTTTGTATGAATGGCCCTCTCGGCAAAATAAATGAATGGCCCTCTTGGTAAAATAAATGAATGGCCCTCGGGGCATGCAAATGCCAATTATGGCCCTTATGGATGGATAATCTTTTTTTTCGTTCATTGCATTGGTTGTTGATCCTTGTGGCCGGATATGCCCTTTGTGCTTGTCATGACCCTTTTGGTCGCATGTATCTTTATGCCCATCTATTGTGATCCTCTTGGTCTGATGCATCTTTGTCGTTCATTTGCTCTGTGACTCTCGTGGTCAGATGTCTCTTCAATACCCCCCTCTGCTATGACCTTTCTATGTCTTTCTCTCTTGTGTAGGCTTCGCGTTGCCTTTGCTGAGTAGGATTGGTTGGTGGTATATCGGTATCCTTGGAGAAGGAAAAAACACAAATCCTGAAAACGTGAGTTTCCTAAGAAGCCAATTAGCGTCGTCATCTTCACTTTGGTGTCTCCTCCACGATACCATACGGACCCCTGCTGGGCTCGGTATTTCGAGAGATGTTTCAGGCACGCAATTATTCTATATATATTATTATTATTATTATTTTTGAATTCAGAAACGCATGTCGTTTTTTCATAAAGGTAAATGTTGTTTCATCTTTATTCTGGTCTTTTTTTGAAGAGTCTGGGTTCCTTGGAACATGGTTGTAGCTTTCGGGGGAAATTTTTTAGATCTTAAAAAAGCTTTGGGTATCCCTTGTGTTGTCTTGCTAAGCGGGAATCTTTGAGGTCAAAAAATTTTGGGGTTATGCTTTTCTTTGTGCCTTTTCGTTGGCCGTTTAGGATTTTGATTTCCCAAAAAAAACCCGATGTGGGTTGACGCTATCCGGTTCTTGTATTGACCCTTGCGAGCTTGATCTTGTGGACCTTTCCTGCCTTATTGCCTCTGAGGTTTTCTAGGGGTTTCTTGGTTTTCTTTTATCAGGCCGACTCGAGGGCCCTCTATCGTCCGGCGGGTTTGGGGTCGAACATAATTGGGAAAAAAGTAATTTAGTTTTGGTTTTCTAATAAAATGATCGGGAATTAATTGCCCCACGTATCCCGTCTGGGGACGGGTCTTGCTAGTTCTTATAGAGATGTTTTTTTCTCCATTCATTGATTAAAAAAACAAATTCTTTCGTCCTTTATATCAGCTGTGACCCTCGTGGTCATATATGTTGTATTTCTTTGCGATGACCCTCTCGGTCGGATATTTTCCTTACGGCATTCAAATTTTTATAGCCGTCGTGGCTGAATTACGCCTTTTTG
>NC_081349.1:62277904-62309859 GCF_029784015.1 Lycium ferocissimum | reverse complement strand
AATAATCGGGAAGAGATGACACAGAGATAGAAGATGAAATGAAGAATAAGTATCCTTACTTGTTCCCTATGTCTGCAGGTAATTTAAATTCCTCACTTGACTACACTAATTGGTAGATGAGACTACATGTTATAGCAACAAGGAAGACTTCCCTGAAAATTTTATAAGACCTTATAGGACTAGTTTAACATTCGAGGACGAATGTTCTAAAGGGGGGAAGGATGTTATATCCCGTATTTTCTTACGTCAGAAAGCGTGCAAGTTAAATGACACTAATAACGGACACAGGATTGTCCCCCAAGCTTATAGGTGGTTAAAGTGATGGTACACATGTATCGCGGATTTGAAGTTAAACCAATCGAAGAAAATAAGTTTCGTCGAGGTTCGAAATTTATTTGAATGGAATACGGTCCAAGCTATAATATCCCGTATTTTTGGACTAGAAAATTTAATCGTCCAACATGAGCAAATTTACCCGAGCTCGGAGAATTCGATCATATCCATGGGTAAAAATCAAGAGCTCGGTGTATACAAGGAATGAAGTCCCAAAATTATTTAGGACTTAACAAGTGTGACCACGGTGATTGAGAATAATATTTTATGTGTACCAAAAGGGATTATGGACTAGTGCTATGTCACATAATTATGGCAATGAGTATATGAAGTGCATTAAAAATAATTGTTATTAAAGTGAATTGAGATCAATAAATTAGTTATGTGTATAACGGATTAGTTATTGGATAAAGTGGGAGAGTAATGGGAAAAGTCCAAATGGTAGTCATCCACGTGGGACCATAATGTGAAGTAAAATACGTGACTATTGCTGTGTAATGATGGAACACGTTTTGGAGGAAAATGCAATGTAAGCATAAAAGTATTAATTGTGTGGGCTCGTATCCCACATGGTCTATGTTGGCCATTTTGTATTTAGAATAAATGTTTAAAGGCAAATCAACTAGTATGCATGCTTCATCTTGCCACGTTTTTGACCTTGTCACAAAGAGAAAATCTTATCCATTAAGTGAATAAAAATATAAGGATTAACTTTTGGGTCATTAAGTATTTTCTATCCATTCTTTGCAATGCTTTCTAACGAAAACCAGTAGCTATCACGAAAATGAGTGGTCTCTCGGCCAAGGCTTGATTTTGATGCTAGCCAAGGTTTCATACTGGTTATTTCTTTATGACTTAGAGATTCAAACGTCTATTCCCTCCGGGTTATAGCAAATCGAAGATTTCTTCAAAGCGAAGTAAGGTGAAAGAAGATTATTTTTAGCATATGAGGTAATAATTCTCCTCTACTAGATATATTTAAATTCATTCCGGTCGTAGCTAAATTGTGAGATGCGAACTACAAAATTCATTACGGGAAATCGGATAAATTATTGTTGTTATCATATGGGCTGTTTGGTGGTTGTTATGAATTGTTTTGTGGGAAGGAATATCGTGGGATTGGCTGTAGTTATTGTCGTTGTGTTTGTTGTTATACTATGAATATACAAAAATAAAGAAGTATATACAAGCATCGGTATAGGAATGTATATTGGGCTGTTTTGGAAGTGAATTAAGAATGGATTTAATTCTAGTTTGATATGAAATTGTTGGTATTATTGTTGTTGGTATTTTGATTGATGTTTGGCTAAATTGGAATTTCGAGGATTATTAAGTTTGCAGGGGAAATCTTTGCCCAAATTTTGTCAAATTTCATTCGTACTTGGATTGGTTAGCAAGTGATGTGGATAATCTAACTGTGGCCTATGTTATCTTAATTTTAGACCTACGAGCTCGAGAAGTAGACGTTGGACATTTAGATAGAGTTCAAGGTATGTAAAGCTTACCCTTTCTTTCTTTTGGCATGTCTTAGATGTAAGATATGACAAGATACGAGCCTTGGGGTAACTCCATTCATAAGATCCGAGCATGTCTACGATTCTTATTCACTTCTTGATGTTCGCCTTTCTAATATAGTCGACTTATGTTCCTTATGTCTTTTGTATGATTGGATTTCAAATGTTGCATAAAGAGTTTTGTTCCTAAAGGATTCTATGTCGAATAAAGTCCGTAACTTTCGTAGACGAGCTCGGATCGCCTCGATATGTTCGTAGAAGGTTCTATAACGCATAATGGCTCTAACTTTCATAGGCGGGCCCGGATTGGTTTGATACTTGTTCGTGGTCCCCGAGACTTTTCTTTGTATAGTTCTAACGACTTTTTGAAAGAACTTAATACGGCTATCATCCCGAACCCCGAGTATTGATTTCTTACTTATTTGTTGAGTCTAAAATGATGATTTTTATGCATATGGTTACTCACGACTCTGCTCGTGCATCCTGTTGTTATATCTTTCGCCGAGTCCCGGGCCGATTATGTTTCGTGCACACTATGTTATATTCCGGTGTGATGCAGTGTTACGGTTCACCGAGCTCCTCGCTAGAGGGACGGGCTCCGTTTATATTTGGTGTTATGCTGTGCTATGGCGTTATGATGCGTTATGGGATATGTCGGGTTACGAAGATATGAAATCTTCTTGTGTGATCTTTGTGTTATGGTGCCAATGACGGGCGGGCGACCATAGTTCCTGAGCCCCATGCATGATTTGTAATTTGAAACTAAATATTTTGACATTTTGTATATTGTACTTATTTTCTGTATCTCTTGTTTCGACTATGATTCTCTTCATCGTATTTCGCCGTGCATAATCGCACATATTAAATCGACCCCCTTTCTTCGGGGGCTACGTTTCATGCCCGTTGTGTACGTACGCCCGTTTGGTGATCCACCGCCCTAGGACATCTATTCTCATTGTTTGGGAGTGCTCCTTCGTCCGAGCTCGTATTTTGGTATATACTCTTCCGTTGCATATGTATATATTTATTCGGGGTACACGGGCCCCGTCCCGTCATATGATTCCGTTGTTCGGTTAGAGGTCCGTAGACATATATGTGGGGTGTGCCTAATACGTATGTGTGTGTTCGTATGTTTTATGTTTGGGGCGGTCCCATTCGCGCTTGACGCCGACCTTGTCGTATATGCATATATATGATATGTTATGTACAGTATGACAGCCTTGCCGGCTTTTGTGATATATGTTTGTTCTTATGCGATAATTCGAGCCTACGTGTGACCTTTGTATTTGTACAAGTACTAGTATGCCGATTCTGAGTAATAGGTGCGTATGAGTGTCCAGCTCGGACACTAGTCACGGCCCACGGGATTGGGTCGTGACATAAACATATGTATGTAACTGCCCGACCATATAGGTTCGGTGTGATCATTATTAGCCCGCTTCCGGGCCTCCCCCATTCGGGGTAAACATCTCATGCCGCCCACTAGTGGTGTCTGCCCATGCCATCATATGCCACCCGCCTTAGTGGTGTCTGCCCGGCCATGTAGGCACGGTGTAATCTCATCATTATATACTTATCATAAAGCATGCATAGGAACTCAAGGAGAAGCTACAACTCTATCAGGGTGACGTAAGGTCGAGAACCCCCGATTCCATTATGGAGTAGTCATGATCATCATATCTCACCTTGAAGGAACTAGCATCATAAGGTGAGTGTAACAACAATGAACGACATCAAGGAATCATATAAGGATCATTAGCTTCATAAGAATATCATATCATAAGCTTTGGAGTCTCTAGACTTAGATTCACCATCATCATTGCCATATTCATAACACATTTCTTATCTTTATCTCATGAGAAGCTCTTGATAATCATAGACTTATAGTTCACGGAATATAAGAGAGTTATGGAAAGATAAAGGAAGTCATATTTTAAAGATCATGCCTTAGAAAAAGTAGGGACTAGCCTTACATACCTTTATGCCTCTCTAGTCTTGTCGACTTAATGCTTTCATACAAGTTCATTATTCTACATTCAAGAGAATTCGTACTAAGATTAGATAACGGGAAACATACTTGAAGCTAAGCTAAGACGACTAAGGGCTAACAAAAATTGGACAACACTTCTTTTGTTTCTACAACTTCCTCCATATAATATAACAACTCCCAAACATCAATAACAACATTCATAATATCATAATCAATAACTTCGTCAAGTTCAACATTATCCAATTCCCAAAATTCCCTACCAAAATGATTCATGATCATAGCTATGGCATAACACCGTATTCGTTCTCATATAATACTTCTTTAACGTCATTTGTATCATTTACAACAAGATTTCACTCATAACATCTCAAGAATCATGATTCATGTCAAACTACTATTCAAGAATACCATTGTTTCCATATTTGAGCTCCATATTCCACTTTCTTCCCCAATCTAAGTCATTCAGCCACCCAATATTTTTAATAGCATGAAATGAACATAACACTCACCTTTGATTAGGTAGGTATGAGCTTTGGACGGAAATACTTCATTTGGAGAAAACCCTAACTTCAATTCTAAGGAAATTTTTAGCTTCCATGAACCCTTGTTAGCCTCCTTGCACTTGATTCCGCTAATTATTGGTGTTTGATCTTGGATTCACCTTGAATTTATGTTGGTATGATATATGGAATATTCTAGAGCTCTTGAGAGAAGTGGGGAAGATGGGAAATGAAAAATAATAACTTGGATCACTTATTTATACTTGAAAAAAAAACTGCCCCGATCATGTTATACGGACACTTATACGGTCCATATAACTTTATACGGTCCGTATAAGTGAACGTACTTCACCATCAGGGATTTACCCTTCCTGTTAAGGTTATACGGACTCTTATACGGACCGTATAAAGTTATACGTACCGTATAAGTGGTCGTATAACTCCATTTTTCCGAAGTTAATCACGTCGTTTCGTTTGATCTCCAATCCTTATGGAACCTTCTTAACACTTGTTTAACACTTCATTAGCGATCCAAGGAGCGTTATAACTTTTCCCCAAGACATTATTAAATCGACATTAGCTCGATACTTTGCAAACCCTTTCCCAAAACACGGCTTATACTTCACATTCCTCAATGAACTTTCTTCTCTTGCCTCGAATGTCTTTGGAATCTTAATTAGAATCGTTAAATACCCCTTCTTATTGGTAGGGACATCATATACATCTTACCCTGCATTAGTCTATCTACCGCGCAATGACATAAAATTTTTCGAGGTGTAACATTCTTCCCCCTTTAAAAACATTCGTCCTTGAATGTTAAGTTCTCGGGAATTCTACAGAAATTTCGCCAGAGTTTCCCCTATAATATGGCGCTACCATCCTGTCACAACAACCCACAATAATAATGCCTCACAGGGCTACAATACAATGGCAAGAAAATATGGCCACACACGACCAAAAGCATTAAAAAGAAAGCATTACATACCTTATTATAATGGCGCCTCATCTTGAATCTCTTCCGGGGTCGGAAACAGTTGCGGATATTTAGACTTCATGTCTTCTTCCGTTTCCCAAGTCATTTCCTCTCGGTTGTTGTTTCGCCACAAGAAGTTAACTGAGGCTATCTCCTTATTTCTAAGTTTCCGTACTTACCTATCTAGTATAGCAATGAGTACCTCTTCATAAGCCAACTTTTCTGTAACTTGAACATCATCTACCGACACGATTCTCGTAGGATCTCCAACACACTTATGAAGCATTGATATATGGAAATCTGGATGGACTGATTCAAGTTCTGGAGGTAAGTCTAGCTCATAGCCACTTGGACCACTCTGCGTACAATCTTATAAGGTCCAATATATCGGGGACTCAATTTTCCCTTCTTACCAAATCTCATCACGCCATTCATCGGTGATACCTTCAGGAATACCCAATCATTGATTTGGAATTCCAAGTCTCATCAACGGTTGTTCGCATAAGATTTCTGGCGACTTTGGGCTGTCAGCAATCGATCTCGAATAACCTTGATCTTTTCCACCGCTTGTTGAATCAACTCCGGACCTATCAGCTGTACCTCTCCTACTTCAAACCACCCAATTGGCGATCTACACTTCCTTCCATACAAAGCTTCATATGGGGCCATCTGGATGCTAGAATGATAAC
This sequence comes from Lycium ferocissimum, assembly GCF_029784015.1. Classification (NCBI taxonomy): domain Eukaryota; kingdom Viridiplantae; phylum Streptophyta; class Magnoliopsida; order Solanales; family Solanaceae; genus Lycium; species Lycium ferocissimum. Next base: position 62,303,860 of record NC_081349.1, on the reverse strand, counting down.
TGTTGTTGTACGCAAACTCAATAAGTGGAAAATGTTCGTCCCAACTTCCTTCGAAGTCTAATATACATGCCCGCAACATGTCTTCCGAGCTCTGAATGGTGCGTTCAGCTTGTCCGTCTGTCTGAGGGTGAAATGTTGTGCTAAGCCTTACTTGAGTGCCCAAACCTTCTTGGAAAGACTTCCAGAATTTAGCTATAAATTGTGCTCCTCTATCTGTGATAATAGATACCGGGACACCATGAAGTCGCACTATCTCCTTAAGATACAACCTTGCATAATCTTCTGCCGAATATGTGGTTCTGACTGGAAGAAAATGAGCTGATTTCGTGAGTCTGTCAACAATCACCCATATGGAGTCATATTTTCGCCGAGAATGAGGCAAGCCTATAATGAAATCCATGTTAATTACCTCCCATTTCCACGTTGGAATTTCCATCGCTTGTAATAATCCTCCTGACTTTTGATGCTCAATTTTCACTTGTTGGCAATTTGGACATTGAGCTACAAATTCTGCTATGTCTTTCTTCATTCCATCCCATCAATATATTAGCCTAAGATCATGATACATCTTTGTCGCTCCTGGGTGAATGGAATACCATGAGTAATGAGCTTCTTCTAGAATTCGTCGACGTAGTCCCGCAACATCTAAAACACATAGACTGTCTCGGTACCTAAGAACTCCATTTGTAGAAACTTCAAATGGCGACTTCTCTTTCTCAGGAAGTGTATCTCTATAGTGACTCAACTGGGGATCTTCATATTGGCGCCTTCTTACTTCCGTGTCTAAAGATGAAATAGCTGAATTATGAATACCAACCCCTGCATTACCTGAATCAATTAGACAAACTCCAAGGATAGCTAGCAAGTGAAGCTCACAAATTAATTCTTTCTTCTTCGGAGGGACCTCACATAGACTACCCATTGATTTGCGGCTAAGTGCATCAGCTACTACATTCGCCTTTTCAGGATGATATAAAATACTCACATCATAATCTTTTAATAATTCTAACCACCGCCTCTGCCGTAGATTTAACTTCTTCCGCTTGAAAATATATTGGAGACTCTTGTGATCCGAATAAATATAAACATGTACACCATACAAGTAATATCTCCACATTTTTAGTGCATGGATAACCGCAGACAATTCGAGATCGTGGGTCGGATAATTCTTCTCATGTTTCCACAACTGCCTTGAAGCATAGGCAATAACTCTACCATGCTGCATCAATACACAGCCTAACCCAACATTGGAGGTGTCACAATAAACAACGTAGCCTTCTGACCCGTCCGGAAGTGTCAGGACTGGGGCCGAAGTCAATCTATCTTTCAATTCCTGGAAGCTGCCTCACAAGCATCGGTCCATTGAAATTTTGTTAATTTCTGAGTGAGCTTCGTCAATGCTGCGAAAATAGAAGAGAATCCTTCCACAAATCTTCTATAAAAACCTGCTAATCCTAGAAAGCTTCGAAGCTCGGTAGGCGTTGCGGGCCTTGGCCAAGTCTTCACAGCCTCAATTTTCTGGGCATCTACTCGAATGCCATCAGCTGAAAGAATGTGGCCCATAAAAAGTTACAGAATTCAGCCAAAATTCACATTTCGAAAATTTAGCATATAATTCACGAGCCCGAAGAATCCCAAGGACAATACGCAAATGGTCTGCATGCTCTGCTTCTGACCGAGAATACACTAGAATATCGTCGATGAACACGATCACAAATAGGTCCAGGAAAGGTCTGAATACATTATTCATCAAATTCATAAACACTGCTGGAGCGTTAGTCAACCCAAATGACATTACCCGAAATTCATAGTGGCCATATCTTGTTCTGAAAGCTGTTTTGGGAATATCTTCCTCTCTAACTCTCACCTGATGATAACCTGACCTCAGATCTATTTTGGAGAACCACTTGGCACCCTGCAGTTGATCAAACAAATCGTCGATTCTTGGAAGCGGATATTTATTCTTTATCGTCACCTTGTTCAACAGCCTATAGTCAATGCACATTCGTAAAGAACCATCCTTCTTTCTTAGGAACAAGACAGGTGCTCCGCATGGCGATGAACTAGGTCTAATGAATCCCTTCTCAAGCAAATATTTCAATTGTGCCTTTAGCTCTTTCATGTCACATCCTAACAATGGTAGGGCATGACGGGCACCCGACTCTCATCAGAGTCGAGCGAACCCTTAAACATTCTCTCCATCAAAACCTGTCATTTCAAAAACTTTTAAAAATATGAAACTTTTCTAAATAGAAATCATTATCTTTATAACGATTATGAAAACTTTCAATCAAATAAGTACTTTAAACCAATTGAAATCATCTAAAATACATACTCTTTTAAAATCCACAAATGACTCAATCGACATCACTTTGTCGACATCTCGACAAATATACCACAGACACCGTCTCGTAAGTCTCTAAGAAGTAAACCGAATATTATGAGTCGGAGAAGGCCCCGACATACCCATAATCATACATATCTATACATGACTAAAGGCTCCAAAACGAGGTGGAACTTGCCAATCCCAACCGACGTCCAAGCATAACTCAAACAACTGGGTTGCGGGCATGAACGCAGCCTCCCCAGGCAAAAGGACGTCAGTACGGACATTGTACTGAGTATGTAAGGCGGTAACAAATCATAATCATAATTTTATTTAGGAGAGAAGAAATCACAATCTAACTCAATCTAACATTTCGCCGGAAGAAACATAAATATGCACACGAAGTCTCAAAACAATCCTTAAGTAAATAATGCAATCCAACACACATGCCGCTTCCGACATGTTAACAATGGTCCCTTCCGACAGCCGCTTCCGCTAGTATCACAATAGTCCCTTCGGAGATACCGCGTCCGCATAATAATGATGGCCCCGGACACCGCTTTCGCTTAGCTAGGGCGGTTCTTTGGGTAGCCGCTTCCGGCTTAATATCACCATCATATCAACACAAATTTAATCCAAAATTATCAACTTCAATTCAAAGCATAAGTCACCAATTAATTCATCACAATCCAGTTATTAGCTAAGGGCTTTCATAAGAAGTTATCAAATTTGTATCTCACTAGACTTAGGAGGACATACTTTCAGGTTTGAGGGTAGAATTGTTATCAAATTCTTACTACTTATATTCTACTCAATTTCATCTTATTGCCCTACCCAAAGAATAAGTAATCATATCAAGTACAAAGGGATGATACTATGGAATGTAGACATAAATCATAAACGAAATGAAGTAGTAAAATCTCACACCCCTTCTAATGGTTTTGAAAATCAAACTTTATGTTTCCTTTAGTATAAAACTCATTTCCTCAAAATCATTAGTAAAACCATATACACAACTCAACTTGGCACCTTATGAGTGTTCTCTTTGGAACAGAATAGGAGTACAATATCAATAAGCCATCACAAGAAACATTTAGACTTTACTCGTCTAAGAATGAAATCATATGGAGTACATATAGAATGAATAACAAGAAGAATCATGCCAAAGGAAGAAAGGTTTGCCTTACATACCTTGTCGCTTATGTGATTAGCTTAACTTATGCTTCCAAACACTGGCCAATCCACAATCAAGGTAAAGGAAACCCCGTAGACAACTTGAAAAAGGTTCATATACTTCTCTAAGCTCGTAATTAACTTTCGTAAATTCGGCAAGCATTTTCCCTGTAATCTTCGCTTCCCTCTAATTCCAATTCAATTTAACAACACAATCAACAACCAACAACAACAACAACCATCTCATATAATTCTCTTTAAACTCAAAGCATCAGCTCCCAAAGATATACACCAAAACAGCCCGGTATACGCTTTGCATACGATATCTTCATACACTTTATTCTCCCAAATTCAAGAACAACAACTTATCAAAAACATCAAAAACAATATCAATAATCATTTTATATCAATATCTAACTAATTCCATCCATTTAATCATACCAAAACAGCCCCCAAGTCATTTGATATCCAAAATTTATAACCGAACTTTCAACGTCATTTTCTCTATTCTAACCCGTCAAATCTATCAATGATCATGGTAAGAACATCATTAACATCTTAAACATACCTTATATGAGCAGAAACCATGAAAGCAACATCCCCCAAGTTCAACTTTTAGCTTAAAATGACGACGACAACTCGTACTACCCTTTATCCTTCACGAGCCTCGGGATTCGGGGCCTCAAACTTGATCCATTCTCCACTTTCTCTCTCTAACTCTCCTCTCTCCCTCTCTAAAAGTTTGTGGACTGCTTTATGTGTAAAATGAATGAATTTTTATGACTTTAGCCCTTATATATGGGTCTTGGGTCGGTTCCCACCGACCTTGAGTCGGGTTGGGCCGAGCCCACTGCCTAGCATTACCTTTCTGTCTTAAAACATCCATAACATTTTATCCCTACGTCACATGCAGGTCCACGACCTATGGTTGGAAAGGTATTTCAATTATCTAGAACTTTAGTTTTTGGAGTTTTCCCAAATTCCCAAATAATGATGGGGTTATGGCCTCCCTAAGTCAGATCACTCGAAAACGTAACTTAAAAACATCTTTTTGGAGGGCTTCCACTTGGATTTGGCTCAAGGATCCTTCTTGAGTTGTGTTTAACTTCACATATATTATCCATATAACTTGTAATATATCCTTTATAAAATCTCAACATGTGAACCCCACCTCAGCTGACGATTACGAGGGCTATATATCTTTTAACGTATCATTCCAAATATCATACTCATGCTGTCCTCATGCTAATACAGTAGAATTTCATCCTTTATACTTGTAATATTTGCTCCTCCTTGAGCTCACATTAAGCCTTCTGCAGCCTTAGTAACGCGAAATTTTCTGGAATGTAACATTTCAATTCTGCAGGAGCCATTCCGTAAGGAGGAATCGATATAGGTTCGGTATCTGACAACACATCAATAGTAAAATCAATTTCTTGTTCTGGAGGAAGGCCTGGGAGTTCATCTGGAAATACATCCAGAAATTCATTTACTACCAGGACGGACTGAAAAGTCGGTGGTTTTGCTTCGGTGTCATGAACTCAAACTAAATGATAAATATAGCCTTTAGCTATCATCTTCGTTGCCTTAAGGTAGGAAATAAACCTACCTCTTGGAGACGCTGTATTACATTTCCATTCAAGCACGGGTTCTCCCGGGAATTGGAATCAAACTATTTTCATTCTGCAATCAACATTAGCATAACAAGAGGCCAACGAATCCATACCCATGATCACATCAAAATCTAACATTTCCAGCTCAACCAAATCAACTTTAGTCTGACGATCACATACCACAATCACACAATTTTTATACACTTCTCTAGCTAGTACTGGATCACTAACCGGAGTAGATACCTCGAAAGGTTTAATTGGCTCAGGTTTCACCCCAATGCGGCCAGCAATATAAGGAATAATATAAGACGGCGTAAAACTTGTATCAATCAATACATAAATGTCATGAGAGAATATGGATAGTATACATGTAACCACATCCGGGGAGGACTCAAGATCCTGACATCCGGCTAAAGCATATATACGGGGCTGGGCGCCACCGAACTCGGACGCTCCCCTCCGCCACTTTATACCGCAGCCCAAATACCGGAGTGTGGGGAGTCATAAATATACCGGGGTCACGGACGAGGAAGAAAACCGCCGATAGGCTAAGAAACTCTACCACCCATCAATGTACAATCACGCATCATGTGCCCAACCTGACCACAGGCATAGCAAGCATCTGAACCTCGGTGACACTGACCGGAACGTAATCTACCACACTGGCTACATTGAGGCATTGGTGGTCTTCGCTAGCTAGGATCACCTCCAAACTGAGAACCTGAGACTCTCAACCTCTGACCCGGACCAGAATAAATAGGGCGATCAAATCTCCTGCTGGCAAATCAAGGAGGTGTACTCATCGCGGATTGGCCCGAATATCTAGAATACTGTTGCCGCTGACCCCCTCTATACTCACTACTAGCGCCGGCAGATCTGGCCGTCTTGCTCTGTCCTCTATCTATATCGCGCTCACCCCTCTGCAGCTGTTGCTGCTCTTCCAAATTCTGGGCATGAGCCTGAATATGGGAAATGTCCATCCCCTCCTGTAGTGAAGCCGTCAAGTAGTCCTTGAACAAATATGGCCCTAAGCCATTCACAAATCTATGTAGTCTATCTCCCATGTCAGCGACCATAGTCGGAGCATATCTTGCAAATGAATTAAAGTGAAGGCTATACTCCCGGACACTCATATTCCCTTACTTAAGATTTAAGACTTTATCAGCTCTGGCACGATGGACCGCGGGTGGCAAATAATGACAAACAAAAGCTTTCACGAACTCTTGCCAAACCGTGGGAGGTGCGCCCTCCCTTCTTGAGGAAATCCAGTTATTGTACCAAAGGACAGGTACATTCTGGAGTTTACAAGATGCCAACTCCACATATTTGGTATCGGGGGCATGGATGATTCTCAACGTCCTCAACATTTCATCTATAAACCCTTGCGGGTCTTCATCCGGCTTCGAAGCGAAAAATTCTGTGGGATTTAAACTCATAAATCACGGGCTCTTGCACTAGTGACTCTATCACCGGGACTTGTGCTTTGCCATTTAGCCTGAGCGGCAACCAACTGAGTCAATAATCGAACGGCCTCGGATCATCATATGACCTTGAAGCAACTGGAGGAACTGGAGGCATAGGAGCTGGAGTAGGGATACCTTCTTGTTCTTCTAGAATAGGCTGAGTGTGGGAGGTATGGGATGGATCCTCATTATGGGATTCACCTTCTTCTATATTCGTTGGTAGCTCTCTTTCCATTCACCGTCTTTCCGTAGTAGCCTCATCTTCCGGACGCCGTGGCTTTCTCTCTTTAAAACATCACTGAAATCATAACGCACAATTAGGGAGAAGGAAATCTTATAACATGGCTCTATAGCACGATCTAACATGAAGAAATACGGTCATTTGTTCCTAAATGCCCTACAACCTCTTGTTTATAAGTGTGGCGCGCTTCACACCTACAAAAAAGAATCTGCTGGACGCGGCTCGTAGACACACCCTAGGACGGAACTGCTCTGATACCAATTTTGTCACGACCTGACTAGGGGCTATGACGGGTACCCGGAGCTGACTACCGAGCACCACTCATTACGCTAGTCATCATACCCATCCTGGACACATATAATCTCCAAGGCAATACATAAATATACATAAGCCCTCACGGCTGCGAAAATGATATACAAAAATATACGCTAAAGTATTCATGGGAAACTACGACCACGCATACGTATCTACGAGCCTCTACTATAGTACTGAGACACAAGGATGGGACAGGACCCAGTCGTCCCCAAATATATACACAAAAGAATGTATCAACAAATGGCAGCTCCGGAATAGTGGAGTACTCCTGTGAATCTGCCGAATAGCTCCGAAGAATCTAGCCCGCCTCTCTGTCTACCTGTGGTCATGAACACAGCGTCCATAGAAAGAAAAGGACGTCAGTACGAACAGTGTACTAAGTATGTAAGGCATAAACAATAACATGATAAAAAGATGCAAGAGTATAAGGCAAAAGGGTAACCTGTAACTGATTGCCTCTTAACGCGGAGTCATACATGCCGACTCATATAATAAACAACATCATATCATGTAAACATATGTATGTAACTGCTCGACCATATAGGTGCGGTGTGATCATCATTAGCCCGCTTCAGGACCTCCCGCGTTCAGGGTAAACATCTCATGCCACCCACTAGTGGTGTCTGCCCATGCCATCTAGACATGATGTATATACTGCCCGCCATAGCGGGTCTGCCCAGCCGTGTAGGCACGGTGTAATCTCATCATTATATACTTATCATAAAGCATTCATAGGAACTCAAGTAGAAGCTACAACTCTATCGGGGTGACGTAAGGTCGAGAACCCCCGATTCTAATATAGAGTAGTCATGATCATCATATCTCACCTTGAAGGAACTAGCATCATAAGGTGAGTCTAACAACAATGAATAACATTAAGGAATCATATAAAGATCATTAGCTTCATAAGAATATCATATCATAAGCTTTGGACTCTCTAGACTTAGATTCACCATCATTATTGCCATATTCATGACACATCTCTTATCTTTATCTCATGAGAAGCTCTTGATAATCATAGACTTATAGTTCACGGAATATAAGAGAGTTATGGAAAGATAAAGGAAGTAATATTTTAAGGATCATGCCTTAGAAAAAGAAGGGACTAGCCTTACATACCTTTATGCCTCTCTAGCCTTGTCGACAAATGCTTTCGTCCAAGTTCACTATTCTACATTCAAGAGAATTCGTACTAAGATTAGATAAGTGGAAACATACTTGAAGATAAGCTAAGACGACTAAGGGCTAACAAAAATTGGACAGCACTTCCTTTGTTTCTACAACTTCCTCCATATAATATAACAACTCCCAAACATCAATAACAACATTCTTAATATTATAATCAATAACTTTGTCAAGTTCAACATTATCCAATTCCCACGATTCCTTACCAAAATGATTCATGATCATAGCTATGGCATAACACCGTATTCTTTCTCATATAATACTTCTTTAACGTCATTTGTATCATTTACAAAAATATTTCACTCAAAACATCTCAAGAATCATGAGACATGTCAAACTACTATTCAAGAATGCCATTGTTCCATATTTTAGCTCCATATTCCACTTTCTTCCCCAATCTACGTCATTCAGCACCCAATATTTTTAATAGCATGAATTGAACATAACACACACCTTTGATTAGGTAGGAATGAACTTTGGGCGGAAATACATCATTTGGAGAAAACCCTAACTTCAATTCTAAGGAAATTTCTAGCTTCCATGAACCCTTGTTAGCCTCCTTGCACTTGATTCCGCTAATTATTGGTGTTTGATCTTGAATTTATGTTGGTATGATATATGGAATATTCTAGAGCTCTTGAGAGAAGTGGGGAAGATGGGAAATGAAAAATAATTACTTGGATCACTTATTTATACTTGAAAAAAAAAAAGTTGCCCCGATCATGTTATACGGACACTTCTACGGTCCGTATAACTTTATACGGTCCGTACAAGTGACCGTACTTCACCAACAGGGATTTACCCTTCCTGTTAAGGTTATACAGACCCTTATACGGACCGTATAAGTGGTCGTATAACTCCATTTTTCTGAAGTTAATCACGTCGTTTCGTTTGATCACCAATCCTTATGGAACCTTCTTAACACTTCATTAGCGATCCAAGGAGCGTTATAACTTTTTCCCAAGACATTATCAAATTGACATTAGCTCGATACTTTGCAAACCCTTTCCCAAAACACAGCTTATACTTCACATTCCTCAACGAACTTTCTTCTCTTGCCTCGAATGTCTTTTGCATCTTAATTAGAATTGTTAAGTACCCCTTCTTACTGGTAGGGACATCATATACATCTTACCCTCCGTTAGTCTATTTACTGCGCAACGACTTGAAATTTTCTGAGGTGTAACAGTTTGAGCCTTTCTTTCTATTTTTCCTGCTCGACCTTCCATGCCCTTTCCATCTCTCGTAGTAATCAATTTCTTAGTGATCAGGTGAGAAGGTGTTTGGGGTAACGGGTGTGTGGAAGGAAATTATTGGGTGTGCAAGGTGATTTCTGGGTACGTAAGAGGCTTTTGTGATTGGTAGTGGCGCAGTGTTTGTTTGTGTAGTAGGTCCTGGGATGGGTATTTTGTGGCACTGGGTATGAGAGGACGGAGTGAGTGGTTTCGGGAATTTAGGTAGGGTTAAGCAATGGTGGAGTATGATATGATGTACCAATGTGTCCTCCAATGATCGAATTCGGGGTAAATGGTGTGGTGGCTACAGTGGACTGAGTGGGAAAGTGATCAGGTAGTGGTGAGAGTAGAGGCGGAGAAGGTGGCGGAGGCCTTCCTGTTTCAGTAGGTGCTTCTCGGGCAGCATTAGCAGCTTTGTTCCGCGCGGCCTCTTCTTGAAGGTCACCGATTTTCTCAAACATCATCTTTATAATGTCCTCAGTAGGTGAGAACTCAGGTAATTCTCAAAGAGGTGAATCTATGAGAGCGATGCCAGTTGGAGCAGTCTCATTCTCAGAAGTACCAGTCATTTTTCTTTGCATTTGTCTTGTAGGGATAGGGTTGCTATTGCAGCTTTTAATCTTGTGAAGTATGCCAATGTGAACACATATCAACTTTCTTCTATAAGAAAAGAATAACTTCAAAGCAAACAATGTTAGTTTATTGGGCAACAAAAGATGAGCAGAATATCACACATAACTGGCAGTTAAAACATATAGCACATAAATAATCATATGTTTGACTTAAATGCTTGATTGTCCTCTTGTCCAAGTTTCGGGTATTTCGGCTTTATTAAGTGGGGGAATATAATATTTATAATATATAGGGACCAAGTCTTACGTACACCACCTATGTATCTTTCCGTAGGAAATCAAGCCCATCTTTAGTTTGGTTTACATAAAATATAACATCCCAACTTGAAACCTACCCTTGACCAGGCCCGATATGGGCTTCCTGCGTATCCCTCCTTAGGAAATTAGGTTTGCGCAGTTCCTTTTACATACAAATAAGGGTGACAAATCTTTGTTAAATAAAAAAAATGGGATCCCCTAAAATTTTACCCAAAAGATGACCTTTCCCTAAGATCAGAACGCTTTGTTTGTCCTTTCAACCTTTCTCCCGGCCTATAGGCCTAATTTCTAATATTGCTGCAGGAGCACCACCTAGATGCTGCCCGTGTGGACCAAATGTTCTATCTCAAACTTAAAAGCTTCGCACTCCTCAATGTCGTGCCCAATGGCCCCGGAATGATAAAGGTACATCCGCCTTCGACTCGTTCCTTCAATCGAAGCTCTGCAAGTTCTGATTGGGACAATCTTCCCAATACTGACCAATTTTTGGAAAATGCTGGCATATCAGTCCTTGAAGACAGTAAAGTCATAACGCCAAATATGAGTGTTCAGCGTGATCCCTTCAGATGGGAAAACACTATCGTGGAACAATAATCAGTGGGGGCCCCACAAATTAGTGATGCTCTTTTTATTTATCAGCCTTAAAATCCTTTTCCAAAGGGCCAAGCACTCATTGGTGGTATGACCAGCTTGCTCCTGATGAAAATAGCACCTCTTTTGTGCGAAAATCGGAGCGTAAGGTGGCAACCTCTCATGGCTTGCACAAATTATTCCCTTCTATCCACCCGAATGCCATCAGCTCCAATAATATGCCCCAAGAATGCTACTGAAGTCAACCAGAATTCACATTTAGAGAACTTAGCATACAATTTCTGGTGCTGAAGCACCCCAAGTACCGTTCTCAGATGATCTGCACGCTCCTCCTCTGATCGTGAGTAGACCAGAATATTATCAATAAATACAATCACGAACATATCCAGGAACAGCTTGAATACTCGGTTCATCAGATCCATAAACACTGCTAAAGTATTGGTCAACCCAAAAGACATCACCCTAAACTCATAGTGCCCGTATCGGGTCCTGAAGGCAGTCTTTGGAATACCTGCCTCTCTTACTCGCACCTGGTGGTAGCCTGACCGCAGTCTATCTTCGAGAAACACTTAGCACCCCGCAACCGGTCAAATAAATCGTCAATCCCGGGGAGGGGATATCTATTCTTTATGGTCACCTTGTTCACCGCCTATAATCAATACACATCCGCAGCGACCCATCCTTCTTTCTCACAAACAATACCGGTGCTCCCCAAGGTGATGTACTGGGCCTGATGAAGCCCTTCTCTAATAAATCCCTCAGCTGCTCCTTCAGTTCTTTCGTTCGCAGTGCCGTTCGTAAGGAGGAATAGATATAGGCTGATTATTTGGCAACACATCTATAGTGAACTCTATCTCCCGCTCAGGAGGAAGACCTGGAAGTTCATCTGGAAATTCATTGACTACCGGATCGATCGAAGAGTCGGTGCCTCGCGTTTTCAAGTCATGCACACGAACCGGATGATAAATATAACCCTTTCTAACCATCTTCCTTGCCTTCGAGGTATGAAATAAACTTACCCTCGGCGATGCCGTATTCCCTAGCCATTCTATAGTTGGCTCCCCTGGAAACTGAAACCCAACTATCTTGTTTCTACAATCAATGTTAGCATAACAAGAAACTAACCAATCCATACCCATAATAACATCAAACTCAGTCATATCTAACTCTATCAAATCGGCCAAGGTATGACGATTATATATATTCACCGAACACTTTTTATATACACCTTTGCTATAACGAATCTCCTACGGTGTAGCTACCTCAAATGGTTCAATCGACTCAGGTTTTATTCCGATTCTACACTACAAGAAAAAGGCTTATCTGCGACCAACATTTAGGGACGAGTTAATAATCCCGTCTCTAAATGTACATTTTTTGAGATGAGATTTTATTCCGGTCCTGAATTCTACATTTTATTGCGACGGGACTAAATCTAGTCTCAAAAGAATTTAGTAACTGGTCCCAAATTGTAATTTATGGGCCATGAGACGGATAGATGCCAACAAATATAATATTAAAATACTAAAAAACTACTATTTTCTCGAACGGCACCAAATCAAGTGTAGTGAAATTAAAACTTATGTTTTCACCAAAAACTAAGGCGCCAAAACTAATTGAGCCGTATATACCGAAATAAAAAATTTCAAATATTAATCAAACTCTCTATCTTCCGAAAACACAAACACACCTAGTTTCTACACATCGCTCCCATCATCGCTTTCCGCCCTAGTTCTACCAATTAATTTCTCATCTCCTCGATTCTTCTCTTGTTCATCAAAAACCTCTCAAGGTATTATAGATTCTTCTCCCTCTTCATTTTATTTTCTATAATTTGTGCTATTTGTTCTATTACTTCTTTGTTTAAAATCAGAAAGGTAAACACTCAATATTTTGACTCAGTTTCAATGTTTTGTGTATGCTCCGAGTTGAATTTTTGAGCTTATTATTTTGGGTCTGTGTTTATGAGGTGAAAAACCCGCTATTTCTATTTTAAAACTTAATCTTCTGATTCTATTTCATGTTTTGTGTATGTACCCAGTTGAATTTTTGAGTTTATTCTTTGGGGTATGTGTTTATGATACAAAAAAAACCTTTTATTTCTATTTTAAGACTCAATCTTGATTTCGTTTTATAGCTTTGTACAAGCCGAGTTGGATTTGTGTGCTTATTTTGGTTGTATGAATGTCTCTTTGTTTAGTGTTTGATAATTTGTGCTATCTATTTTATGCGTATGTGTTAGGATCAGTAAGACCTTTTCAGTGTTGAGATTTTTCGAGCCACATAGGGACTTGTCTTGTTACTTCTATTGCAATTTTTCTTATTTTACATCTGTAAAGGTTTCGACTAAATTCATTTGTACCTCATAGCCTATCTAATCTCTATTGTCATTTGTATTTAGCATACCTGGAAATAATAGCATATGGGAAGATAGCAATTCCCTTTCGCTGTGTTTAACTCTTTCACTCTCGATAGGAAAAAAAAATGAAAAAGTTATCGAACAAGTGTTTTCAAGCAAGGCCTAACCAAATATGTGAATTTAACTTCTATGGCCAAACTTAAATGAATTTCTACCTCCACTATGAGCATCTGCAAATCCATCACATAAGTTAGCTTTAACAGAAATTACAAAACCATTAGTTCTAAAGAGAAGGTACAATTTGTAAATTGGAACGATTGAATAATCACAATTATGTGAAGGATTTCGAAGAGTAGGACGTCTTCGTCGTTAGCTCTAATTAGTATACATCAAAGTTAAAACAAGAAATAATTATTCCTTTCTTGCATTTTATATGTTATTGAAGAACTATATAGCTTCCATTTTCCCTTTTCTTGACAAATTTCAAATTACTATTAATTGTAAAAACTACTCTCGTTGTTTTAAAAAGAATGAGGAGGTTAAGAGTACATGGTCAAATTCTAATTTTCTAGTATTAGAATAAACATTAATCCTTAAAATAATGTTCAGGAGTTTGGACATATAGCCGATATAACATGTAAATCACTGTTTTGCTACTCAATGGCAAGGGTAATGTTATGTAATGAGATGAATATGTTGGTGTATGTTTATTAATGTTTGTGGTTCTTTCTTCATGTATTAGCTTCAGACTGAGAGTAGCATACTGAACTATGGGGAGAAGTTGGTTTATGAGCCAAGTAATGTCAAACATACAACTACCAGTGTATTCATAGATATTGTTCTTCCATATAACTAAGCAAGAGAAATATGGGTGCTTGTTTTTTAAGAAAGAAGAAATAGCAGGGAGCATGAATCCTAATACATTTTAATAATTTAGGGATTCATGATCTCACATCAACCACCAACAAGCAGTACTATTTAAGGATAGATGTTTATAAAATTTGTACTTCTGGTGTAAAAGTAACTTATAGATAGTTTGAACCAATATGTGGTTTTCTTGATATGCTAGGAAGAAGAGTGTAGTAGGCTATTTTTTCTTTCTGTTTCTGTACTATCTTGGTACTAATTTAATAAAATCTGTACTTCATAAAAAAAAAATAGTACTCTTTTAGTCGTAAGCGACTATTTGGATGATCTCCATGAGAAACTTCAAGTAAGGCAGAGTTGTGTTTTTTTGGGTGGTAAAGTATACTGTTTTTATTTTTCGTTGGTGTAAGTACTTAACGTATACATGTTTTAGCAACCAACATTTTAATTAAAAGTTAATTTTTTTTTGGTTAAGTAAATTTTTTTATTCACAATCCAAGTAAGAATTATGTACATGTATCCAAACCAAGGTTTAAAGTTTTAGTGCCCTTGCATGCAGACTTACTCCTTACTGTTTGCCAACCATCAGTATTTGGTTCAACTATACTCTCAATAGGATGCTCGGGTTCTATGATTTACATCCCTTGTCGTTTAGCAACATGCACCCCTATTTTCCTATCTACTTGCTCACCTTGTATTTCAGTCACAACTACTGGTTGTACCACTTGTACAATCCACATATGTTGCCAAGTTTTTTCTGGTATAGGATGTTTCGTCCTATTGCGTTTAGAAGGTTGGTTTTTAGTGTTTTCTTGGAAAATGTTTCCCAACTGTAGACATTTTGGATAATAAAGTGGCTTCCAATTATACAATGGAATACCCAGTGTACTCCCTATCCTACTCAAAAAGTCAATTCCCCAACAACTCAAAGGTAAATTTGGCAACTGAACCCCTAGAGGAACTATTTTCAAGACTTCTTTGTTGAAATCGAAATCAGCAGTCCACATTTTAATAATCATTAGTCTGTTGTTCAGCATATAAGGCCCTGACGGGGGCCTTCCCCATGCCATTTTTCCGACGGTGACGCACAATAGCGGTCAACCGATCATACGCCAAGAGAAAACTTACACCTATATTTAATTGCATGTATAACTCAAACTAAATTCCAAAGCTTTTACTAATATGATTTCTTTTCTGCAGGTGCTACCGGGAAGGGACGAGGACAAGGGCTTAAAAACTCTACAATACACAAAAATTCCATGGTTCTTGAGAAAGAGTATATGCAAATTGATAGTCTATTGCCTCCATCTACTGATCAAGTTAATCAATATACCCAAAAAATTGAAACAAGTGAGTTTTTTCGAATTAAATCTGTTGTGTCTGTAATTGCATATATAACTGAAATTAAATATCCATGCTTTTACTAATATGATTTCTTTTCGCCAGGTGCTATAGGGAAGGGACAGGAGCAAACACCTAGATCTTTGTGCTCCTCTTTAGATGTTTCTGAAAATGAGGTGGAATCTCTCCACAAGAGTGCTATTGATGCTAATCAAAGTATGCAAACTCCTAAAACCACAAGTTCAAATTCTGCCATGTCTTCTAGTCAAGGAATGCAAACAATGGATAAAAAAACCCTTGATTCTTGAGAAAGAGCATATGCAAACCAATATTTCATTGCCACCATCTACTGATCAAGTTATGCAACACTCCCAATCAGTTGAAACATGTATGATATTTTGAATCCATGTGTTATTAATTTGAAAAACCGAATTTTATTGCTGTAGTTTTAACCAAATTATGCAAATGCAGGTTCATCTAATCCTAGAAAGGTAAAAAGAGTTCGGGGTAGGAACAAGTGTAAAGAAGTTGCATCACTTGAAGTTGGACAAAAGCTGAAAGTAACTTTTTACAATAATCGAACTGTTGGAACAAATAGCAACCTGTTTTCGAGGCACTTGGGAAGAATAATTCGTGATCGTAATATGTGTCCGTTGGGAGTTCCATCGTGGAATGATATTAAGCAAGAAAAATTGAATCACATGTGGGCAGCTGTTGAGGTAACAAATGTAGTACAAAGTATGATTGTGCTTCTGGACCTGTTCTTGTACATTTCGGCTAAATCCATTTTGTGATTAGCCTTAATATTTTGATCTGCATTCATTTTGCTAAAGATTAAGAAAGGTTTTATAAATAGTTAGTTCTAAAAACAGTGTTAGTGAGTTAAAAAATTAAGATCCAAAAGGTTCTACTAAGAACTAGCTTGAACAGTGCAGTATTTTCACACTAGAAAGGTTCTATGATGAACTAATTTCCTGGTTAAAATGTTTAGACTTATGCCATTCAGGTGGAATATTTTCAAAATTAGATTCCGGACTACTAAAACTTTCATCAGAGAAAATGTGTTTCTGCTCCTTTTTGCCTTTTAATAATATGGTGCGGCAAATCTCCTTGTGTTTTAGTAGCTGAAGCAAAATCAACATGTGGCAACTGAAATGTCCCTTTCTAGGATTTGTTCGACTTTTAGGCTAAGCGTCATCATTTATTTAGAACTGCGTCATACATGAGAGTTTTGTTTCTAAAATGCCTTTTTTTGTTGGATTATGTGCTCCTAACAGAGACGGATCCGTGATTTTAAAGACTAAATCTGAACTTAATATGAACTTACATATTTCTGTTAAATTTTTCAATAAAAATGTGCATAGATGTTTATTTCGATGAATGTGTATATATTTTTTAATGGCGATTTCAGTTTCTATGCACGAGTACTTTTATTTTCTTAAATGCGGCCAGAGTCGGAATATAAGTATTATTTTTTCCAGCTTTCAAGCTCTTTTATGGCCTTTATCTTAAGCAATTCTTTATGGTAAACCCCACAGTTATAAAGCTTTGCCAACTACATTTTTTGATACAGATTATAAAGAAGCCAATATAAATCTTGGACATGGCTCTTTTTTTTTAATGTGCAATTGTATATAGCTCTTCTTTTAAATGTATATAAGATGAGTTCAAGAATGAACAAGAAACTATTGTAAAAAAAGAACCAAAAAAAGAACTGAACTAATATAAATACATGAACAACATCACTTTGTTGATAGTGTCTTGTAAATGCATTAACTCAACCCATGTTTTGATTATTTTAGGATAAATTTGAGAGTGCTGACATGAATGATCATCGTGATCATGTCTTGGAATGGATGAAATAGTTATGGAACAAATGGAGAGGATACTTGCATGCACAATATGTGAAAAATAATCCAATCCAACAGGCTCTTAAGAATATGCCAAAGGGAGTAGACAAGAAAGAATGGGAGTGGTTAGTAAAAGAACATTTTACTTCAGAAAGTTTTTAGGTATGTCTAGTGATTTACTAGTCTATTTCACCCAATCATCTGTAGCCTAATTCCCCTCTGTAGCACTAGATATCTTTTTTCCACTATACTTGAAAACTAATCTATGTATATTTTTTAAGTTTATTACAATTATTACATCTAAGCTTTATTATTTCACACATATAGGCGAGAAGCAACAGGAATGCAGCAAATTGACCTAAGTTGAAGATGCCTCATCATATTGGTAGCAAGCCTATTCGAGAGATTATTTATCAAAAGGTATTATCATAAAATTTCTATTTTCCTAGAGGAAATATTTATGAGATATTATTTGACATGTTTGCTTTTGATGTAAAGGGCGGGAAATATGGAAATCCACCAAATTTGGGGACTGTTTTCTTTGAGACTCGTAAGAAAGATAACAAGCTTGTTGAACTGAAGCAATTGAAAAACATGTATTTTTGGTATACTAAATATGTGAATTACTTGATAGTATCATAGTTCTGATAGAAAATATTCTTTTATATGTTTTGCAGGCTCAGATCGAAGAAATGGTTCAATCGGACCCATCTCTATCTAGCATAGAGATTGTCGAAAAATGTTGTGGACCTCAAACTCGTAGCCATGTATTTGGCTTTGGGGGTGGAGTAAAGGTGAAAGACTTGAAAGGTGAAACCTCTTCAAAGGCTGAATTGTTGTCTGCGCTACGTTTGACTCAAGAAGAAAACAAATCCTTGAATGAGAAAAATAAATCTTTGAATGATCGCTTGTCTGCCTTAGAAGATGAGATGAAAAAAATGAAGAAAATAAAAGAATTCTTTGCCGCTCAACAATCATATGTCCCGCCTACGACATCGCCCATATCAACTGAATGACCACTGTTTTTGTCTGCTAACCAAGTTAGTAACAATATACCCGACTTTTTAATTTAGTTTGTTGATTTGCGTATAGTCAATTTCTATCTTACATCGATTCTAGCAGCTTGCTTGACTTCACCACTAATGATGCTTGTTTCTAGCTCCGTAGATGCTCTAAAAGATTGCTATTGCTCCGTGATCCGTTTGACATGTGTGTGTTTGTCATTTCTATTTTTTACCTTGTTTCTCTAGCATATCGATCTATTTCGGCTTATTTGTGATACCTGGTCATGGTTGGGCCGTATTTGAAATCTAATCTTTAATATAAGTGGTGATGCCTTAAATTCTTGTGTGCACAATTAAGAAGTGCATACAGGAGTACCGAAGAGTTTTCATTAAGTCGATTCTGACTTTACAAAGTGCAAAATAAATGCTTTTATTGAAGAATTTTGAGGAAGACTGATAGCCTTCTTTTATGGTTCGCGTTTGCTGCATCTTTAAGTTCAAAGTTCGTTTATTCTTTTATATATATACTTGGTGCTACTGTTATCCTTTTCACAGTTCCTATATATTTGTGGCAATTTCGGTTCAAAGTCTATAACATTTGTTGTTTGCTTCAGATGAACATAGTAGTAATTTTACTGTTTAAACTTCGGTTATAAAGATAGCAAACAGAACCGTGAACACCCTTAGCTCTAGCTCTAAATCTAAGGAATTACTATTAATGAAAGTGGAATTGTCTGCTATGATGATGGAAAAAGCTTTATTGAAGGTAGATAAAAAATAATTTTCTACCAAATGGAAAAAGTCTTATTGTTGTTGAATCTTGTTGCCTATATATGTGTTTCCAGTTTAGTTTTTGTAATGCCTAGTTTGGAACCAGAAAGAGTTCAAACTCTCACTTGATTTTGAATACTTCTTGATTTACAAGAGACTTTAGTGGAAGTTTAAAAGAATTAACACCTACAGTCGATGGAATTTTTTTTAGTTGGGAACATATAATAGATGGTATTGCCACTGGTAAATTATTTTGAGGCTTTGCAAGAATACCTTGTTGTTGTTGAGTAATTGCCTTAAGAATACCTCCGTTGTTGTTACCGCTTGCAAATTTCCACCGAAGCTTCGAACTTGTGAATTAGCACTAAGCCGATCCAACCGACTAGTGCCATGTATTTTACCACCGTAGGAGTGCCATCATGTTTCTTAGTATTGGATTGCTTTTTACGGTGAGAACTTGCCTTTGGAGTTGCATTATCCTTGTGCAACTCCGGCCTCAGCTCTATTAGGATCTTGATATGCAAAAGATATGTCAACCTCCTACTCCTTGTCTTTCTTTCGCTTTTGTGTATTGTCATCGTTGATGTAACAACTCGCAAATTTCCTTTAGCCTTAGGATCAACCACCCGAATGCCATGCTTTTTAGAAGACCGTCGTTGTTGAACTACTGATGAAGTCTGAGTGTGTATATCAACATGCAGAGGATCCTGCACAAGATCATGCTCAACATTCTTGCCAAGAACCTTATCTTCCTCCACTTGATCACTCTATAAAACTCTTTCCTCAATTTCAGTACCAACTTTATTAGTAGTACTAATATCAGTAGCAACAAGAGTATTGGAAGGAATTTCTTGACAAGTCTGATTAGTAGGGACAACAATTGGATTAGAAAATGCCTTTTCAACCCAAGTTTTCGTGCCCTCCAGGTGGCATGATAATCTTCTTTGGAATGAATACCTTGGCATTCACATTAAGCTGCTTCATAGTAATGTTCTCATCAATAGGAAGCCTCAATTTCGCCGCAGATTACCAACCACAAGAACACCCTCAGCCTCTATATGATCTCCACTTCCACCAGTAACACCAGGAGAAACATCCTTTACCAGTGGTGCAACATTGCCTTGCACATCATGCACTGCTTGATTTTTATCAACTGTAGTCGACTTGGGATCTGTATGAACCTGAGCCACAGAAGTATCAGGTACTTGAACTAATTGCTTCTGCACAACATCTGCATTTGTCTTCACTGATTCCTTCACTGCAACAAGTTTCTTTGAAGTACCTGCCTCCTCCACATGATATTCATCCCCTTCCTCTAAAGCAGCAAACTTATTAGTAGTTTGCACATCATTAGCATTAGGAACTACTGCTTGCACTTCCTTTCCTGTACCACCTGAGACAAGTGCTGCATCTGCAGTTTGTGCACCTTGTTTTTGTCCATCACCATTGCTCTTCACCTGCTTCTTTCCCTTGGCATCTTTCCACTTGTACAAATCCTTAACAATTCAGGATGAATTTTCCAAGTAGCCTCGCCCTCATCATGACCTTGTAAACAACAATTCTTGCAATCCTTGGGCATGAAATCATAATGTATTCTCACCCATTTAGCCTTGATTGCACCAGTTGTATTAGGAATAACCTGAATCTGTACCCTTTTAGGATGATTAACAAGCAAGTCAACTTCTACCTCTACTCTAGCATAACTTGGCCTTGTCTTATTCTTAGTAGCCATATCCAACTTCAAAGGCTTCCCTATTGCTGCTGCCATAGAAAAGAGCTGAGATTGGCCAAAATAATTAGGTGCTAGGGTTGGAAACGAGATCCATGCAATGGTTATAGTAGTCTCTTCCTCAGGATTAAACCAAGAATCCCACTTCAATGTACGCATAGGATAATACCATTGCTGCTCCGTGGCCTAAGAGGCCATGAAAGGCCGAAAAGAGCTCAAAGCTCCATGGGAGCCGTCAAGGTTTTTTTCTTTATATTTCTAACTTTGCCACGGGAAACAACGCCTTAAGTTTAAACACTTCCATTATGCTTGTCACAATTATTGTTTTAGTTGCGTTTTGCTTGTCACAGTTATTGTTTTAGTTGCGTTTTAAAATGGACTTTGATTCTTGGTTAATGCATCTCGAAACTTTTCTAATTAATTTTTCTTATACTCTTGCAGCCTTGATGATTTTGCTGGATAACACCTAATGAATTTATTAGATTGCTTTTAGGGTAAGCGGTATAACTACTACTAGTGTAGAATTTATATATCTTATCTTACTAATAGTTATTCAAGTCTTTCCAAAATTTTGTACTTACAGGTTTTGAAGATTGAATTTGACAAGTCAAGATGGAAGTTTAGAAGATGCACAAGCTCATTATTTTGCTAGGAATGTTATGCACTCGCTATCGTAGTCTAGCTCGAGTGTTAGCAATGTTTTTTTGTTAAGGTGTCGAGCAAATATTGAAACTAACATCATGGGATGTTAACAATTTTACTGTAATTAATAACTTTATCTTCCTCTTTATATAAATAACGCTTTTGTATCTAGATGTTTTAGTAGGAATCTGATATTTATTGATAAAATAATTTTTTTGTGACATCGAGCTTTCGGGACGACTTGTGGTCAATAAGAGACCAGAAATATGGTCGTGAAAATTAGTACAATTATTGTAAGTAAGCACCAGTAATGCTCGTCTCTAAAGATAATCTAGGACCAGTAAAATTTGGTCGCTAAAAAGGTTTAACGACCGGAAATCATTTATTTATGATGATATTAATCATCCATTAGGGATGAGATATGTAGTCTCTAAAAGTTTTTAGCGACCAGATATATTACCCGTCTCAAAAGACTTTTAACGACTAGATTATTGAACCCGTCGCAGTTGACCTTTAGCGGCGGAGGCTATTACGACGGGTGGCGACCAGCTTTTTCCCGTCGTAATTGCCCCTTTTGGGACCAGATTTGGACTTTTAGGGACCAGATTTCCCTTCCTTAAAGGCCATTTTTCTTGTAGTGCTACTAGCAACAAAGGGAGATCTATATATGATAAGTTGGAGCCTGGATCTATCAATGCATATACGTCCCGAGAGAAAATCGATAATATACCTGTAACCACATTTAGTGACGCCTCCTGATCCTGTCTACTAGCCAAAGCATATATGCGGTTCGAAGGACCGCTAGAACTGGAAGCTCCGCTGCGGCCTCTACCACTACCGCCGGTGCCGCATACCCCTCGCCCCATGTGGCGCATAGCTACGAAGAAGATGAACCAGCCGACCGACCCGCAGGGCCGAGCCGCACCACCTGGACTACCCCCAAACGGACACTCCCTCATAATATGGCCTTGACGGCCAGAAGAAAAACAAGCGCCCGTAGCATGATAACACTCCCCAGGATGAGGCCTACCACACCAAGAACACCGAGGCAGAGGTGGCCTCGACTGACTGGAACCTCTGGGCATCTGTGAACCCGAAGCCCTGGAGCTCTGACCAGCTCCTGAACACCTTGTGCTATCAAATCTCCTACCAGTGAACTGTGAGGGTGCACTCCGTGCTGGCTGAGAAGGATATCTACTTCATCGCTCGCCGAGGCCGCTCGCTCGAAACTCACCCGGATAGCCCACCGATCTAGCCCTCTTATGCTGGCCTCTATCATGATCTCTGTCTGACGGACGCCTCCTGTGTCGATCCTCTACCCCCTGTGCATAGCCCTGTACCCGAGCAATATCTATACCTGGCTGAGAAGCCATTATCATGCAGCTATCAACCAAGTAATGATCCAGCCCCCTCACATAATGATGCACCCTATCAGCCATATCAGCTACAATAGTGGGTGCATGTCTGGCCAACGAATCAAACTCAAGACTATAATCTCGAACGCTCCTGCCATTCTGCCTCAGATGTAAGAATCTATCAACTCTGGCTCACCTCATCTCCGGAGGTAGAAAATGGCCAAGAAAGGCCTCCACGAACTCATCCCATACTGCTGGAGGAGCATCCTCACCCCTAGACAACTCCCAAGACTCATACCACCTTGCCTACATCACGCAACCGATACGAAGCCAACTCACCGTACTCGCCTCGAAGCTTTAATTATTCTCAATGTACGCCGCATCTATCGAATAAACTCCCGTGTATCCTCCGCGGGCTTTGACCTATAGAACTCTGGGGGATTACAAGTCGAGAAGTCACGGGCCCTCAAACTATCATATCTGTCTGCATAGTCACCTTCAAATCCGTGCCTCGCGAGCCCCGCCCTACCACTAACTCCGGTCAAGAATCGAACCGCATCTCTCATAGCCTTATCCTCCGCCCCCGGGCCGAGGAGCCCGGAGGCTCGGCACCGGAACCTCGGGAGCCGGTGGTGGAGCCGCCCCCCGATCTGCAGCTGCTGCTGCTCTACGCTCCTCTGGTAGTGGCGGTGTAGCAAAGCTCGCTGACTGGAGCACAACCTCAAGCACAAGCTGGGCACGGGCCCTAGTAATTCTCCGGGTCTGGTTGGTCTCTCCGCCCACCGACTTGCCCTTCCTGTACCGTCGCTTTCTTTCGGGAGGCATCGCTGTAAACATAGTAATCTGTTAGGAAGGAATTATCCTGATAATACAGCTCTATCGCACGATCTAGAGTAAGAAGGAAAGATAACATCCTAAATGTTCTGTAGTTTCCTGTTTATAGATGTGGTGCACAACACACCGATAAACAAGACTCTACTAGACACAGTCTGTAGACACTCCAAGGATAAACCGCTCTGATACCACTTTTGTCACGTCCCAACCCCGTAGGCCGTGACTAGTGCCCGAGCTGGACACTCGTATACACCTGTTAACTATAATCAGCTCACAAATAGCATAATAAGGAACTTATATATAGAAAGGCATGACGTCGTCTCAAAACTGTCGCATATATATATATATATCACAAAAACCTGTCTCCTAAGGAGTTACAACTTTCAACGATAACATCGTATATAGCCGGCAAGGCTATAATGATATAGGGGAACGTCCTGCCCGTACACGAGCCGACAAGGCTATCATAACACACACCTTCCA
This sequence comes from Lycium ferocissimum, assembly GCF_029784015.1. Classification (NCBI taxonomy): domain Eukaryota; kingdom Viridiplantae; phylum Streptophyta; class Magnoliopsida; order Solanales; family Solanaceae; genus Lycium; species Lycium ferocissimum. Next base: position 62,279,593 of record NC_081349.1, on the reverse strand, counting down.
AAACATGTATATATATATATATATATATATATATATATATATATATATATATATATCTACGCAAGCCGACAAGGTCGCTACTACACACAACATCCCAAAACAGATATATATACGCTAGCCGACAAGGTCGCCACTACGAATGGGAACACCCCAAAACATAAGTCATACGACAGAACCGAACAAAAGAATTATACACAACCCACACATATGTCTACGTACCTCTAAGAGTGACAACAAGAATATATGACGGACAGACCCCGCCGTACCCCCGGCTAAGCATATATATACAACAAAAGGATCCGTACCAAAAATATAGGCTCCGAAACAAGGGAGCACTCCAAGATAAGCAGAATAGATATCCTAAGTCGGCGGATCACCAAAACGAGCGTTCGTACCGCGGCATGAAACGCCCTCGAAGAGTGGGGTCGACGAAATATGTACCGAGTAAATAAAGCATGAAATACAATAAACAGGATTATAACCGAAATAAGTTAAGTACGTAAAATAAGTACAATAACCTAATACCAAAATGCTTGCTTTTGAAACACAAATCATGCATGTATCGCATCATATATCATATCCGGCCCATTATAGGACTCTTGAACACGGTCGCCACCCCGTCTTTAGCGCCATAACACAAAGATACTCCGTAACACAAGATAACTCCGTATCACGCATAACTCCGTATCACAAAGATCGCTCCGCATCACAAAGATAGCACCATAACACCGCATAACACCATAACACAACGTAACACCATAATATTTATGTACCGTACCCGCCCCTAGTGAGGGACTCGGTGAAAGATGTAATAACAAAGATGCACGAGCAGAGCAAAGTTGAATAACCATATGCATATAAATCATCTTTTCGAGACTCAATAGATAAGTAGACTAAGCAACGCTCGAGTATCGTGACGATAGTCATACTCGCACTCTTTGAATATCATTATGAACTATATCAAAATAAAGCCTCGTGGATCATAGACATGTATCAAATTAATACGAAACGAATTTTATGAAAGTTATAGTCATTAGTCATTATGAAGTCTTTCAAGAATAGGAACTTTTACGCATCGTTTACTATCCAATCATATAGAAACTCGAGGGCAGTAGCTCGACTATATTAAGAATTCTAACATCAAGAAGTGAATAAGAATCATAAACATGCTCGGAACGTATGAATAGAGTTACCCCAAAACTCATATCGTATCTTACTGTCATGACCCAACCCCTTAGGCCATGACTAGTGCCCGAGCTGGACACTTGTATACACTTGTTATCTATAGTCAAACACTACTAGTATGAACGAACTGTTATAAGTATAAAGACAAGACGTATACATATCAAAGCTACCTAGCTCCTGAAGAGTTACAACCTTTAACAGTTAATACCGCACAAAAGCCGGCAAGGCTGTCATATATATATAGGGGAACGTCCCAACAAAACATAAGCCGAGAAGGCTACCTTCATACACAGCTGCCATAATAAACATATATCTACGCGAGCCGACAAGGTCGCCACTACAAACGGGTACGCCCCAAACACAAGTCATGTCCACACAACAAAACATCAACTACACATGACCCACAAATGTGACCACGGCACTTTCCAAGAGTGACAACGACATCGTATGACGGACGTGGCCCCGCCGTACCCCGAACAACAACATATATACATATCAAAAGGC
>NC_081349.1:62266442-62277804 GCF_029784015.1 Lycium ferocissimum | reverse complement strand
GGACAAGTTGTTATGAATATTATTTATGAATATTATTAGTATGGAAATATTGAGAAAGACTAAGGGTAGAAAGGGAAATTCGCAAAATGGCCCATGGTAATATTGTGGAAGACTGAGGGCAAACGGAAATTTCACAAAATGATCAAGAAAATTCTTGAACATGCTACCTTGGCCATGTGATATAAAGAGTGGGACCCACCCATGGCCATGTGTTCATATTTTTAATTGTGAGGCTTGACTATATATATAGATAAGTGGTGAAGAAAAATCTAGACATTTCATTTTCTCTTCCACAACATAAGAGCTTAGAGAAGAAGAAAAAAGGAGAGAAAAAGAAGCATGGGCATTTCGGCCCTACCAAAAAAAAAAAAAAAAAAAAAAAAATCCATCTCTTGGAAAATTGGTCAAAATATTATTTCTTCTAGTAATTCAACTAATTGGAACGTCTCTTTAACATAGAGTTTTTGGAATAAGCAAAGTATTCATGGTGCAAGGTGAAAGCTTAGCCAAGCAAGAGGATGGGTGGAAGAGGTAAGGTTTATCTTTTCCTTCATGTGTTGTAGATGATTTGTGAAGTGTTATAGTATGTAGAAATGGATGAAACTCATGAAATATGTGTGTGTGGTGCTTGGCCGAACATAGAGTGTCTTGTGTAGATATGATGAAGTGATTTTATTTAGTATATTGATTGTTGTAGTTGTGGATTCTATGGTGTAAAATGAGGATTTAATGGTTGAAAATGAAGTTGCAATCGTTTGTGGATTATGGAAGAAGTTAATGTGACATTAGTATGGTTCCTTATAATTATAAGAATAGAGTTGCTAAGGTGTATGTTGCAAATATACTTCATGAGTTTGGAAATGAGACATGTGTTTGGAAGATTGTACGTTGGGTTGTTGTTGTGACGTATAGAAATGGATGAAAAATTCATAAAAATATGAATGTTGTTATTGTGGCCGAATAGAGGTGTGGTTTGGCAAGTTATGGTGCCCAAATTCTATTTGATATTTTGTTGTTGTGTTATAGATTCCATGAAGAAAAATGAAGGTTTGATGGTTTAAAATAAAGTTGTAATCATTACTTGAATGTTGAGGAAGTTAATGCGGCTTTTAGCTTGAATTCTTATATTGCATGAAAATATGTAAGAAGTGGTTATGGCTCTGATAAGAGGTGTTTTGGTAAGTTAATGTAAATTGATATTATTTGATATTCTAGTTGTCGTCGTTATGAATTATGTAATGAAGATGGAAGGTTGTCGTTGAAGTTAGTATACATGAATGATGATGAAATTTATTTCTGCGTCCAAGGTGGAAACTGTAGGATCATTAACACTAATTCCTGCATCACCTGAGTCGATTATACGCACTCTAAGATTAGCTAGTTGATGGAGTTCATGAATCATTCCTTTATTTTCTGGAGGAACTTCACATGAGCTGCCCACTGATCGGCGGCTAAGCGCGTCAGCTACTACATTTGCTTTCCCAGGATGGTATAAAATATTAACATCATAATCTTTCAATAATTCTAACCACCACCTCTGTCGCAGATTCAACTCCTTTTGTTTGAAAATATATTGAAGACTCTTATGATCTGTATAGATATCAACATGTACGCCATACAAGTAGTGTCTCCACATTTTCAATGCATGGATAACTGCGGCCAATTCGAGATCATGAGTTGGATAATTCTTTTCATGCTTTCGCAGCTGTCTTGAAGCATAAGCAATGACTTTTCCATGCTGTATTAATACACATCCCAGCCCCACACCGGAAGCATCACAATATACAACATAGCCATCCGGCCCTTCTGGAAGTGTTAAAACTGGAGTTGAGGTTAATCTGTCTTTTAACTCTTGGAAGCTACGCTCACAAGCATCATTCCACTGAAATTTCTTTCAATTTCCGGGTTAGCTTCGTCAATGGAGATGAGATAGATGAAAAACCCTCTACAAACCTTCTATAATAGCCTGCCAATCCCAGAAAACTATGAACTTCTGTAGGTGTCGTAGGTCTCGGCCAAGTCTTTACTGCTTCAATCTTCTGAGTGTCGACTCTAATACCATCATTTGAAATCACATGGCCCAAGAATGTCACAGAGTTTAACCAGAACTCGCACTTTGAAAATTTAGCATACAGCTCTCGAGCTCGTAGAATGCCAAGAACAATACGTAGATGATCTGCATGTTCTGATTCCGTGCGAAAATACACCAAAATATCATCAATGAATACTATCACAAATAGATCTAAGAGAGGCCTGAATACATTATTCATTAAATTCATGAATACCGCCGGAGCATTAGTTAGCCCAAACGACATCACTCGGAATTCGTAGTGACCATCTTGTTCTAAAGGCATTTGTCTTGGGAATGTCTTCTTCTCTGACCCTCACTTGATGATATCCGGACCTCAAGTCTATTTTAGAAAACCACTTGGCACCTTGTAGTTGATCGAACAAATCATCAATCCTCGGAAGAGGATACTTATTCTTTATCGTCACTTTATTCAGCCGCCTATAATCAATACACATTCGTAGGGAGCCATCTTTCTTTCTCACAAATAAAGCCGGTGCTCCCCCACGGAGAGGAACTGGGGTCTAATAAACCCCTTCTCGAGCAAATCTTTCAATCGGGCCTTTAATTCTTTCAAGCCCGCCGGAGCCATTCGATAAGGAGGAATAGAAATAGGCTCAGTTTCCGGCAACACATCAATAGCGAACTCAATCTCCCTTTCAGGGGGAAGGCCTGGGAGTTCATCTGGGAATACATCTGGGAATTCGTTCACCACCGGAACAGATTGAAGTGTTGGTGACTTTGCTTCCGTGTTATATACTTGGACTAAATGATAAATATAGCCCTTAGCTATCATTTTCCTTGCCTTAAGGTAGGAAATAAACCTACCCCTTGGAGTTGCCGTATTACCTTTCCATTCAAGCACGGGTTCTCCTTTAAACGGAATCGAACTAATTTCATCTCGACAATCAACATTAGCATAGCATGAGGCCAACCAATCCATACCCATGATTACATCAAAATCTAGCATTTCTAGCTCAACTAAATTAGCTTTGGTCTGACGATCACATATCACAACTATACAATCTTTGTACACTTGTTTCGCTATCACGGGATCACCAATCGGAGTAGATACCTCAAAAGGTTTAATCGGCTCGGGCTTCACCCCAATACAATTAGCAACATATGGAGTAATATAAGACGAACAGAGACCCGGATCTATCAATGCATACACGTCATCGCAGAATACAAACAATATACACCGTAACCACGTACGGGGACGACTCGAGATCCCCGCCGTCCGGCTAAAAGCATATAATCGGGGCTGTGGGGCACCGAAGCGAGATGCTCCCCCTCGGCTCGACGAGATGCGGGGGAGTCTTCTGTAGACGCACCGAAGAGGAACTTTGTCGACCCCGTGGGTTGAACCCCGCCCTCGCCATACCTCGAAGGACGGTCTCGCATCAGATGTCCTACACGCCCACAATTATAACATGCATATGTGCCCCCGGCGACATGGCCACGAGTGCAATTTTCTTGCTTGATCGCATCGGGAACCGTGGTCTCCGACCTCGACTCCCCCAAATCGGGAACACAGGCCTCGAACTGCGGCCACCCGAACGATAAGAACGATCGGATCTTCTCGTAAACCGGGGAGGTGCCTCGCCACCGACCGACCCGAGTGCCGAATATGTCTCGCCTTGATCCACCTCTATAATCACCTCATCGCGCCCGCGGATCTTGCCCGTTTGCCTTGCCCCCCCGTATCGGTATCACGATCACCCCTGCGGAGGTTGCGCCCTCTAAATTTTGGGCATGAGCTTGAATTCGGGAAATGTCCATCCCGTCTTGTAGTGAAAGCCGGTCAAACAATCTTTAAACAAATGTGGCCCTAAGCCACTCACAAATCTGTGCACCCTGTCGCCCATATCGGCTACCATTGTAGGAGCATATCTCGCCAAAGAATTAAATTGGAGACTGTACTCCCGGGCGCTCATAATTAAATTGGAGACTGTACTCCCGGGCGCTCATACTCCCTTGCTTTAGATTTAGAAATCTATCCGCTCTAGCTCGGCAGACCTCGGGTGGCAAGTAATGGCGAATGAAAGCATCAACAAACTCTTGTCACACGGGAGAAGGCGCGTTTTCTTGCCTCGATACTCTCCAATTATTGTACCATAAAACCGCCACATCTCGGAGTCTATATGATGCCAACTCCACTGATTCGGTCTCAGAAGCATGAATAATCCGCAACGTCCTCAACATTTCATCAATAAAGCCTTGCGGGTCCTCATCCGGCTTTGATCCAAAGAATTTCTGGGAGATTTAAACTCGTAAAGTCACGGGCTCTGTATACTAGCCGACCGATCACTTGGGCCCGCATTTTTCCTTTGTGCCTCGAGCGGCAACCAATTGTGTCAATAAATTAATAGCCTCGGCTACTTGTTGACTCGAAACGTGAAAGGTGGAGGGAATGGAGGAATAGGAGGCTGAAATCGAGAAGCCCCTTCTTGTCCTTCTATGATAGGAGGGGTAGTGGAGGCATTAGATAAAGCCTCATGATGTGACTCTCCTTCCTCTATATTCATAGGCGGCTCTCTTTCTGCCCGCCTTTGTCGTAGTCTTGCCCTTCGGCGGCTTTAGCTTTTGGCGGCATTTTCGAAATCATAGCACATTCGTTAGGGAGGGGTATATCTTATACACGCTCTATCGCACGATCTCACGAAGAAGGATGGTCATTTTTCCTAAATGCCCCGTAGCCCTTGTCTATTAGCGTGCGCGCAACACACCATAAACAAGACTCTACTAGACACGGCTCGTAGACACTTCTAGGACCGAACGCATTCGATACCACTATTGTCACGACCCGAGCTACGGGCCGCGACGGGTGTCCGGGGCTAACCACCGAACACCACTCGTCCCATTACCCATAACCTTTTATACATAGTATATACTCAAATTCGTGGAAATATATCATCATTGGAAACTTAATTACTCTTATAAACATAAACCTTTAGGCCATCAAAATAGTACATGTATATACACCTATACATCTACATACCTATACATGAACATTATGGGACCATATCCCCCACACATACGCAACTACGAGCCTCTACTGGAATATTAGACATATAGACGGGACAGGACCCCGCCGTGCCCAAAATATGAATATACAGATATGTACCAAAAGAATAATCAATAGCACCTCCGGATGATGGGGTGCTCCGGCAACCGCCTATCGCTCCTAGGTATCGGACGCTCTCCTCGCTCTCCTCGTGGGCATGAACACGATCCAAAGAAAACGGACGTCAGTACGAATGTTGTACTGAGTATGTAAGGCAGAAGTGAAATAAGCATAATCGGGAAATCATAAGTCATGAGATGAGGATGTAACCTGTGCACTCTTTACATATGAACCAGTTTCATGTACATGCATCATACATAAATATATCACATACATTATCATAGCATGCAAGCATCGTCACATCAATCATACATCATCATATCGTTACCCGCGTCCGGGTAACCATCCCATGCAGCCCACTAGTGGTGATCATGTCCGCCCTTTTCTCGGTACGGTGGAATCATAGCAGCCCGCCGTAGCGGTGACATGTCCGGCCAATTAGGCGGGGTGGAATCACATCATCATACATACCATGCATTTCATATACTTGTCATCATTAACGTTCATTTCATGGAAATATCATGGCTTATCATAATTTTACCATAGTTTAGCATCCTTAGTTACATATACATATACATACATTAAGCTTAAGGGCGGCTATGTTTATGTCGGGGTGACGTAAGGTCGTAAACCCCCGGTCATGTTATGGAATAAGCATGAGCGTCATATCTCACCTTGGAGGGATTTACAATTTAAGGTGAGTACATATAAGAAAGAATGCCAATGGATCGTGATTGTCACACCTCAATCTTGATCAGGGTGTGATGGGCACCCGACCCTTACCTAGGGCCGAGCGAACCCTCTGACTCTTATTCCATGCGTAAAATTTTTTTTTTCTAAGTCGAATATACATGACAAGGCTCACTAAAATAATCTTTCTGTTGTTTTTCAAGCAAATCGAATTTGTGATCGAATAAAACTCATATCATAATATGACCGGCACATTGGCCTATGGAGCCACCGATGGATCGACTGCACCACGACTGCGTCGCAAAGTCTCTAACGTAATCGAAATCTTTTGGCACGTGTACCGACTCGGCTACACTCCGGAGCCAAATGAGCTTGCCAACTTCGCTGGAACGTCTTCTATATTAACCCAACCCGTGCGGTGTACCGCGCGGCATGAACGCGGCCACAGAAGAAGAGGGGTCGGTACGAGCATTGTGCCGAGTATGTAAGACATGAATAGTAACATGATAAAGGCATATGCAGTATAAATAATAACGGTACAAACATATGGAGCTTATCTGGGCTAGATATAATCTGTACGTGTAAGTGCCTTTCAGGCGGATGCCATGCCTGCTTAGTTTCTTTCCAGAAAATGGTACTTCTTATTTACATTTACAGAGAACAGAACATTTCGGAGAACGGTGTCCTTTACTTACATTCACAGACGCCGAGTACATCGGCTCTCCCAACCCCCCATTCCCAACAGTGTCCCAACAATAACATATGACATATACAGAAAACAGAACATTTCAGAAAACGGTGTTCTTTACTTACATTCACAGACGCCGAGTACATCGGCTCTCCCAACCCCCCATTCCCAACAGTGTCCCAACATATAATATATATCACATATACAGACGCCGTTTCCGGCTCTCCCATATCCCGCTCGGGCATCCCACGTCGGGATGATAAGCCATTGGAATCGGTGGACACGGATTGCCTCCCCGTTCCCCGCATATACATGTATCATATAAACGCGTGCACATATACGTGTATCATAAGGCGAAGTTACCAATGAAAAGTGTCATTTATGAGAAAAACATCCAATAGGTTCATAAGGTATAGTTTCATCTTCTTAAAACCTTTATAGCAGTCATTCCCTATAATAAAGTTGAGATATAAGAAATCGTTTAACATTTCCGTATTTTCATTTTCATAGCAGAACATATCTATCGTAGGCATTTTCTCATTTTCAACTCCATCGTTATCATTATAAGATCATATTCTTCACCTTAGTCAAGGAATCATCTTTGTCGTACTTATCACGGACATATGTTCTTTCTTAGCATTATCGTCGTCATGGTCATCATAGACATATTTATATTAGGATAGCGTTGTACCTATCGTTTGATAATCGGGACAAGGATCAGAAGTTTCCTTAGGATTCCACTCCAAAACAAGCCAAACGAGCAATAGGGAAAGTCCGGGAACAATGGGCCCACCTCGGGTCAAATGAGGCGGCGCACACAATTTACGTGTAATACGTCTCATGACATTACTTATGAGAGTTTTAAAGTAATCGGGTCTCATTTATGCAAGTCCTAGAGGTCTAAGAAGTTTTCCAACATTTCGCACCATTTCTAGTTCAATTCTACTGAATGAATAGTAGCGAATTTCAATCTTGGATTTCGAGAAAAGGAATGGCCCCAGGCCCGTATCCAACTTAGTACGTCTAAGACATGCCATAGAAAAGAAGGGTGAAGTCTTACATACCTCTTCTCGCTCCTTCTACTACTCCAAATCCAAGCCGCAAATCCGCCAAAATCTACGATTTGGTCATGTTTACCAAAACTTGATTAGTGCACTTAGAACTCGGATTCTTCAAATGACACTTGGCTACCGAAATTTTGGCGAAGATCTCCCTAAATACACCGTCCCGAGAATATGGCTCGCCCAATTCAACAACAACAACCCGAGAATGGAACTGCCTGCCACAATATCAACCACAATGCCAACAATCCATAGGTAATTCAAACACATTCTAACATTAATAATTTCTATCTATACAATTCGCCAATATTTCACGCATATTCAATTAACTACGTACCTTCCAACCAACACCATTGATCGTACATTCAAGTGTTAATCCGAGACCATTTAAACACGATTTACAAGCATTCCAAGTAATCTATACCATATTCAAACACTCCAACCCATATGCTACTTTACCCGACACTACCAATTCCATAAACACAACAATAATATGTTTCTTTCTTCCAAATTCATATACTACGTCAACAATCCATACGTCTTCAACAATATTTTCATAAACTCACAAAGTCACATTAAAATCACATCAATCTTCCAAAACAGCCCATGGCACAAATTCAATCAAGAATCATTGAGCATTCATTTTTCATCATATAATTCACAACACAACAACCAAATTACCAAACAAAAATCAATTCGTTTATCCTACACCCCACTATATTCGGCCACCATGCATGCATATATTTCCATGGATTTCTCATATTTTCTATACATGTTCACAACAAGAAACGCACTACATGAAATTAACTCAACCTTCCATGAAACATAACACACACACACGGCTCAATCACACATACACCATACACACGACCACTTTACAACATTCATATTCTCATGATTTTCACCCCTTTCTACATACTACAATACTCACAACCATCCAAAACATGTGAAAGAAGAATGAATACATACCTTTTTCCTTAACTTCTTCTTACTTGACTAGGCTCCAAACTTGCACAACAAATGCTTTGCTTGTTCCAACAACCACTCCATGTTGTTGAGGACCTTTAATTAGGTAGGAAAAGTGGAAGAAAATAATATATTTTGATCATCTTCCATGGCTCCCATTTTTGGAGCCATGGCCGAATACTACTATATATCTCTCTCTTCATCTTCTTTTTTTTTCCTTTCTTATTTCTTCAACTAAAAAGATGACCTCAAATATATATATGCATGTCTCCCCCTACTTTCCATATTTATTAGTTAGTCCCTCAAGTATGGCCTTATGTCCCTCTTCTTCCTCTTCTAGAGCTTTCTTCTTTTTTCTTGATTTTTTTCCTCTCTTTCTTAAATTTCTTCACTAGGTCAAAGAAGACCAAGTGTCTTCTTTGGTACACTTTGTCCTTCCATATTTACACTTTGCCCCCTCTACTTATGACTTGGCCACATGCTCCTTTATTTATTTACTTTACTTCTCTAGGATTTTCTTCCTTTTCTTGAAAATTAACAAAAAAAACCACATTTCCTCCTATGCAAGTTTTGGCCCTTCAAGAATTTTCTTGAACTTTTGTGAAATTACCATTTTGTCCCTAACCTTCTGCATTATTTCCACGGCCCATTTTGCGAATTTCCTTTTTCGCCCTCAACCTTCCACAATATTTCCGTGCTAATAATAGTTATAAATAATATTTACAACAACTCGTCCGTTAAAATAATTTTTGAGAATGGTCTCGCCTTTAACTTTCCCCGACGACTTTGGAATATTCAAACGTACAAAGTACGGGCTATAACAGTGATCATCATTATTGATTTCGTGAGAACATCATATCGTGGTCTCTAGAGTCTTTATCGTTTTCATAACGTATTTCTTATCCAGTCTCGCTACTCATGAACTTAGACTCTTCATCTCTAGGAATGTAGAAGATTCATGAAGGAAGAGGAAAATCATGTATAGGATTCATGCCTTGGAAGGAAGGGTAAAGCCTCACATACCTTTGTCGTTAACTACTTTATAGCTTGCTCGTTCTCCTTTAACGTCCTCGCCTTTACCTTCAAGAGAGTTCGTATCGTCGTTAGCTAGGCAATTATGAAACCATGCCTCTTAAGGCTAAAGCAAATTGGGCAGCGTTTCCTTTGTTTATATTACTCTCCGCCATATTCCATATCAACTTCTGACACCCATAACAACCATCACAATATCACTAGCAACAATCGTCATTCATTTGCATGATTCGCATTTCCTAATTTCACTTCAATTCTCCATAATCATGACTAAGGTTCATCGTCGTGTTTGTTCATCTATAATACTTATTACATGCTCTAATTATCATTTATAACACATTAATAATCTCCACATAACAATTTTCATGATTCCTCTCAACTACTATTCCATAATGACATTATTTACCCATTTTCCATACTCTTTCATAATCTAAGTGTTTCATCTTAAAAATACTTCAAACAACATGTAAAGTTCATGAAACTCACCTCAAATGGTAGAGGAATAAACCTTGAATAATAATACACCTTCTAGCACAAAACCCTATTCCTTCTTTCTTGGAATTCCTTGACTTTGGTAGCTTTAATGGAGTTTCTTAAGCTTGATTCGCTCCAACTCTTGCTATTGATCCTTGATTCACTTAGTTTTCATGTCGATGAAATGTTTAGAAAGTTCTAGAGGTGTGGAGAGGTTGAAGTCGTGAATGGGAATGAAATAAATGAAGTGGGCTCACATTTAAATACTTGAAATGGGTTCAGCCGATGGGACTTCCACGGACAGCTTCACGGTCCGTGGAACCCTTTGTTGGTCGTGGAACTAGTCATGGTTCACGACCAGGCCAACACTCTTCCCTGGCTGTTCCACGGACACATCCACGGGCCGTGGAACATGGTCTTTGTCCAGTGAACGTGGCCGTGGAACTCACAGTTCCACCGGAATGGTTCCCGTCGTTTCGTTTGATCTCCAATCCTTATGGAACCTTCTTGGCACTTGTTTATCACTTCGTTATCGATCTAAGGGACATCATAACTCTTCTCCACAACATCCTTAAGGTATCACTAACCCCATACTCATGGTTTTCATCCAACACACTAACTTAACTCGATTTCCTTACCAACTTCCTTACCTTAACTCGGATGCTTCTGGAAGTCTCAGTTAGGACCGTCGCATACTATTTCTGACTCATCCGAACCTCATATTCATCAGGCCCTTCGTTAGTCCGTTCACTTGTACGCTAAGGGGAAATTTCCGAGGTGTAACACCTTTAAATGCTTAGAACCCTTAGGAATTTACTTTTTTTACTATCAAAAACATGGGTTGATCAATGGCTGCCATGGACGTGAGCTTGGCAGCCATGGCTGTTCATAATTCCTCCTCCAAATCAAGATGAAATTAGTAATTTAATGGTATTGAAGAGAGCTGGCCGTGAGCTTCAAGGAGCTGCTGCCATAGCCATGGCCGTGTGGTTCTCTCTCTAGTTCAACTAGTGAAGATGAAGTGCTTCTCTCTTAATTCAACTTTGTGAATGACACATATGAATTATGAGTCATCTTTAGGCTATTTATATGCTGCCCACCATGTTGACACATACCCCACTACGGCATGGACCAATCAGATTTGGCCATGTTGTTGTGGGGTCCATTTGGTGTATTAATAACTTAATTAACCTTAATTAATCACTAATCCCCACTTAATAATCTAATCATGGTTAATTAATGCCTAATCTCCACTA
>NC_081349.1:62215081-62266342 GCF_029784015.1 Lycium ferocissimum | reverse complement strand
CTTCCCCGGGACAATGTACGGGCCGGTATTTTTATCGGTAGAATAAGGGACTTTGTGAAATCTCTCAGTGGTCCAATGTACGATCAACTTTTACGGACCGTAAATATTATACGGTCCGTATAGCTTGCCCGTAAATCTCTTTGTCTTAGTAAATCTTCTGGAACCAATATACGGTGGATTTTTACGGACCGTAAATATTATACGGTCCGTACTTCTGCTCGGACATTTGCTTCATCCAAAGACGCATTCTGTTGAGCTTGTACGCTGGGATTTACGGACCGTGAACATTCTACGGTCCGTATCTTCCTCCGTATAACTCTGTCTTCAGTGGATTTCTCTTTCGGAACAACTTTTTCACTCCATTTTCACGACTTGCTCCCGAATCACGTTGAACACCTGCAACATGTCACAAACACATCAAAACGACCTAGACTCGCTCAAAAACAAGTAAAACTTATAGCCGAAAAGTATCGAATGTGCCATAATTTCACGGCACATCATTCACGGGTGTGTTGTCGACCACACTTATGAGCAGGAGGCTACAGGGCATTTAGGATGGTTACTCTTCTTCATATCTAAGTTCGTGCGATAGAGCCAAGCCATAGGAAATGAGATTCCTTGTGCTAACCTTTGATTTCGGCAGGAGAGTGGTGTCGACAAGAGGAGGTAAATGATGATACTAGGAGCTACAGAGGCAAGATATTTCGGCAAGATATTTCATTGAGGTTACATTATCTAAATTTGTATATACAGAATGGAGAACCGGTCATCATTAAGTTATAAGGTGTAAACTGAAGGAAAAAAAAAAGGATAATAATAATTGTAAATCGGCTGAAAGGAGGGTTATGAGATAGGTTCAGAGTTAGGTTGAAATTAGTCGAGGATATAGAAGTGAGTCGAGAGTTAAGATAAGTTCTCTCAGGGGTTAGAAGTAAGATTGATGAACTAAGATTAATGTGATTCTAATGATGTGATAAGATTATGTGAAGAGACATAAGAGGGAAAGCAATGATAAGCAAGGAGTCATTCGAGAGGTGATTCGAGAGCAAGATTTAACGAGTAAAGACTAAAACAAGGAAGAGAAAGAAACATGAGTATATGTGTTTGAGAAAAGGAGTAACGTGATATTAGTAAGTGTTGGAATTGGATACGAGTATTAGTTCTCATTTAACATTCGAGGACGAATGTTCTAAAGGGGGGGAGAATGTTATACCTCGTATTTTATGCGTCGAGTTATTCATAAAAGAATCGACGCGAGTTAAAGACGGAACCCTTCCCGGACCGAAAATAGGAACCTCAAAGTCTAAATTTCGAAATTAGAACAAAGTGTTCATAAATTTTACTTAGTGCAAAAATATTAGTGGAAGACTTACTACATTTCAATATTGACAATTCATTATTTTATGAAAACATGCTAGTGGAAGACTTATTACCCATTCTAATATTAGCAATTCATTATTATATGTAGGCATGCTATTTCATGTTGGAAGACTCATTACACACATTTAAATATTAATTAATCTAATGCACATGCAATGTAAAATGAACAATTAAAATTGGGAAGTGAGGAAGTGAGTCTCGGCCGTATAACCGAGACTAGTGGGAATATTTCTTGAAATTTTGCTCAAGACCATGTGATTGGCTCAAAGCCATGAGGGGGACATGTGGCCAACACATGTGCATCATATTTAAACCCATTTGTTGACCAAAAATCAGATTTAGACTCACTCCATCTTCAACACAACAAACTAGAGAGAGAGAGAGGAAGCACAAGCCATGGCATTCGGCCATGGCTAAGGAAAAATAGAAGCTTGAGTTGTTGATCAAAAATCAGATTTTTCAAGGTAATTAAACCCTTTAGAAGTCCCTAGAAACTTGAAGATGACCATTAGATAGCAAGAGCAAGAACTAAGTTCAAGACTCGAACCACAGCCAAGTTGAGAAGTCAAAGTGCCAAGGTAAGTTTTAGCTTCTTTTGCATGTGTTGAGGGTGGTGTAAAACGTGTGTTTGAGGTGTAAATATAAGTTGCATGTATGAAATTATGTGTGTGATGTTGGAAGCCATGAAGTTATATGTGTTGAAGTTGAAGTATGGTTGTAACTTGATGAACATTAATCGCATGCATAAAATCATGAAAGTTGGTGTCGGAATGTTTGTTGGCCGTGTGGACTGTTTTGGTGGAATTAATGGACTGATTTTCTTTAATAAATATGGTTGTTACTATCATAGATCTCATGGTAAAAAGAATGGAAAAGAATTGGAAGGTTAAAGGTGAAGTTATGTTAGTATGAAGATGATTGAATCTATGATTTTATGTGAGTGATGTTGAAGCATGGTGTAGCGTGTGTGGACTGTTTTGTGAGGAAATTAGTGAACTGTTTTTACATGATATTTTGATTGTTATTATCATGAATTTTATGATGGAATTAAGGTGTTTAATGGTTAGAGTTGGAACTAAAATTGTTTATAGGTTGTTGTAAGGTTATAGTGTCGACAATGTAGCTATTTGCATACGAATTTGGTGATGTATTTTTCGTGTGACTGCTGGTCGTATTTTACTGAAATTATATGAAAAGAAGATATGAAATAATGTGTAAGAATCATGTGTGGTTTGCTTAGTATGTTCGTAAACGTTTGCAAGAATTCCGAACATTGTTTAGGGACTGTTTTGAACATGTTGTCTTCTTTAAATTGGAAAGACTAATGATAGTTAAGATTACGCATTGTGTTGTATGTTGGATGGGCTGTTATAAAGTTGTTACATGCGAACGTCAAGGCTACGAACTATTAGAAATAACTTGAGAATGAAGTAGCCGTATGTGAATTGTTATTGAATGTTGTGAATGTGGGCTGTTTGGAATGTTGTGTGGGCTGTCCGAATTGATATTGAACATATAATTATTGATGTTGGATTGGTGGTATGTATTTGGTTTGGATACAAGAGAAAATGACGTCTAAACGTCTAGAAAGGAGTTACTAACGTTAGAATGCGTTTTGAATCTCCCCATAGATTAATGTAACTCTTGACGTCTTAATATAGGTTGAGATATTATTGGGCAGCGTATACGTATTGTGTGGCGAATAAACGCTAAAGGTATGTAAGGCTAACCCTTCTTTCTTTTGGCATGTCTTAGATCTAAGTGATGAATGATATGAATTTTGGGGTAATCCTATTCATAAGTTTCGAGCGTGATTCATGATTCTTACTCACTTATTGATTATTAGAACTCTTAAAATAACTAAGTGTTCCTTTTAAGTTTCTATACGTTGGATCGTAGTTGGTGTATGAAGGTTCCGTACTTCAACAGCTCGTAACTTTCGTAGACTAACTCGGATTTACTTGAAACGTGTTTTTGGTTTACTAATGATTTCAAGAAAACTAGTTTTGTACTAAAGGAAACATAAAGTCGATTTTCAAAACCACTCCGAAGGGAGTGCGAGATTTTATTATTTAGACTTCCAAACCACTCCGAAGGGGGTGCGAGATTTTCGAGCCTAAGTTATTAGATGATTTCATGACGTGACTAAGTGTGATATATAATATATGGCCTCAGCTTATACCTAAGTGTGCTATGGCCTCAGCTTATGCCTGAGTGTGCTACGGCCTCAGTTTATGTCTGAGTGTGCTATGTGACACATGGCCTTAGTTTATGTTATGGATTTTCTTTAAAAAAGATTTCCATACATTTTCATATTCGCATTCATGCCCGAAGGGGCCATCATTATTATTAAGCCGGAAGCGGCTGCCCGAAGGGGCCATCATCATTATTATGCCGGAAGCGGCCGTCCGAAGGGACCATTGTGATATTAGCCGGAAGCGGCTGTCCGAAGGGACCATTTTGTTAGCATGTCGGAAGCGGCATATGTGTGGGATTGCATTATTTACTTAAAGATTGTTTTGGAGACTCGTGTATATATTTATGTTTCTTCGGCGAAGGTTGCGGGTATTGAGTTAGATTGTGATTTCTTCTCTCACGAATCAAATTATGATTATGATTTGTTACCACCTTTACATACTCGGTACATTGTCCGTACCGACGTCCTTTTTTACGGGGACGCCGCGTTCATGCCCCGCCCCCATTGCTGGCGGAGTTAAGTGCATGGCTAGGACGCTTGGACGTCGGCCGGGATTGGCAAGTTCCACCTCATTACCGGAGCTGTGCCGAGTCATGTATAGATATGTATGATTACGTGTATGTCGGGGCCCCGTGCGACTCATAGTGTTCGATTCACTTCTTAGAGACTTTTTGCGTACAATTGTCTGTGGTATGTTTGTCGAGATGTCGACAAAGTGATGTCGATTGAGTCCTTTGTGAATTTTAAAAGAGTATGTATTTTAGATGATTTAGATTGGTCTAAAGTACTTATTGATTGAAAGTTTTCATAATCGTTATAGAGATAATGATTTCTATTTGGAAAAATTTTATGTCCTTGAAAGTTTTTGAAATGATAGGTTTTAATAGAGCGAATGTCTAAGGGTTCGCTCGACTCTGATGAGGGTCGGGTGCCCGTCATGCCCTACCATTGCTAGGGTGTGACATATAATGTATCTATAAAATGTACGATGACATGTATATAGTATGTACATATGTATATGTGCTTTGATGACGTTAAACTAAGATAAAACCACGATATATCTATGAATTATATGTTATGACTGATGATGAATGTATGATGTGTGTGATAATGCGATTCCACCGCACCTAATTGGCCGGACATGTCACCACTACGGCGGGCTGCTATGATTCCACCGTGCCTAATTGGGCGGACATGTCACCACCGGTGGGTCGCGTGCGACCACCGTACCGAGAAAAGGGCGGACATGTCACCACCGGTGGGCGCATACGACGGGTGCCGGACCTGAATTGATGATGGTGATGTATGTATGATATGGTAATGCATGTATGCTATGATGATGTATATATGATATGGAAATGCATGTATGATATAATGATGCTTATACGACATGGTAACTTATATGACATGCTATATGTAATATATGTATAAAATGTATCTAGTCGAAGGTTATATCCTCGTCTCGTGCCATTATGACTTCCCTATTATATTTATTTCACTCATGACTTACATACTTAGTACAACATTCGTACTGACGTCCTTTTCTTTGGACGCTGTGTTCATGCCCACAGGTAGACAGCGAGACGGTACGGATCCATAGGAGCTATCAGCAGAGTTGCAGAAGCCCTCCTTTATTCTGGGGGTGCTATTTTTGAGATGTTACTTTGTGTATATATGTATATATATATAATTTTTGGGCATGACGGGGTCCTGTCCCGTCCATGTGTCTCGTACTCTAGTAGAGGCTCGTAGATACGTATGTGTAGGTAGTATGGTCCCATAGACTTCATGTATATGTAAGTATATGTATATTATTATCTTGATAGCCTAAAGGGCCTATGTTTATAAAGGTAAATGTGTTTTAAATGAAAATCATTTTCTATGATTATTAATGATAGGATTGTGAATGAAGGCAGGATAAGACATAGAACGAGTGGTGCTCGGTGGTCAGCCTCGGATACCAGTCGCGGCCCTAGTCGGGTCGTGACAATTCGTTCGAGCTCGCAAGTCTACATTTAAGAGGATTCACACTATCGCTAGACTCATCGTAGTATACTTGTGCAAAACTTTCAAGTAAACCTTTCTAGAATCAGTCGAAATTTTGGCAGCATCTCCTCTATTTATATGCCTAGCCCGAAATCTCAATTCAGCAACCAACAACAACAACAACAACAATATCAACATTAATAACATCATCTCCAACACAAATATGTACCATAAAATATCCCTCACGAGGTTTTTCCAATTTCCACAACCAACAACTTTATTATACGACCATTTAATCACTCTATCTTCGTGAATAAACCAAAAGTAATATTAATAAATAGAGAATCATACCTTATTCTTGTTGAAATAGCAATATATTCAATATCCACTTGGAATCCACGTCAAAATCCACTGCACAACAATACTCCAATCACGACTGTGGGCTATCCGAACCTAACTAATACTCCGTCACTTGAAAATTGCTCAATTTTTGGTACCCTCACTCCCTCATCTGATTTCTATGTTTTTAGGGAACAAATCTGGTGAAAAAGGGGGGTTTTTACCCTTTATATAGGGGGTCAAATTCGGGTCGTGTCATTGTAGCAGTACTGTAGCAAGTCGGTTACTGTAGCAGTTACTGTAGCATGCGTTTCTACTCTATCAGCCGAACTCGTAACGTCCGTAATTCTCTACTCCGATGTCCTATCGATGAGCGGTTTGTTGCGTTGGAAACTAGACTCGACGAACTTCATCTTAGGCTTTTGTTTCACTTCAAAATACTTCATATGCTTAGTGATATTCGTCTCTCAATTTGGACCAAAATTTTCACACAAAACTTTACCCATCATTTCTCCGAAGCCGTACTACTCCATTTCTTCCGCTCATTTCCTTATAAAACCTTCTGGTATACCTTATGTACATCCTTCACTCAATAAATATACTTAATAATGCTTGTTCCTTACATTCCCAAGTGATTTTACTTAATCATAACTCAACGTACTAATGTTTCAAATTTGATAAGTGTTTCTTCGAACATACGGGGTGTAACAGATGCAGTCAAGCATTTATCCATCAAATGTGGCCCCAGGCCACTCACAAATCGGTGCACTCGATCACCCATATCCGCTACCATGGCCGGAGCATACCTAGCCAAAGAATTGAAGCGGAGACTATACTCTAGGGCACTCATGCTCCCTTGCCAAAGATTCAAGAACTTATCGGCCCTATCCCGCCGAACTTCTGGAGGCAAGTAATGTCGGAGGAAGGCATCCACAAATTCTTGCCATACCGGGGGAGGTGCATTAACTTCCCTTGAAGCCATCCAAACTGTACACCAATGAACCGCGACATCCCGTAATCTATAGGAAACTAGCTCTACCGTTTCAATGTCTGAAGCATACATTAACCGAATTGTCCTCAACATTCCATCCGTAAAGCTCTGAGGGTCCTCATCAAGCTTTGACCCAAAGAATTCCGGTGGGTTTATGCAAATAAAGTGTCGGGCTCTTGCACAAACAGCCCTAACACCTTGACCTGTACCTTGCCACTAGGTCTGAGCGGCAACCAACGGAGTCAGTAAATGAATAGCCTCTTTCACATCTTGGCTCGAAGTATCTGGCGGAGGAGGTGGGGCTGAGGCTATCTCATGCTCCTCAGAAATAGGCAATGAGTGAGAGAAATGAGATTGAGCCGCATTCTGGGACTTACCCTCCTCTATAACCGTTGGCGGTACTCTCTCGGCCTGCTTTTCTGCCACTGTCTTACCCTTTTGGGCTGCCGTAGCTTTCCTCTTTACAGGTATTTCTAGAATACATAATACACGGTCAAGAAAAGAGAAATCCTTAAATCATGGCTCTATCGCACGATTAAAGAAGAAAGAAGGTAGTTCATTCCTAAAAAT
This sequence comes from Lycium ferocissimum, assembly GCF_029784015.1. NCBI lineage: Eukaryota > Viridiplantae > Streptophyta > Magnoliopsida > Solanales > Solanaceae > Lycium > Lycium ferocissimum. The sequence goes on along the minus strand of NC_081349.1, from coordinate 62,258,879 downwards.
GCCTACAGTCTCCTGTTTATAAGTGTGGCATGCAACATACACATAAACAAGACTCTAATGGACACAGCTCGTAGACACACCCTAGGACAGAACTGCTCTGATACCACTTTGTCACGACCCAATCGGAGGGCCATGACGGGCACCCGATGCTAACCCACCCGGCACCTCTTATCGTATATTCATATCCACATCTAGGTGAGCCATATGGCCTACTCATGATTTCCATACATCAATAATACTAATCTCATTGGGCAACGACACATTTATATCATCATCAACAATAATTCCCATGTCCATATACGCAAGCCGATGAGGCTAACAAAATGATATACAAAATATGAGCCGACAAGGCCAAAGGACATCTAGCCATACACAACTGTCTACGAACCTCTAAAGAGAGTATGTAACATCATATAGACTGGACAGGACCCCGCCATGCCCATATGTATGTACACAAAAGAATAATACCAACATACCGCATCTGCGGATGAAGTGGAGCTCCCTGTGCGGCCTCCCCGAACAAGTAATCTATGGATCAAGTCTGTCTCCCTGTCCACCTGCGGGCATGACGCAGCGTCCACAAATAAAAGGACGTCAGTATGAATAATGTACTGAGTATGTAAAGTATAATCAATAACATAATGGAGCATAATAAATAACATAAGATAGACGAGTCAGGAATAAAAGAGCCGTGTATACCTCTAGCGACGTTCATCATATTTACATACCCTCTTCCTAGTGGGAGACTTCCATTTCGTACATCTATACATTTAGAAGTATCATACCCGACCATAGAGGTCCGATGTCTTACATATCCGACCATGATAAGGTTTGGTGTTATACATACCCGGCCCTACCAAGGCTCAGTGTCATCAGTACCCAACTGCAGTGGTGTGCGCACGATAGAAGTCGTACCCGGCCATCGAAGCTCGGTGTTACATAATAGCCATACATACTTATACACGTATACATACTAGTCCCTAAGTATCGTGAACATCATCATCATCATCGTTTCTGTCACTTTTTTTCTTAGAGGATCAACTATCATATAAAGGAGGCAATATCATCGTGGAAATATCGAGAATCATGAACTTCAGTAATTCTAGGGATGAAGTCATTTGAAAGACATTTTTGAACTCATGAAAAGGAATATAGCAATGGAATTATTCCTTAATGAAATAAGGGTTAGCCTTACATACCTCGTCGTCTTCTTAACTACTTAACGTTCCGCATGATCTAATGAAAATTGGTCAGCATTTCCCCTATTTCATCAACTTCCACCCAATTAAAAAATAACTCCCAAATAACCATAATAATATCCACAATATCATAATCAAGTGCTCACATTCCATTAAGTCTTCAAAATTCATTCTCATATTCAACTTATACTAACAACTTCACATCAACCCTTAGCACATTTTCATACAACGCTTCCTCATCATCATCATTACCTTTTATAACAAGAATATAACCATATCATAATAAGAATCAATTCTTAAGTTAGCTTACTACTCAAAAACATCATAAAAGCTACATTTAGACTTCACTTTCCACTTCCTTTCCTCATCCAGGTTATTCAACAACTAAGCATTCTTAATATCATGAAATAAGCATGAAAACTAACCTTTTATCTCATAAGAATAAGCTTTGGAGCAGCTATCAACTTATATGAAAACCCTAGCTCCAATACCCAAGAATCTCTTGTAGTCTACTAACCCTAGCAAGACTTCTAACACATAGGTATCTTGATTCCTGCCTCTCGATCTTCGTTTTCTCATGGGTTGGAGTGGAATATACTTGGAGAAGGGTTTTGGAGCTCTTAAGACTTTTCGAAATGTTGAAAATGAAATAAAAGAACAAGGGTCATCTATTTATACCAAAAAATAAAAATCTACCCGATGGACTTATACGAACTACTTATACGGTCCGTATAATACTATACGATCCGTATAAGTGTACTGTATAACACCATCATGAAAATGTCCCTTTTGTAAAGGTCATGTTATATGGACACCCCTTATACGGACCGTATAAGGTTATACGAACCGTATAAGTGGTCGTATAACTCACAGTTATCCGAAACTTTCTCTCGTTGATTCGTTTGACTTCCAATCCTCGTGGAACATTCTTGGCACTTACATAACACTTTATTAACCATATAATAGGCCCTATAGCAGCCCCTCAAGACATTACCAGATTAATATTAGCTCAATTATAGAGAAAACCTTTCTGAACACGACTTACATTTCACTTCCTTCAACAAACAAAATTTCACATATTCCTACAACTTTGAAATCTTATGGTGCATACTTTAAGCTATCTAATCCTTCCCTTAATCTTGTAAGGATTTCATAATCACCTTAAGCTCACGTTAGCCTACTCGCAAGGCAATAATTCGAAATTTCCGAGATGTAACAGGGGGATAATGTAACATCCTGTAAATCCGTATAGAGTGTGAAAGCATTGAATGAGTCCTTTGGAACCTTATATGTTGGATTACGTGCATGACTTTTTGGTAAAGACCTAAGTGGAGATGGTCAAAATGAAAATTCACTGCAGTTTCACGAAAATGAGGTTTGACGTTTGTCCTTTGTACTGTCGATCTATTCGACGCTCCGTCCTTTGCACTGTAGAAAGTAAGGAAGAGAAAGTTGCTCACTGGAAATTTCATGACTTTGACGGAGCAGATCGATGCTCCGTTGATCTGTTCGACGCTCTGTCATTTGTACTGTAGAATTGACCTAGCACAAAGACCATTCGATGAAGAAGATTGACGCTCCGTTGATCTGCTCGACACTCTGTCGTTTGTATCAGTGATTGTGCCTGACGGGCTGAAATTATATAAGTTGCAAAATTTTAGTTTTTCGTCCATTCTTTTCACTCTCAAAAACCCTAAGGACGAAAATATCTCTCTAGGGCTCCAACAGTAAGGTAAGAACATCTTAATCATTGATTATCAATCCTAACATCAAACCCACGATTCTTGTGACTAAAACCTAGGGTTTACAACATAATTCTTCCTAAAGTGATTCAAGCTAGGGTTTGGGTGTTCTTCACTAGAAAAGTGAATTGTTAAACTTTGTTTAACATACTAAGGTATGTCTCTCTTTTAAAAACCTTCCTTGACGTATGTCTCTTTTGAAAATCTTATTTTGGATTGCATGACTTCTTTTCAAAAGTTCTTTATTGAATAGAAAGGTGAACTTCTCATATTTTGAAACCCTAATTCATGTTTTTATCCTAGTTGGTGTGTGTGAGGGGACAAGAGACCTTAACTGTACTATACCCTATACATGTATATGTGATCCCAACTGTTTTTCCTCTATAAGAGATGATCAATAATAAGGGTTAATAGTTGGTAATAAGGTTTTCATAAGAAACTATGACAATTGAACCTTGTTTAAAAAAGTGGAAACATTTTCAAACTTAATGCTAATGGATGGCGTGAGTACATTGAGATAATTGTGATTTAGCTTCTATGATATAATTCAGCTTCCTTGCTATGAATTAGATTGTTGTGTTTGGCCTAGCTATTCGGGAGGAAGGGTAGCCACTATGGATCCTAGTGTGATAATGCCTAGCCATTCGGTAGGAAGAGTGGCCACTTCCGGGTTCGCTACTTGGGGTGTGATTATGCCTAGCTATTCGGGAGGAAGGATAGCTACCGTTGAATTTTATATTCCAGTGTGGTGCGCTGTGATAAGGGAACCTCTACGGTTACCCCTTCGATGTGCTTGATTCTTGGGCCTATATTGGCACGTGTGATATTCTTATTTTCTCATGGAATTGTGGTTGTTAATTATGATCAATTGAAAGGCATACTTGAAGTTGTAGCTTAGCAAGAGGCCTCATAATCGGTTTTGATAATTCTTATTGAGATACACAAACTGAATAACGGTTCTTAAATTGGTTTCACATGATTTTCAGGACTGATTTCTTTACGTATTATTGTACTCTATTTTCTTATTACTTATTGTCCCCGAGGCACTCACTGAGTACGAAGTACTGTGCATACCATTGTTGTTTTTGATGGTGTGTTTGGTAACGAAGAAGAGTAGGTTCGTGACATTCAGAACATTTAGGAGAACTTGCTGGTGCTACTGATTTTGGTGAGCCCACATGCTTGTTCGTGGGACACCCCATTTATTGATTCCATTTATTTATATTAGTTTCCGGGCTACGCCTCGATGAGTTAGATATTTATTCCTTATTCCTAGAAGCTCCGTAGTATACATTTTTGTGGGTAGTTGTTGAGTTATTGATTAACTCTCGGTCACGTTGTTACGTTTGACTAAGTATTGATTACTAAAGACTTCCGCTGATTTAATTCATATATTCATGATCTGTTTACATTTATTTTATAAACTGTTTGAGGCGAATGTTGAACCTGGCGGGTTCAAGTGTTATTATTGCATCGTTTAGGTTCTTCCGAAGTTGCTCATGATGTCGAATGCCGGTCATGTCTAGGATGGGTTTTGGGGGGTGACAGGCCCGATCCATACATCATCATCATCACTGTGTACCAGCTGATCAGGTGGTAATACGTATATAACGCCTATCGCTTTCCCCATACCCCATATACATATAATATATGCATATATAACGCCTTCTGGTCATGGGTCAATGTGTATATGTAGAAATAAATTCAATGCATAAATAAGACGAATAACTAGAGTTCTAAGAGTGACATAAAGTCGTACTACTCCGATAAATATCTTTGAGCTAACATCATCAACATACGTAATCTCAAGACCCATGAACAGAAGCAATAATCATAAAAGAGGTACAGGAACATCAAAGATTAGAGTACTCGTAATGCTTCTAAGAGTAGAGTAATATGGGAGTCTATTCATACATTTGTTCGTTCATATCATAAGGATCATGCCAAAATGAAAGAAAGGATAGCCTTAACATACCTGGATAATCTCCTTCTCAATCTACAACAAAACTTAACATAATCCTCTTGCGTCTACAATAAGTGAAATGATATCGTCGCCAACATATAATAGCATAACTATCGTATTTCGCTAATCTTATAACCTATGAAATAACGGGCAGCATTTCCCCTATTTATACTACATCCCAAAAGAAACCAAAAGTCATCAATAGCCCAACAACAAAAACAACAACCAACAATAGCAACAACTACAATATAATCCAATATAAACCTCTTCGATTACTTTAAGAATCAGATTGAGCGGCAAGCTCATTTAACGAATAATAAAGCGCAATTCGAACCCAATTCTTCTTTCATAACTCAGTCCACACCCATCATGACAATATACTTATGTTTACCATATCCTTTTCCACCCAAAACATCATAAAGATAATCTCTAAACAGTCCATATATTTTTAACTCTTCAACCTTCACTTCCGTGTCCTAGTTTTTACATGTTTTCTTTTTCTCATTTCACTTAATTAAGACATGAAAAATTTTAAGAACAGCATCCACTAAATAATCATGTTATATTCCATAATTTCCAGCCATAAAATACCATAAGGGGATCTTCAAAACAGTTCAACAAACAACAACAACAACAAAACTATGATTTTCAGAAAATTGGGCAACACTTTTCCTATATCTTTCGCTTCCCCTCCAATTTAAATCAACACCCAAACAACAAGAACAACATCAACAATAGAATATCCAAGTTATTCCATCAATTTACAGCCATAAATTACCACAATAACACAACCCCAAAATAGTCCAAAATATACACAACATCATCAACCAAAACAACAACATCATATAGCAATATAAACAAATACAAATCTCTCAAAAATTCCATTTAAAAATAGCCCTCAAGGCAACCATATCAACCAACTAATTTATGCCTTCATAACATAATTCCTTTCACTGTAAACTAGAGAATTCTTCCATGAATAACTTAATTAACAAGAGTAGAGTATATTACATACCTTATTTCCCAAAAAACTCAAATAAAATCCTAGCTCCAAGATTCAATAATCAGCCACACATCAAGCACCAAATACTATAATCCTTTCCTAACTAGTTTCCAATTCCTAGGATGAAATCTTGATTTGATTTGGAGGAATTCAACTTGGAAGGTTTAGAGAGCTTTTAGGAGGGTTTGGGAAAGTTTAGAGAGAGTTTAGGAGTGAGAGGGGAAAAACTGATTGAAAAAAAAATAGATTTTAGTTTTTTTAATTTTCTGATTTTTACTGTTCACTCGTGTCACTGTTTATCCGCACTCTTTTGTTCATCCCCGTTACTGTTCATTCGCGTTATTGTTCATCCAGTGGAATTATTTCAGGGACTCAATTTTTGCATCATTTTTCACGGACGGTCCCATTCCCGAGCTTATAGTAACCAACTTACGATATGAACGAAGCAAAAAAAAATTTGAGGTGTAACATTCTCCTCCCCGTAGGAACATTCGTCCTCGAATGTTAAAGTAGTGTCACAATTCATCTTTACATCACTGGCGCTAACATTTCTCTCGTACACTCATTGGTTTCCATTCAGCCTATGGCGCTAATCTTGCTTAATCTTTGTACCCAAGTCATAATTATCCTAATCGCCTTACATTTGTTGTCACCTTTATTCGAATCTCTTACCTTTCATTATCTTATTAAATCACGATCACGATCTCAACTTATAGGTTTCCGTCCTTACCTATTATCCCTTTTCTGTAATAATCCTTCTCTTTCTTTGATCTCAGTTTGTGTTATTACATGTTGGCCATAATGTCGCTCTTATTAGGGTTTCTTCTTCACAGACCCGATTAATTTCTTCAATTCAAACTGTTCCCTTTATTTTGCTTTTTAGTTCTACCTTGTACGAATCCCTTTATTATGCTTATGTACGTACTTCTCATCTCGACGTATGCTTACTTGAGAGATTTAACGAAGTTTCGCTTTCCATAATTCCACTTTAACTCTTTTCCTTCACATGACATTTCCCATTGAGCTAAATCTTTATTCTTTGGAATTAAACCTCCCATTGAGTAAGGTTCCCATTGCAGTTCTGCTTTGTTATTTGCCCCATCATCATTCGTTACAGACAATTCATTGTTATGTCCTTTGTAATGTCCCACTCTTAAGCCATTACTATACATTTTTCATAGATTGGAGATATCGTAGCCTTTAGTACCATCCATTGTTACGTAGGAGTTCCATTATATCCTGGCTTAATCTTTGGTGAATATACCCCTCATATGGTATTTCTTCCCTACCTTTCATGTAACATAACTGTTTCCTGATGCATTTATCTTTCTTGATAATCACTTAACATCGATACCCACACTCTTTTGTTTTAGTATCTTGTATCTTTCTACTTTCGAACACTTCCTTTATTCTCCAGTTATGAATCAAGTTGCTTTCGTGTTCTTGTGGCTTATGGTTCCTTCAACTTATCATCCCAAAGTCTATTTCATCATCGCCTGTTTCATATAACTTTGAATTCTTCATAGACCATAATGCCATATTTTCAATTACATCGATCATCCTTTACAGATCAAGACGTAAAAACGTTTCTACCATTACTTTTATTCTCCTCACCCTTTTTCCATAACTTGGATTTACAATCTTTTTGCCACATCTTTATTTTTACCGGTGTTTTCTTATATCCCATGTGATACCAATTGAATAGCTCCTGAGTATCCTCATAAGTAGTGTGAAGGGTGGAGTACTATCCATTATCTTTCCCTTTATCATTACAATTATCATACGGGGACAACTGTCTTAACCCTCGAATTTACTTTGCGAACATTCTTCCCCTTAAAGTTTTGCTGATTATTCCTTTCGACTTTCTTTCCAAACATATGTCGCCATTATCCCTTTGATTCATGACCCATATTATCCTTTTGAGTCCTTCGTTTTTCATTAGTAAGCACTTGTGGACATATTCCGTATTGTATTGAATCTACACTGCCATAAGGTGGTAGCTCATCACACCACTTCTATTCTTTGTGCTAATACCATCACTCGTCAAGCCCTTCTGTATTCCTCTTTCAATTCTTTCCTTAATACTCTTATCCTGGATCATCCTTGATCTTATCAGTACATTATCATCTTTTAATCCATGACTCTTCACAAATTTTCTTATATTTATGTCGCGTCGCTAGCAATTTCGTGGCCTTGGATCACGTTCGCGAAGGGTTAATCCCTTCTCCTCTTCGAGTTTACAGCCCTTTGGTAGTGTTTGCGAAGGGTTAATTTCTGCTCTGGCTGCCTAAATTGTAACGTCCATAACTCTCTACTCCAATATCCTATCGACAAATGGTTTGTTATGTTGGAAACTAGACTTCATGAAATTCAATTTGGGCTTTTGCTTTGCTGCAAAACTCCTCATATACTAAAATATATTCTTTCTCCAAGTTGGACCGAAATTGCCCCTCATATTTTCTCCAAAGTCCAACAAACTGAATTTCGTTGATTCACTTGCCCTCCAATCTTTCCGTAGCTTATTATATGAAATTAAACCCTTATAACCATAAGATAAGCGCATACAATCGTATATATCCTTGAAGGCAACTCCGAGTCCATACCTAAAGCAACCAACACTTATAAATCTCAATGTACAGAACTACGAGGTGTAACATTCTCCCCTCCCCCCCCCCCCCCCCCCAAAAAAAAAAAACATTTGTCCTTGAATGTTGAAGTAGAGTTCGCTCTGAGCTAGATGTCAATGTTCTTACCTGTATTTACTGATATTTACCTTACTTACGTGCCACTTATCCTTCTTCTTTTGTGGCAAAAATTTTTACTCGTGCTCAAGGTCGCCCCTTTTTCTTACTAACTCTTCGTGCTTAGTCATTCTGGTTATATCTTCACCTCCATTATCTACACTCTTATATGCTCTTTTTTTCGCCAGTGCATACTTTTATCCAATTTCTGGTCTCATCTTCATTTTATTCAGGAATTCTTGTTCTCTCCGATCTCTACGTATCCTTCTTATACTTCACAAATATCCCCGGCCTTTGTTTTGTTGGGGTTGACACTCTTTCCTCTTGAGATACTTTCAAAACTGGTCATATTATAGCCTTCTTTGCTTTCTTACAATAGTTGAATCAATTCCTGCGGTATTTTATCTCTCAGCTAGTGCAATACCAAAATCCCTTGCTTAATCCTTTCTTCCTTTGATTTGATTTATTGAATTCAGGCTGGCTATTCGCATCAAGAATATCTTTAATCTTTTCTTTAACGGTTCCTCTCCTTTAATCACTCTTAAAATTTTCTAATCCTTAGTCCGGTTAATAAATTGGGGGGGGGGGGGGGAATTTAGAGGTTTGTTGAAGATTAACCAAGGTTCTCTGTTATGCGACGAATTCCAATAGTTCCACTCCTTTCCTTTGTCTGTAGCCTCATTCATCCCCTTCCATCAAGGGCCATTATTTTGCTTGTTCCATTGAGGTTCCATTGTCACCAGCTTATTCTAATCAAGCGCGATATCCTTTGATCATTTACTTTAGGGTCCTCCTCTTACTTTGGACCTTCACCCGACTTTCATTTAATAAGTCTTTCTCATAGTCTCACGCACCTATCTCTCGTTTCGATTTATCAACCATGTGGGTCGCTTAATTTCTTAAATGCCCATATTCTCTATTTATATCCTTAAATCCTTTTCTCGAGATCTTATCTCCAACTATTTCCATGACTTTCCCTTCCTTAGCCCAACGTGTTTCGGGACTCTTTATTTCTCCACCAATGAACAACTTTTCTTATTCGGTACGTAGCACTTTTCCTTACTCGCTTCTCTGGTGTTATCTTAGATTATCCCTCTTAATCCTGGTCGACTTTATATACATAGCATATCATGTCCATTTAGCTTCTTGGACGGATCTCCTTAATTCCTTACAATCCCATCATAGTTCCATTTGTGGTAACGCCCAAGTGATTGGAATTAACCTTTCCTTAATAACGTCTTATTATTCTCGATGATGATTTGTTCTCAGATTGTTCATCCACTGTATATCGAGTAGCCGAGGGGTTTATATTCAAATCGAACTCAATTAACTGCATCGCTTTTCGGCAATCCGTCCTTGACAACAATTGTAACACAATACGTTGCACATTTGTATACGACTTGCCACATTATTATTATTATTATTATTATTATTATTATTATTATTATTATTATTATTATTATTATTATTATTATTCTCTCTCATAGCAAAGTTACATTCATAACATATTAACAATTGCAATGTAAGCTGGCTTACGACTCAAGATGTCTTTAAATCCATATTTGGAACTTTCCTCTGATTTCCTCTCCTCAAATCTTAACATAATTAATAAAATCTCACTTAATCATAAGCTTGTGTGGTTATTCCCCTTTTTGTTAAAATATTCATTTCCTCTTATACTAAAATGTCCTTTTTACTTCATTCATATCTTGTCAAGCATTCTTGTTCCACCTTTATTTCATATACACCTGCATTTAGTCCATTCCCACTTTCCGTTAGTAAACCGGTACATCTCAACATTGGCTTTGTTATATCCCGCATTTTGTACGTTGGGGTATTCCGAGCTAATTGCGGGAAGTTAAGGGCAAGGCCATTTCTGGTTTTGTTTTAATGCGCAAGTCGCTTATAAATATTATTGGAATGGAATATTAAGGGCAAACTTGGAGTTTGGAAATTTTAGTTCATGACTTCTTGGAGAAGCTTTGTGGCCGTGGGCCCCACTTATACTTTGGTCAATTGTAGCAAGCCATGCAATGGAACATGTGTTCATCTTATATTTTGTAAGGGCTATATATATATGGACAAAGATGACAAGGCAAGACAAGTTATCATCTTTTGTAACTTAAGAAAATTCAAGAAGCTTGGAGAAAAAGAAAAAAAAAAAAAAGGAAAGAAAATTGGAGAAAAAAAAGGGGCATGGCCGGTCATGTGTATATATATATATATATATATATATATATATATATATATATATATATATATATATATATATATATATATATATATGTGATGACTAAGTAAGACACACTTCATCATTTTAACTCTAGAAAATTCAAGAGAGTTGGAGAAAGAACAAGAGAAGCCGTCGGCCATGGAGAGAAAAATATGGTCCCTCAAATTTGATCAAGAAAAATTATTTTCTCCTAGCATCTCTCTACTAATTGGGAGGTCCTCTACAACATGGAGTGGTTGTTGAAGTAAGCAAAGCCTTTGTTTTAGCAAAAAGCAATCCTAGCCGTGGGAGAAGTTGATGGAAGAGGCAAGATTTACTCCTTATTTTCATATGTTATGCATGGTTTGTGTATGTTGTGGAGTGTGGAAGTGAATGGAATTCATGAAAATATGGTGTTGTGTTATGGCCGTGCATGTGTGGTGGAGTGTAGAAGTGAAGAACTAATTGTATTTAGCATGTTTGGGTGTTGTTGTAGTGTGTGGAAATGAATGGAACTCATGAAATTATGTGTGGGGAAGTTGGGCCGTGTGTGTGTTGTCTTAGCCGAGTGTATGTTGTGTTAAGTAAGAATGATGAATTAAATTTACTTGGCATTTTAGTTGTTGTTGTTATGAATTATGTGATGAAAATGAAGGTGTTGGGTGGTGCAAATTGGAGTTGAAACCGTTTGTGAACTATTGTAGAAGCTAATGTGATTGCAACATGGTTTATTGGGTTTATGATAATAATGTTGTTAATGTGTGAATTATTGGTGTTCTTTGATGAATTTGGAAGGAAGAAATGCGTTGTTGTTGTCACTATGGAAATTGGTGGTTTCGGGTTCTATGGTATGTTGAATGAAAATGGAATGTCGTCGAATTACGCAGAAAAAAGTATAAATGTTAGAATGCGCTTTGAATTCATTATGGATGTTGTATATATGGTTGTTGGTATTATTGTTGAAGATTTAGCCGAGTCGAATTCTCGGGGTTGGTTGAAGTTATAGGGGAAATGCTGCCCAAATTTCTGTAGGTAAAGTGATAGCTTGGAGATGTTACACCTCGCATTTTGTATATTTGAATATTCCGAGTTACTGGCGGGAAGTTAAGGACAAGGTTATAATTTTTTTTTCTAGAATGCATAAGTTGCGTATTCATTTTTATTGGTATGGAGTATTAAGGGTAAATTTGGGATAAGGAGAAATTGGAGGCTAAAAGTTGGAAAAAGGATTTTCATGAAATGGCCAAAAGGCCTAGGTGGCCGTGGGCCCTACCCACATGTTGGCCAATATTTTTATGACATGGAATAAAACACGTGTGTATCTTGTATTGGAGAAGGCATGTGTATGTATGTATAATTCCTTACCATGCAAGACTTATTCATCTTTTGCAAATTAAGAAATTTCTAGAAAACTTGAGAAAATTGGAGAAAAATTGGAGGAAATATATGCATATATACCGGCCATGTGCTATATAATATATATATATATATGTGTGTGATGAAACATAAGGCACAATTCATCATTTGTCCACCTAGAAAATTCAAGAAACATGAAGAGAGAAAGAGAAGGAGAAAAACGGCCAAGAGAGGTTCTTTGGCCGAACCAGCCCCACAAAGTGATCAAGAAAAATTATTTTCTCCTTGTTCTCTACTAATTAGAAGACCCTCGTCGACATGGAATGGTTGTTGGAACAAGAAAATCATTCGTTGTTGCTATGGACACTCTTAGCCGTGGGAGAAGTTGAAGGAGAAGGTAAGGTTTAATCTCATTTTCATATGTTATAGATGATTGTGTATGTTGTAAGTGTGTAAATGAATGAAGTTCATGAAGTGGTGGTGAGTTGTGTGGCCGTGTGTGTGTGTTAGGTTGTATGGAGTGTGAGCTAATTATTTGACATGATTGGATTGTTGTATTAATGGACGTTAGAGCATGTTGTAATATGTTGAAATGAGATGAAATTCATGAAGTTGTGTGTGATTGGTGGTTGGCCGAATGGTGGCTGTTTTGTGTGGAAAAGATGAACAAATTTAATTTAGTATTTTGGTTGTTGGTTGTGAATTTCATGATGTAAAATGAATGTTTGATGACTCATGTTGAAGTTGTAATGTCGTGGGCTGTGTTGGAAAATTAATGTGACTTTAATATAGTTTCTTGTATTGATGGAAATAATGTTGCTAATATATGGAATTGTTAATATAGCTTATGAATTCGGAAGAGAGAAATGTATTGTGATGGTTCTTATGGTATTTGAAAGTTTCGGGCAAAGTAAGATTTGGGTTGGAATGTCTTGAACATTTTGTGAATTGATTATTGATATTGTTATTATGATTGTTGGTTTGGTTGTTGTTGATTTGGCCGAGTTAAATTCTCGGGGATGTTGAAGTTATAGGGGAAATGCTGCCGAAATTTTTGTAGACAAAGTGTTACTTTGGTATTGGATGCTTAAGTGCTTATGGCTAATGGTTGATACCTAATGACGTTATTGTAGATCGGGAGAAGTCGGGACGTAAGTTTGGATTAGCTTAAGAAGCGGCTAAGGTATGTTAAGGCTCGTCCCTTTCTTTCAAAGGCATGATTCTTAGATTACGATTTCATAAATGCTTCCATAACTTTGTTGTTTTCAAAAGTTTTGTTTTCAAAAGAATTTTGTTTCTAAACGAGTCCGAAACTACGAACGCCCGTAACTTTCACAGATGGGCTCGGATCGCTTCGAAACCATCGTAGAAGATTTCATAACGAGTAATGATCTTTAACTTTCATAGGCGGGCACGGATCGGGTTGATGCTCGTCCGTGGGCCCCGCGACTTTCCTTGTTGGTTCTAACGACCTATTCTTGAAAGAATCCTGAAATGTCTGTATCTTTCCAAATCGGAGGTTTATGACTCCGTAAGCTTCCATGACAACAACGATGGATATGTTTTACAATGACAACGATGATGTCAAAAATGAGAATATTTTCCTACGATGAATATGATGATGATGATTCCATGTTTAAAGGTTCCAAGTCTATGATTTCAATGACGATATGAGAATGTTGAGCTATTTCTTGATTTCTCAATTTTATTCATGAATGATGACTATTTTTAAAGATTCTAAAGTATATGAATTGATGCCTTATGATCTATTTTATGTTTCCTCGTGAAGTTATTCTTCATTGACAGTCTCACCTTATAATAATCGTTCCTTCAAGGTGAGACAAAGCGACCATGATTATTCCATAATACGATCGGAGGTTACCGACCTTACGTCACTCCGATAGATACATGACTTTCTTTGGGCTCTCATGCATGCTACTTATATGATATATGAATATGATATATGTATATGTATACGGGGAATATGGGAAAAGGGCGAGAGCGTTATATACGCGTAACCACCCGATCGGTTGGTATAATATGACATGATATACGACGCGGGATGCCGGACGCGGGATATGTGGTTATGGATCGGGCCGCACGTTCCGCAGCATATATAATATATATATATATATGGATCGGGCGCGTCAAAGCAATATATATATATATATATATATATATATATATATATATATATATATATAATATATATATATATGGATCGGGCCGCACGTTCCGCAAAGACTAAGCATGCATGGTTCCGCCTAAAAGGCACTCGATGTACAAGCTACTCTTTTTATTACGTATATATGGATACGTTACTCTTTTTTAATAAATATATATGGATCGGGCTGCACGAATATAATATATATATATATATATATATATATATATATATATATATATATATGGATCGGGCTGCACGTTCCGCGCACTAAACGGCATGGTTCCGCCTAAAAGGGCACTCAGATGTGCAGGTTACTCTTTATCTCATGAAATGCCCTATGTTTTCGTCTTGTTACTATTCATGCTTTGTATCCTCTAAAATGTTTTACTCATGCCTTACATACTCAGTACATTGCTTGTACTGACGTCCCTTCTTGTGGACGCTGCGTTCATGCCGCGCAGTACACCTAGATGAGTTGAAGATATTAGCGTAAGATGTTCCGGCGGGATTGGCGAGCTCCATTTTCTCGAGTCTTGCCGAGTCGAGCATTATGATATGGTTTCATGTTCCATGTTAGAGACTTTGCGAGACATTGTCGTGTATGTAGTATGTCGGTTTTGTAAGCGGCTCCATAAGCCGATGTATTGTGATGCATTATTCTACGGGTCTTATACGATCACGGTGTCTTACTTGATTTGAAAAGGATGAAAAGCATGTTTGTTCGAAAAGCTTTCATTATGTACTCATGTTATGCTATGAGGGCCCAATATGATTATGAGTGCCACGAGAGTCAGAGGGTTCGCTCGGCCCTAGGTAAGGGTCGGGTGCCCATCACGCCCTAACGAAAATTAGGGTGTGACAAAGTGGTATCAGAGCAGTTCGTCCTAGGGGTTGTCTGCAAAGTCGTGTCCGGTAGAGTCCTGTTTATGGTGTGAAGCCGGCCACATTTATAAACAGGAGGCTACGGGGCATTTAGGGTGGTTACTTTTCTTTCACTCCTTAGATCGTGCCATAGAGCCAAGTTATAGGAAATGAGATTTCTTTACGCTAACCTGTGATTGCAGCAGGAGAATGGCATTGACAGAGGAAGACGATTAACGATACGGGAAGCTATAAAGCACGCAGGTAAGTAAAGGTACGAAAGGCATATGTTGAGCACGGTATTGACGTACGATTGAAAGGTAAAGTTGAAAAGTTTGAAAAGGGAAAGTAAACAAGAAAGGGTAACACGTGTGGTCATGTTGGGCCTATGAGGTAAGTCCATTATTTTCGGACTCTTATGAATATTGAGAGCCCGTGTGGCTATGATACAATACGATATGATATGACGCATGTATATATGATGATGGCCCCGTGAGGCGATGTTGGTATTTCTGCGTGCGGTGTTTTGGGATAGTAAGGAATACAAGAGGAAACTCGCCAAAATTTTTTTTTTTTTTTTTGGAAATAATACGAGAGTAAGATGTAAGTTTGGAATATGTTTGGAAAAGGTCATATGAATAGTAACGATGGGATTTGACCAAGCCGTAAGTGCGGCTCGCCCTTTTGGAAGAATAAGTTAAATTGCGGAATTAGCAATAATAGTAAACAGAGGTCGATGGGGATATGGTAATAAGGAATTTGGAATGGACTAGCGATATTAAGAGAGATGATCTAGAGGATTTGGTAGGTTTGAATAGAGTAATATGTATTAAGGCATTCGACCGAATCGATAGGTAGGAGGAAAATATGATGAGATTATAGTCACGGGAAGTAAGGATACGAGTAGATTGGGGTATGAAAGAAAAAAAGAGAAGAATTATGACGGATATGAATGTATTAATAAGGATCTGCCGGTATGTGTCGTGGGGGCGTTTTGGGAATATGTTAAGATTCCGACTTACTCAATATTATGTGTAGAAGGTCGTGCGGTGAGGTAGACGCAGTCAGGAAAGCGTTAAAGCGTCGTATTCCATCAAAGTTCCAAAGTTAAGCGTGCTGGCGTGAGAGCAATTTTAGGATGGGTGACCCCCTGGGAAGTTTTTGAAAAGTCTCACAAATCCAGACGTAAGAGGAAAATGAGAAGTTAGATTAATCTAAGGAAGATTAGAGTCTATGGAGTGGGCAGAAACCATAAAAGGTCGCGTAGGACGGGCGGATCATCAGGTCGATAAGAAAGAGAAGCTAACGGGAGAAGGAGATAAGAAGAAAGCGAGACATCCGTGTAGTAATAGGTCATGTTGTGTGACGGAGGACACGAGTGCCGTAAGTGACGGAACGATGAAAAGCCAAGTTATAGGGAGTTGAGAAATGAAAAAAAAAATGAGTGCCATAAGTGTCGGGACGGCGGAAGGCCAGGTTGTAAGACGAGGAGAAACAAGATAGAATAAATGCCAGAAGATAGCGGTATGATATAAAGCGAACGTGGATGAACGGAATACGTTTTGAAAATGGGAGAAGGATTATGTAGGAATAATGTATCTGAATGATACGAGAGAGGGCATAAGATTTCTCGTGTACGAAGAAGAGATAGGCACAAATGGGAGAAATGATGAGGGGATACCAAAGGAAGCACCCGATATAGGTTGGGGTAAAGATAATATTCGAGCGAACTTTGGATACTTGTTGTCGGAGTAAGAGTATTGCCTAACCGAGATCGGAAGTAAGGACGTGAGGCAAGTATAAATAGATAATGATATAAGTACACCCCTAAAGGGGGAAGCGGGTGAGAGGAAATGCAAGGATGAGCCGGAAATAATCGACACGATAATGTGTTTGATATGGATGCTCGAGCTACAAATGAGACCCTATGCGAAATAAACTAGTAAGATCGGAAAACCAATATAAGTGGATGAAAGTTAGGATGGTATTTAAGGCGGTGTGAGAAGTTTTATAGAGACTTTGAATGACATAACGCTAGGAAGTGGATGCGTATGAGGACAAGAGTATGATAAGAAGACGATATGGAACAACTTAAGAGATAACAGGAAGGATAGCGACGCTATGCTAGATTAAGGGCCAAGATGTTGGCTATAAAGTTGTTCGTTAATGCTATTGCAACTTGTAAGTGATAAGGAGAGGGAGTAAGAAACCCTTACGGTAGGAAATGAGGAAGTTAAGGGTGACCAAGGAAGGGAAAGGAATATGACAACACAGGACGAGCAAATTCCAGTATGAACAAGATGTATAGAGCGGAATAAGCCAGAGGCACGGAAGAACCATGTTTAAGATTGAACATATTTTATATAAGTGCGCAAGGAGTGATGCCACTTGTAAGTATTGGTATGTAAAGCTTATCCTTCTTTCCTTTTGGCATGTCCTAGACGCAAGTAAGTTGTGATATGTTATGAGCCTTGGGGGTAATTCTATTCTTAAAATCCGAGCATGTTTGTGATTCATAATTGCTTCTTGATGTTGGCATCCTTAATGTGGTCAAGCTATGGACCGTATGTCTTTGATACGATTGGATTTGAAATGCTATGTATACGGTTTGTTCCGAAAGGATCTTATGTCTACAAATGTCCGTAACTTTCACGAGACGAAGGATGGCTTTGATATGTTCCCGAGCAACGTTCGGAGGAAACTTGATTTGATTACTGTTTTGGCTTTTAAATGAGGGCTTGTTTGATCATTCTGTTGAGTCAGTAATAAGGATTTATGTGCGTATAGTTTCTCGGTTCGTAAATGATGTGTTTTCCGGAGGATGATGTATCTGGTTCGCCGAGCCCCTTTTGGTTGGGAGCCGTGTATGGATTATGGTGTATGATGTGTCCGGTTCGCCGAGCCCCTTTCGACCGGGTACCGTGTATATATGTATGATGTGTATTTCGAAATATGATGTGATACGAAGTCTGATATGATATATGATGATTTGATATGATATATGACGATATGATCAGTTGGTTTCAAACCCAGTGGTGGGGCAAACCCAATGATGAGGCAAAATCCCACATTGGTTTAGGCGAATCCCACATCGGTTAATGTCGCCTCATATGATAAGTTATGATGTGACGATGTGCTACGGTATGTATATGTATGAGTTGTATTTCGGAAAGATGTAACGATGGTCTAAGCCAATTACTAAAATGAAGTTAGTGCGGAGGCCAGACGAGGCATGGTTATGGTTGAATGAAGGACCTGTTTCCATACCGCAGGACAGACAAGAGAAGAAAAGACGGGGTAGAACATAAGGACTAGTAAAGCGGCGCTGAGGCATTCCTTGGACTAATTAGAACACCTTCGCGTATTCTTACCGAGAGTGCAACATAATGAGTGACGGGAGAGTAAAGAGCGAGAGAGACCTTCGAGGTAGCGGACTCAAGGAGACACTTAGAATAACAGTGATAGTGGAAGTAGAAAGAACAGCGATTAGCGGCCTGGAAAATTTTAGAGAAAAGAAGAAATATTGTTCTCACGAATGGAAATTTGGAGAAAGGAGAGTATGCCACTCTCATGAATGGAATAAAGGAATCCACTGGATGTTAGGAAAAGGTTTATAGACCACTAAGTGACTTGAATATGAAAGCATATGCTATGGAACTATATGAATTGTACAGGAAGCTATACCCGACTACAATTATAAAGAGTCCGCACCGGAAAGCTAACAAGGAATAAAGACTGACGAAAGGACCGTTAATATGGGGAAATCGGAGATGTGAGCAAAGGGACAAGAAAAAGGGAGCATTGTAGGGCGATAGATGGCTATGACATGATAAGTCAAGGCTACAGTAATGAAGACAAGATTCGGATAAGAGTAAAATGTTAGCTAAATTTCGGTCAATTACAGGAAGGCAAGGAAGCGGAAAAAGTGGATTGCAAGCAATGAAGGAATCAAGTAAGAACGAGAAGAGATCGACGTATGTTTTAAGATAGGACTAAGATGGCGATAATCGAACCCTAAGGGGGGATAACTGTTCCCAAGGAGGAAAGAGGTATT
The DNA here is from genome assembly GCF_029784015.1 of Lycium ferocissimum. Lineage (NCBI taxonomy): Eukaryota > Viridiplantae > Streptophyta > Magnoliopsida > Solanales > Solanaceae > Lycium > Lycium ferocissimum. The sequence continues at coordinate 62,239,581 of NC_081349.1, read as the reverse complement.
ACACCTCGTAATTCCCGTACCTTGGGATCCGTTGAAGATATGGTCAATAAAGCTGCAAAGTCCTAGGTACTTGTGAGATAATTATAAGGTTCCGAGTTCGTGTGACGAAACAACGATAGGGAGGAGACGACTCGAAAGGCTGAAGAGAAAATGAAGAAGGAACGTAATCGATAGAAGAGATTGCATGCCGTGGTGATAAGGGAAACCCCCCCCCCCCCCCCCAAGATCCTTAGAAGACCTTACGAGACTAGTTGAACATTCGAGGACGAATGTTCTAAAGGGGGAAGGATGTTACACCTCGCATTTTGTACATTTGAATATTCCGAGTTAATGGCGGGAAGTTAAGGACAAGGTTATAATTTTTTTTTTCTAGAATGCATAAGTTGCGTATTCATTTTTATTGGTATGGAGTATTAAGGGTAAATTTGGGATAAGGAGAAATTGGAGGCTAAAAGTTGGAAAAAGGATTTTCATGAAATGACCAAAAGGCCTAAGTGGCCGTGGGCCCTACCCACATGTTGGCCAATATTTTTATTACATGGAATGGCACATGTGTGTCTTATATTGGAGAAGGCATATATATATGTATGTATAATAGATACCATGCAAGACTTATTCATCTTTTGCAAATTAAGAAATTTCTAGAAAACTTGAGAAAATTGGAGAAAAAATTGGAAAAAAATATATGCACATGACCGGCCATGTGTGTATATATATATATATATATATATATATATATATATATATATATATATATATATATATATATATATATATATATATAGGATGAAACATAAGGCATAATTCATCATTTGTCCACCTAGAAAATTCAAGAAACATGAAGAGAGAAAAAGAAGGAGAAAAACGGCCAAGAGAGGGGCTGGCTAAAGTGATCAAGAAAAAAAATTATTTTCTCCTTGTTCTCTACTAATTAGAAGACCCTCGTCGACATGGAATGGTTGTTGGAACAAGAAAATCATTCGTTGTTGCTATGGACACTCTTAGCCGTGGGAGAAGTTGAAGGAGAAGGTAAGGTTTAATTCTTATTTTCATATGTTATAGATGATTGTGTATGTTGTGGAGTGTGTAGATGAATGAAGTTCATGAAGTGGTGGTGAGTTGTGTGTAGCCGTGTGTGTGTTGGTTGTATAGGAGTGAAGAACTAATCTATTTGACATGATTGGATTGTTGTATTGTGGACGTTAGAGCATGTTGTAATATGTTGAAATAGATGAAATTCATGAAGTTGTGTGTGATTGGTGTAGTGGCGAATGGTGGCTGTTTTGTGTGGAAAAGATGAACAAATTCCATTTAGTATTTTGCTTGTCGTGGTTGTGAATTTCATGATGTAAAATGAATGTTTGATGACCATGTTGAAGTTGTGATGTCGCGGGCTGTTTTGGAAAATTAATGTGACTTTAATATAGGTTCTTGTGTTGATGGAAATAATGTTGCTAATATATGGAATTGTTAATATAGCTTATGAATTCGGAAGAGAGAAATGTATTGTGATGGTTCTTATGGTATTTGAAAGTTTCGGGCAAAGTAAGATTTGGGTTGGAATGTCTTGAACATTTTGTGAATTGATTATTGATATTGTTATTATGATTGTTGGTTTGGTTGTTGTTGATTTGGCCGAGTTAAATTCTCGGGGATGTTGAAGTTATAGGGGAAATCTTGCCCAAATTTCCGTAGACAAAGTGTTACTTTGGTATTGGATGCTTAAGTGCTTATGGCTAATGGTTGATACCTAATGACGTTATTGTAGATCGGGAGAAGCGGGACGTAAGTTTGGATTAGCTTAAGAAGCGGCTAAGGTATGTTAAGGCTCGTCCCTTTCTTTCAAAGGCATGATTCTTAGATTACGATTTCATAAATGCTTCCATAACTTTGTTGTTTTCAAAAGTTTTGTTTTCAAAAGAATTTTGTTCCTAAACGAGTCCGAAACTACGAACGCCCGTAACTTTCACAGATGGGCTCGGATCGCTTCGAAACCATCGTAGAAGATTTCATAACGAGTAATGATCTTTAACTTTCATAGGCGGGCCCGGATCGGGTTGATGCTCGTCCGTGGGCCCCTCGACTTTCCTTGTTGGTTCTAACGACCTATTCTTGAAAGAATCCTGAAATGTCTGTATCTTTCCAAATCGGAGGTTTATGACTCCGTAAGCTTCCATGACAACAACGATGGATATGTTTTACAATGACAACGATGATGTCAAAAATGAGAGTATTTTCCTACGATGAATATGATGATGATGATTCCATGTTTAAAGGCTCCAAGTCTATGATTTCAATGACGATATGAGAATGTTGAGCTATTTCTTGATTTCTCAATTTTATTCATGAATGATGACTATTTTTTTAAAGATTCTAAAGTATATGAATTGATGCCTTATGATCCTGTTTTATGTTTCCTCGTGAAGTTATTCTTCATTGACAGTCTCACCTTATAATAATCGTTCCTTCAAGGTGAGACAAAGCGACCATGATTATTCCATAATACGATCGGAGGTTACCGACCTTACGTCACTCCGATAGATACATGACTTTCTTTGGGCTCTCATGCATGCTACTTATATGATATATGAATATGATATATGTATATGTATATGGATATGGGGAATATGGGAAAGGGCGAGAGCCTTATATACGCGTAACCACCTGATCAGTTGGTATAATATGACATGATACCGTCCCGGACGCGGGATGCCCGGACGTGGGATATATGGTTATGGATCGGGCTGCACGTTCCGCAGCAATATATTATATGGATCGGGCTGCACGTTCCGCAGCAATATAATATATATATATATATATATATATATATATATATATATATGGATCGGGGTGCACGTTCCGAATATAATATAATATATATATATATATAGGGCTGCACGTTCCGCAGCACTAAGCATGCATGGTTCCGCCTAAAAGGCACTCAGATGTACAGGTTACTCTTTTATTATATATATATGGATCGGGCTGCACGTTCCGCAGCAATATAATATATATATGGATCGGGCTGCACGTTCCGCAGCACTAAACAGGCATGGTTCCGCCTAAAAGGGCACTCAGATGTGCAGGTTACTCTTTATCTCATGAAATGCCCTATGTTTTCGTCTTGTTACTACTCATGCCCTATGCTTCGTCTCACGAGCCATTTCTCTTTTCTCTGGTTGTACATCACACAAACTTCCCATAGATCTGCGGCTAAGAGCGTCTGCCACAACATTTGCCTTTCCGGCGTGATATAGGATATCCACATCATAATCTTTTAGCAATTCCAACCATCGTCGTTGCCCCAAATTCAACTCTTTTTGCTTGAAGATATACTGAAGGCTCTTATGATCTGTGTAAATATCCACATGGACACCATATAAATAGTGTCTCCACATCTTTAGTGCATGAATATGTACCCAATTCAAGATCATTGGTTGGATAATTCTTTTCATGTTTTCGTAATTGCCTTGAAGCATACGCAATCACCTTACCATGTTGAAATACGGACTAGCCCAACGCCCGAAGCATCGCAATATACAACATAACCTTCCAATCCCTCCGGAAGTGTTATGAGGGCGTAAATCAATCTATCCTTTAGCTCTTGGAAACTACGTTCACAAGCAGTCATTGAAACTTAGTCGCTCGGCCCTTTTTGAGTGGTGCGAAATAGAAGAGAAATCTTTAACAAATCTCCTATAATAACCTGCTAAGCCCAAAAAGCTACGAACCTCCGTAGGAGTTGTGGGCCTTGGCCAAGTCTTCACGGCCTCAATCTTTTGGCTATCTACCCGAATACCATCGGCTGAAACAATGTGCCCCAGAAATGTTACTGAGTTCAACCAAAACTCACACTTAGAAAATTTTGCAAACAACTCTCGAGTTTGAAGAACTCTAAGGACAGTACCCAAATGATCTGCATGCTCTACCTCGGATCGAGAATACACCAAGATATCGTCGATGAATACAATCACGAATAGATCTAGAAAGGGTCTGAACACATCATTCATCAAATCCATAAATACTGTCGGTGCATTAGTTAGCCCAAATGACATCACCGGAACTCAAAATGGCCATATCTTGTTCTGAAGGCTGTCTTGAGGATATCTTTCTCCCTAACTCTCACTTAATGATACCCGGATCTCAAATCTATCTTGAAAAATCATTTGGCACCTTGTAATTGATCAAATAAGTCATCAATCCTCGGAAGAGGATATTTATTCTTAATCGTCACCTTATTCAGTTGCCGATAATAAATGCACATTCTCAAGGAGCCATCTTTCTTTCGGACAAACAATACGGGTGTTCCCCATGGGGATGAACTAGGCCTAATAAAGCCTTTCTCAAGCAAGTCTTTCAATTGCTCCTTCAACTCTTTCAGTATTTAGCGGGAGCCATTCTATAAGGAGGAATAGATATAGGCTTAGTGTCCGGTAACACATCGATAGCAAAATCAATATCTTTTTGGGAGGAAGGCACGGAAGTTCTTCGGAACACATCCAAAAATTCATTCACTACGGGAATCCTTTTGAAGAGTCGGCGGTTTAGCTTCTACATCTTGAACCCATATAACTTGTCAGATGATAAATGCGACCTTTTGGGATCATTTTCCTTGCCTTGAGATAGGAAATAAACCTACCTTTTGGTGAGGGCTTATATCTTCCATTCACTAGATGATTTCATTCTACAATCAACATTGGCGTAGCAAGAAGCCAACCAATCCATGCCCATAATAACATCAAAATCCACCATTTTTAACTCATGTAAGTCAATCATAGTATGATGGTCACAAATCACAACTACACAATTTCTATACACTCGGCTAGCTATTATCGATTCACCAACGGGTGTAGACACCTCAAAAGGTTTGATCGACTCCGGTTTGATTCTAAACCGACCCGCAATATACGGAATAACATATGACAATGTGGAGCCCGGATCTATCAAAGCATATACATTATGAGAAAATACCGATAATATACCTGTGACAACATTAGGAGAAGACTCAAGATCTTGGCGTCCAGTCAAAGCATAAATACGGTGCTGAGGACCGTTAGAACTGGGGACTCTCCCCCTGCCTCTACCATGGCCGACTGGCGCATATGAACCTAGCCTCATAAGGTGTATAGATGATGAAGATCCGGCTATTGAACCTGAAGCCTAGGTCCTACCTCTGCCACCAACTGAGGGGCAATCACGCATAATATGGCCTGGTCGACCACATGAATAGCAAACCTCTGAACCCAATCGGCACTGACCCCAATGTAACTTCCCACACTGGGAACATCGTGGTACGGGTGGCCTCGCCGACCCGAATTACCTCCCGAACCGAGAACCTGAAAACTCGACTCACCCCGGAATGAGTAGATCCGTCAAATCTACGGCCCGAAACCGTGGAGGCGCACTAGTCATGGAATGGCCGAATGCCTCGAAAATCGATGTGTGTGCTCGCGTCTATACTCACTCATCGGACCCGAAGATCTAGCCCTCTTGTTATGCCCTCTATCATGCTCACGCTCACTTCTTTGTTGTTGTAGGCTTTCTTCTAAATTCTGATCATGGGCCTGGATGTGTGAAATATCCATATTGTCCTGCAGGGATGCAGTCAAGCACATATCCATCAAATGTGGCCCTAGGCCTTTCACAAATCGGTGCACCCGGTCACCCATATCCGCTACCATGGCCGAAGCATACTTAGCCAAGGAATTGAAGCGGAGACTATACTCTAGAGCACTCATGCTTCCTTGCCTCAAATTCAAGAACTTATCGGCTCTAGCTCGCCGAACTTCCGGAGGTAAATAATGTCGGAGGAAAGCATCTACAAACTCTTGCCATACCGGGGGAGGTGCATTGGCTCCCCGTGAAGCCATCCAAATCGTGTACCAATGAACCGCAACATCCCTCAATCTATAGGACGCTAACTCCACCGATTCGGTGTCCGAAGCATGTATCAACCGAAGCGTCCTCAACATACCATCAATAAAATTCTGAGGGTCCTCATCCGGCTTTGATCCAAAGAATTCCGGAGGGTTCAAGTTAATGAAATCACGGACCCTTGCACTGACAGCCCTATCACCTTGCCCTGTACTTTGCCGTTGAGTCTGGGCAGCAACCAATTGAGTAAGCAAATGAATGGCCTCTTTTACATCTTGGACAGAAGCATCCGGTGGAGGAGCCGGAGGTGCTAGAGCTGGGCTGAGGCTCCCTTACGCTCCTCTGAAATAGGCACTGAATGAGAAGACTGAGATTGAGCCGCATTCTAGGGCTCACTTTCCTCTACTACTGGTGACGGTGCTCTTTCAGCCCGCTTTTCTGCCACTGTTTTGCCCTTTTGGGCTGCTATAGCCTTTCTCTTTACAAGCATTTCTGAAATACGAAACACACAGTGAAGGAACAAGAAGTTCTTACATCATAGCTCTATCGCACGATTCTTATGAAGAAAGAAGGTCATTCATTCCTAAAATGCCCGCAGCCTCTTGTTTATAAGTGTGGCGCGCAATACACCCATAACTAAGACTCTACTGGACACAGCTCGTAGACACACCCTAAGACAGAACTGCTCTGATACCACTTTTGTCACGACCCAACCGGAGGGTCGCGACGGGCAGCCGGTGTTAACCTACTCGGGTACCTCTTACGATACTTCGTCATTACATCTAGGTGAGCCACATAGCTATAACATACTTTTCATTCATCAATCATATTAATCCCATTGGCGATAATTCATTTATATCATCATTAGCAACTATGCCCATATCAATGTACATAAGACGACAAGGCTAACAAAATAATATTCAAATTATAGGCCGACAAGGCTAACACATCTAACCATATACACGTGTCTACGAGCCTCTAAGAAAGGTATGTCATATCAAATAGGCGGGACAGGACCCCGCCGTGCCCATAAATATGTACACAAAAGAATCAATACCAAAAGCTGTAGCTCCGAATGAAATGGAGCTCCGCTATGTAGTCCCTGAGAAATATAGCTATGGATCAAGTCTATCTCCCTGGCCACCTGCGGGCATGACGCAGCGTCCACAAACAAAAGGACGTCAGTACGAAGAATGTACTGATTATGTAAAGCATGATAAATATCAATATGAAAGCATAATAGACAACATATGAAATAACATAGGATGGAAGATAATAGTATCACCGTCGTAGCACTTACTTGCTTTTCATAGGGACATTTCCTTTCTATTGCATATCCGTGTACATACATCCATATCCATATCCGTATTTGTATCCGTAATCATTTACATTCCATATCCATATTCGTATTCGTAGTCATATTTCCATTCATACTCATATTCGTATCATATACATATCACATATATTGCGTATACTTAGCATGTTCGTACTCATATTGATATCATATACATAGCATTTACGTAGCATACCCGACCACGAAGGTTCGGTGTTTCACATACCTGGCCCTACCAAGGCTCAGGGTTATCCGTACCCAACTACAGTGGTGCGGGCGTTATATACATATATGCATATTTACTATATTCTACCCGGCCATATAAGCTCTGGGTTCCATAATAGCTATACACAGGCACATATACATATAACCTCATAAGCATCTTTAGCATCATTACTATCGTCGCTCTTTACATCTATCCTTAAAGGATTACTCGTCATATAAGGAACTTAGTACAATCGTAACATATCGAGGATCATGAGCTTAGTAGCTCTTCAAAGATAGAATCATTGGAGAATATCATAGGCTCATAGAAGAATAGATAATTGGCCAAAGAACCATGCCTTATGAAAGAAGGGTTAGCCTTACATACCTTTCCGTTCAACTATTCTATCACTTGCACGTGCTTCTTCAATGCTCACGTTTCTACCTTCATTAGAGTTATACTATCATTTGGAAATCGATGACTTAGCATACATGACTAAAGCTAGAGAAAATCGGACAGCATCTCCTTATTTATATGACTTCCTCCATATCATATATCAACTCCCAAACATCACTAATAACATTCACAACATCATCACAATAGCCTTTATTCACCTACATTATCCTTACTTCTCAATTCACTTCAAATCACCCACATTCATGGTCATATCACACGATAACGTTCATTCATATACAATGTCTATTCCTTGCTCTCAATATCATTTATAACACGATTACAATCATAATTTATCAAGAATCATAACTCAATCCAAACATTTACTCAAAAGTGACACTATTCCCACATTCATGACCCATTTCTATATCCTTTTGCAATCCAAGTGTTTCAACTTTCAAATACCTTAAACAACATGGAAATATCATAAAACTTATCTTAGATGGTGTAGGAATGAACCTTGGGTGCAAACACCTCACTTGAGCAAAACCCTAGTTTCACCTTCACTTGGATTCTTGTCTTGGATGAACTTTCATGGTTTCTTATACTTGATTCACTTGGTTTGATGAAGTTGAACACTAATTTCTCTTGAACTATTGTGGGATAAGTGTATAGATATGTCTAGAGAGAAGGGGTGTGAAGAGGGAAATGAAATGAAATAAGACTTGGTCCCTTATTAATAACACAATTCCGCCCCGACCATATTCTACGGACCAACATACGGTCCGTATAATTTATATTGACCGTATGTCTGGCTATAGATTTGGTCCAGAGAAGGGTGTCAATCTGGGCTGAATGTACGGCTGAACATACGGTCCGTATGTTTTATACGGCCAGTATGTTTGGCCGTATAATGCCAGTCAATCCAAACTCGTTCTCGTCGACTCGTTTGATCTCCAATCCTTATGGAACCTTCTTGACACATGTTTATCACCTCATTAGCAATCTAAGGGACGTTTTAACTCTTTTCCAAGGCATCGTTAAATTGTCATTAACTCGCTACTCGTAATTCCTTTCCGTTACACATCATATGCCTTTCCTTCTCTTGGCAACCTTTCTCGTCTAACATTGAATGTCTTTGAAATCTTACTTAGGGTCATCAAATGTCATTCCTTACTTATTATAACACCGTATACTTCGTGCTCTTCGTTAGTCTATTCACTGTGCATCAACGGAAAATTTTCCGAGGTGTAACAGTACTTATCATGAGATGTCCGTAAAGTATACTCTTTTCTTCTTCTCCCTTTGTCCAACTCTTGATATATTACAACTTATCCGTATTCATTCACATCCCTCATACATTCTTCCTATTTCCTTTATGATCGAATCTTCTATACTTCTTACTATGACTCTTATCTCCGGTCATCGATGTTTTTTCTCTTGGCTAGACTTATTAGCTTATTGTCATTCCTCTTATCCTTGATGGTTGCATATTTACTCTTGCCCAGTCCATTAGTCCCCTTTCTTACTTTTGCCCGTAGAACCTTGCTTAACTTTCCTCACTCATAGAGCACTCTTCTCCTCTTTGCCATTTTACCACATTGGCCCCAGAATTTGTAAAATACTCTATTAGAAGTACAAATCCGTTCCATTTCCAAGATCGTCTCTTTGGGGGGGGGGGGTGTTCTCCATTTCCTATACGAACGTATCAATATGGCCTCATATTTCTCAGACGTGCCTTTTACAAACAGTTTTTATGCTAAAGTTACCATCTTTATGAAATCCTAAGTCTCAATGCATCATTCTCATCCATTAGAACTTGAATTCCCACCCTAGGAAGTGATAATCTATAACCTTAGATGAATAAATAACAATAAACTCACTAACCCATTCATTATTCACGGGTTTCTTAAGTTCTGGGGTTTTTAGTCCTTTCATTCACCATTAGAGAACCTTAAACTAATCCTGAAACTTAAGATGATGATGGAATTCAAGAGTATTTTAGCCCTAGCCTTAGAAAATCGCCACAAGTGTTCTTGGGAACTGTTTTGGAGTTATGTGGAAAATGAGTTCAGAATAAAGGATATAAAACGCTGATTCTGCTTCTCGTCGACCATTGCAGAGGTTGACTTCTCGCTGCGACGATCCCACTAAGGCGGACCTCATTAATTTTTCTTGCTTCCGCTATGGCGACCACCTACCCACTATGGCGGACTTACTACAGTAATACCACAACCTCTGCAACGGTTCATATTGATGAGTAGCTCTGGTTTTTCCACCAGTTTTTAACCCAAAAATCCCAACACCGATCCGAGGCCCTACAGACGCAAACTAAACATGCACACACACACACACACACATATATATATATATATATAAACATGCTACGGACTCATCCGCAGCCTCAAAATTCCCAACAGAGTTCTAGTTTACTAAGTCACCCCTTTAATGACCTAGCGGGTCATTACAGACCTGGATATGTATAGCCCATGATCCTCTGTAGGTCCGTTAATACAAAACCCTTTCCTGGTTGATCAATGACACGCACGTAGGGTTTGTGTAGTACTTGGATTCTTTTCTTGTTGAGTCTGCTTCTAATATGTGTAGAAGGCTTACTAATTCCTAAAAATATGGCAAGGAATCTTTCATACTTGACCTCCAAGATCTTTCCATAATTTTTCAAATCCTAGTTGTTGTAGGACTTGCCCTGGAAAATGTTCACAAATCTGTTTCATCCATCGGGTTCATCTGCCTCTGAATCTCTACACTGTCTGAGATAGAACATGTTCATGTACCTATTCCGCCAATCTCTTTCATTCTTCATCTGTTGTTGAACTGCTTCTGAGATCTTGGCTGGAACATGTTGTTAGACCTCTTTCATATAACTCTATAGCTTTATGTCTACAACTAGTCTTCTCCACCATGATCACTCTTTGACTCTGATATTGTTCTTGCTATGTGATGGAACATGTTTGCAGACCTAGTTCTTTTGTTAACCTGATTCACATGTTTTGTCTACAAACTCTTTTAGGTGAACAATTTCTTCCTTCTAAACATTGTCTTCAGAGTCTGAGTCTCTCTACCTCTCATCACTGCTGGGTCATTCAACCAATGCACCTGATGACTTGTTCTATTTCTTCAACTGGATTGTACCTTAACTGAACCACCATTTCCCCTGCCCCGTATCTATGTATAAGAATCATTCATTATATCTCGGTTTTGCATTCCACATGCCTTCATACTAAATCTCTCGGTTTTGCATTCCACCTGTTTTCATACTGACTCACATATATATGTTGGCTCATGTGCTACATCTTTCTCTGTTGTTGTACAATGGAACGTGTCTATGGACCTGTTCTAACCATCCTATTCTGCCTGTGCTGCATGCTTTCTTCAGACCTTTTACACTGTTTGGAACCTCTGCTCTCTGCTTTTTCCTAATCAACTGTCTAGCTTAGTTCAATTGTAACCTGGTTAATTCACTGTGCTTTCTTGTTCTAAGTCTTGCTTTGTCAATCATCAAAACTTCACATGTGGCTTTATGCCAACATCCTCCATATTATCAACATCAAAATTAACCAGGATAGTTGTTATGGCTTCCCCAAGGTACTATTCCTCCATCTTGAATTCAACAGCCTCATCTACCATATCTATAGTATCTATAACTGAAATGCTTTCATAAGTACTTGGTAATTTCATCCCCTTGCTAGCCTAAATTGTTACCTCCGCATCATTCACTCAAAACTTGATTTCGTTCTTCTCTAAATCCATGAGAACCCTTCCAGTAGCAAGGAAAGATCTTCCCAAGATGATAGGAAATCTTTATCTACTGCACAATCAAGAATCACAAAATCTGTCGGAAGAAAAAATTCGCCAACTCGAACAAGCACCTCATTAACAACCCCAACTGGCCTCTTTATCGATCTATCAACCATATCAAACCACATTCTAGTTTATCTAGGCATTCACAACCCTAATTTCTTATAGATGGAAAGAGTCATTAGGTTAATGCTAGCCCCATTATCACAAAGAGCATATGCAAAATCATGATGACCAATATTGCAAGGAATAGCAAAGGCCCCTGGATCCTCTTTCTTTTGAACTTTAGTTGTGGAGATAACATAGCTGACATGGTGAGTGACACTCACTGTATCATGTTTGATTGGCCGCTTCTTCATTATTAAGTCTTTCAAATACTTAGCAAAACTTGGCATCTCTTGGAACGCATCAAGGAATGGAATATTCATTTATAGCCGCTTTAGTTGATCCTAAAATCGTTGGCACTTGGCATCCTCAATATTCTTCACCAACCTTTGAGGAAAGAGGGGTGAAGTGTTTATCAATTGAGTTAAGGGCCTGAGTTCCCCAGTCACCTTACTTTTTCCTTTGTCGTTGCTCACATCTTGAGCCTTCGGAATCTATAGCACATGATCAACTTCAACCACACTAGGAGTTTTATTTTGCACTTCTTAAATCATACTTCGCACCCCAACTGGCGTCTCTGCATCTTCTTCTTCTATAGGCCCCTTCTCAACTGCTTTTGAACCCACACCTTAAAGGAGTTTCCTACTTTGAGTAGTGATGGCATGGCACTTGGCTATTGGATCGCCACCACTACCTTTTGGATTAGGAACTGTATCACTCCGGAGTGCTCCCTTTTGTGGAGGGTATTGCTCTCTTGAAATTTCTCTCATCTGTGACTCAAGACTTTGGTTAGAAGTAGTGTGAGAGCCCACAACTTCGCCACTCGGCCCTTTAATGTCTTATCAAACTTCTCTTGGTTGGCTAGCACTCTCTTGAGTATGCTTTCCGGCTTCTAACTCCCTTTCTTGTTTGATTGACCCTTTTGCGGAACATAGGTATTAGAACTCCTATGCCTAAAGTTGTTGTAGTTCCCTTAGTTCAAACCACCATAGTCATTTCTCCCATATTGATTACCTTGCTCTTGTTGCTGAGGTCTCCACTGGTTCCGATTCTTGTCACGCCTAATTTCCGATAGGGTGTGATGGGCACCCGACCCTTACCTAGGGCCGAGCGAACCCTCTGACTATCGTAATACTCGGAATCATACTGGGCCCTTAGCCAAAACACAATACATAATGAAAGTTTTTCGGAAAAATCAAACATGCTTTTCCTCTGTTCAAATCAAACAAAACTTGTAACATATGAAACTTATAATACAACACATAATAATACGTCGGCTTACATAGCCGCTTACATAATCGACATCTTATATCCACGACACTGTCTACAAAGTCTCTAACACAGAACATGAGACCATAACATAATAATCTGACTCGGCAGCACTCCGGAGGAAAATGGAGCTCGCCAATCCCGCTGGAACATCTGCTACTAACATCTTGACTACACACGGGTATACCGCGCGGCATGAAACGCGCCCCCGAAGAAAGGGGGTCGACGGAATGTCGAGTATGTAAAGCATGGAATACGGAAACGGGATCATAACCGAAATGAGGAGTACAGAAAGTGTGCATCATAACCAGAATACCGAAGTACGTGCATCTGTAATACAGGTAGTGCATAAGAGGTACAGAAGACAGATATAACAATCAGAATGCTCAAAATGCTCAGCTTTCTTTGAAAAACCTTTCTGTTTCATATTTTTGAAAAGTAAAACATATCGTAGTAGCTGACATTAACCGATGTGGGATTCGCCTAAACCAATGTGGGATTTGCCTAAACCAATGTGGGATTTGCCTAAACCAAAGGCGCGAAATTTTGCCTCGCCATCGGGTTTGCCCCACCATTGGGTTTGCCCCACCACCGCTCCGAAACCAATAGATCATATTTCGTAATACATATATATATCATATCATCACATTAAACGTAATTGTCGATTATCAAAATATCACATTAAGCAGAATCATCGTATTATCGTATCATCAGGTTATCATGTCATCATATTATCATAGCATCAGACTATCATGTCATCAGAACGGACTCATTATATTATCAGATCATCACATTATCAAGTCAACACGTCATCAGATCATCAGATTATCATATCATACCCTATGCGGCCCATAATGGACCCGGCGGACGGAACGTGGTCGCCCCTCCTGCCTTGGGCGCCACAACTCATCATACTTCGGAAGTTTTCAGATCTCCTACATCTCCGTCACACATCATATCATATAACCACGGCACCGGCCAAAAGGGGCTCGGCGTACCGGACACATCATAACACCATAATAATAGTCGCTCATCATACTTCGGAAGCTCATCATACTTCGCATTGTGCGCACGATAGTACCGACCCGGGACTCGGCGAAGGAAGTAACAAAAGTATGCACGAACAGAATCGTGGGATCTATGTGCCATTCAAAACATTCATACAGACTTAACAGAATAATCAAACAAATTATTATTCATAAACCAATAGCACTAATCATATCAAATCTCTTCCGGATCTTACTCGGAACATATCAAATGAAACTTTATCAATCATTGTTACCGTCAAAATCATGTGCATACGAATTCTCATTTTATACATTTACACAGATTCCGTAGAATGATCAAAATGACTATTTTTTTTTTTTTTTGAAACCAAACCAATAGTCATAGTCAAATCCAATTTCTTTCGAATATTGCTCGGGAACACATCTAAACAGAATTTTAGCCCTCACAATTACGTATCGGGATCATATGTATAGGAATTCTCATACGGACTTAACGGATAACTAAGTAAGCATATTCGAGTGTCGGAATAGCAGTCATATTAAGTCCTTTTTTTAACAAGTTGTTAGATCTATACCAAAGAATATCCTGCGGGCCCACGGAAAATCATCAAACCGATCCGAGCCCGCCTATGGAGGTTTAAGGTCAGTACACATTACCAAACTTCCTACGAAGGTTTCAAGGCCATCCGGTTCCATTTACGAAAATTACGGACATTCGTAGTTACAGACTTTCTTTTACAAACAAAGTCTTTCTTTACACATTCATATTTAGTCATACAAAAGCGTAAGGACCATAATTTAACTACTTTACGAATGCGGATATCAAGAAGCAAGTAAGGATCATGAACATGCTCGGATCAGAGGAGTAGAACTACCTCGGGGATCATATCATAGCCTATTTACGCTAAGACATGCCAAAGAAAGAAAGGTGAGATTTACATACCTTGGCCGCCCTCTATGCCCATCCAACCTTACGTCTCGGCTTCTCACGATCCACGATAATGTCATTAGACATCCGACATTAACCATAGACATTGAAGAACCCAATTCCAAGCCATCACTTTTTCTATAAAAATTTCGGCAGCATCTCCCCTATAACTCCATCAACCCCGAGAATTCAACTCGGCCAATTATCAACAACAACCAAACCAACAACCATCCAGACAAGATTTAAGAATATTCCGAACAATCCACAAAGTATTCAAGACAATTCAAACAATATGCTATGAAACCGAAACCTTCTAACTTAATGAATACGACAATAATACGTTTCTTTCTTTCAAATTCCCATACTACGTCAACAATTCCATACATTACCACATTACCTTCATAAATATAAGAAAACATATTAGAATCATATTAACTTTCAAAACAGGCCGCAACACTACAACTTCGACATAAGTCATTAAACCTTTATTTTTCATCACATAATCCACAAGAAACAACAACCAAACATTACATAAAATTTGTTCAGCATACTCCCTCCAAAACAGCCCACACACGGCTACACACACAACACCACGGCCAAACACCAACATTCAAGGTTTCATGATTTCCATTCATTCCAACACACTACAACAACCAACATGCCAATTAGAATTGATTCATCACTCTAAACATGCAACACACATACACGGCCAAACATTAACATCCATGGCTCAACTTCAACATCCATATTTTCATGTTTTTCATTCATTTACACATACTACAATATCCACGAACATCTATAAGACATGTAAAGAAGATCAAAACTCACCTTCTTCCCTTAACTCTTCCCCACTCGGCTAGAAGTCCCTATAGTAAAAACGAGCGATTTATTCACTTCAACAATTACTCCACGTTGTAAAGGACCCTCTAATTGGTACGAAAGCATGAAGAAAACATTTTTTTTTTGACAACTTCCAAGGCTTGTTCGGCCAAGCTCAAGGCCGAATGGCCTTTCTCTCTCTTTCTCCATCTTTCTTGAAATTTCTAGGAAATAAAATGATGAATACGTGTCTTATATTTTCATCACACACACACACATATATATATATATATATAAGTGGAGGCACATGGCCATGCACATGGCCGGCCACTCCTCTTTTTTTTTTTTTTTTTCATTTTTCTTTTCTCCAATTTTCTTCAAATTTCTAGAAATTTCTTAAGTCACAAAGATGAATTATATACCTAGTTAGTCATCTTTTCATCACATGCATTTTGCATCCATGTGGGCCATAGTCCACTCCAACTTGGATGGCCACAAGACTTCTTCAACAAGTCATAAATAATAATTTCTAAATTCCAAATTTGCCCTTAATATTCCGTGCCACTAATACTTACAAGCAACTTGCACCCTAAAACAAAATCGGAAACTAGCCTTGTCCTTAACTTTCCGCCATCAACTCGGAATATCCAAATATGCAAAATGCATGGTATAACATCCTTCCCCCCTTTAGAACATTCGTCCTCGAATGTTCAACTAGCCTTACAGGGTCGCATAAGCACCTCGGGGGAGCTCCCTTTTCATAGCTATTGCTATCCTTCATACTATCTCTTAAGCTATCCAATACCATTCTCTTATCATACTCTTTTTCTTCATACACGTTCACTTTCTGGCGCCGTGTCATTCAAAGTCTATGCAAAACTTCTCACACTGCCTCAAACACCATCCTGACTCTTATGCACTTATTGTTTGTTTTCTGATCTCACTAACTTATTTCAGTAGGGGGGGGGGTCTCATTTGCAGCTTAGGTGTCCATATCAAACATACTACCGTACCAACTGTCTCTATCTCATCCCTACATTTCTTTCATCCGCTTCCCCCCTTTTAGGGGTGTACTTATACCATTATCCGTTTATACTTTGCTCTATATCCTTATTTCCGGTCTCAATTAGACAGTACTTCCATTCCGACAACAAGTATCCCAAGTTCACTTAGCATCTTACCCCTACGTCATCCAAAATACACTACTCCTACATAATCTCTTTTTTATTTTTCCCAAAACGTATCTTGTTCGTCCACATTTATCCGCACCATACCGGTTAGTCTCTAGCATTCGTTCTACCTTGTTTCTTGTCTTTCTATAACTTGGCTTTTCCTCGTTCTGACACTTATGGCACTCGTATCCGCCGTTATACACGTTATAACCTATTACTACACTATTATCTCGCTTCCTTCTTATTCCTTCCTTCCATTAGCTCTCTTTCTCTTTACCGGTCTAATCCGCCCCGTCCTATGCGATTCCTTAAGGTTTCTGCCCACTCCGCAAATTCTGATTTTTCTTAGATTGATCTAGCTCCTTATTTTCCTCTTACGTCTGAATTTGTAAGACTTTCAGAAAAACTTCCCAGGGGGGTCACCCATCCTGAAATTGCTCTCACTCCAGCACGCTTAACTTTGGAACTTTGATGGAATACGACGCTTTAACGCTTTCCTGACTGCGTCTACCTCACCGCACGTCCTTCTACACATCATATTGAGTAAGTCGAAATCTTAACATATTCCCAAAACGCCCTCACGGCACATCCGCGGTACGCCTTATTAATACATTCCTATTCGTCACAATTCTTTTTCCTCCGTACCCTTATCTTAATCATGTCACTTTGTCCGAACTTACCAGTCCTTTCAAAGTCATCCCTTAACGTCACAAGTCATCTCTTAACATCGCCAATCCATCCCAAATTACTTATTACCATATCCTCATCGGCCTCCTATTTACTATTATCACCAACTCCTTGGTTAACTTGTTCCTAGAGGGCAACCATACTCGTAGCTCCGTCGACTCCTATTGTTACTATTAACACAACTCTTTCAAAACATATTCCAGACTTACATCTCATTTCCGTACCATTTCTAGAAAAATTTTAGCAGAGTTTCCTCTGTATTTCTTACTATCCCAAAACGCCGCAGAAATACCAACGAAAGCCTCACGGGCCATCATCATATATACACATCATATCATATCGTATCGTATCATCGCCACACGGGGCTCTCAATATTCACAAAAGTCCAAAAAATATTAGATTTACCTCATATGCTCGACACGGCTACACGTGTTACACTTTCTTGCTTATTTTCTTTTCCAATGTTCAACTTCACATTTCAATCGTACGTCGATATCATACTCGACATATGTCTTTCGTATCCTTACTTACCTGCGTGCTTTGTAACCTTCCATACCGCTGGTCGCTTCCGCCTGTCAACGTCATTCCTCTGCCGAAATCAAAGGTTAGTACAAAGGATCTCGTTTCCTATGACTTGGCTCTATGGCACGATCTAAGAAGTGAAAGAAAAGTAACCATCCTAGGTGACCCGTAGCTTCCTGTTTATAAATGTGGCCGGCTTCACACCATAAACAGGGCTCTACCGGACACGACTTTGCAGACAACCCCTAGGACAAACTGCTCTGATACCAATTTGTCACACCCTAATTTTCGATAGGGTGTGATGGGCACCCGACCCTTACCTAGGGCCGAGCGAACCCTCTGACTATCGTAATACTCGGAATCATACTGGGCCCTTAGCCAAAACACAATACATAATGAAAGTTTTTCGGAAAAATCAAACATGCTTTTCCTCTGTTCAAATCAAACAAAACTTGTAACATATGAAACTTATAATACAACACATAACAATACGTCGGCTTACATAGCCGCTTACATAATCGACATCTTATATCCACGACAACGTATCGCAAAGTCTCTAACACAGAACATGAGACCATAACATAATAATCTGACTCGGCAGCACTCCGGAGGAAAATGGAGCTTGCTAATCCCGCGGAACATCTTACTACAACATCTTGACTCACACGGGTATACCGCACGGTATGAAACGCGCCTCGAAGAAAGCGGGGTCGACGGAATATATACTGAGTATGTAAAGCATGGAATACAGGAAACGAGATCATAACCGAAATGAGGAGTACAGAAAATGTGCATCATAATCAGAATACCGAAGTACGTGCATCTGTAATACAGGTAGTGCATAAGAGGTACAGAAGACAGATATAACAATCAGAATGCTCAAAATACTTAGCTTTCTTTGAAAAACCTTTCTGTTTCATATTTTTGGAAAGTAAAACATATCGTAGTAGCTGACATTAACCGATGTGGGATTCGCCTAAACAATGTGGGATTTGCCTAAACCAATGTGGGATTTGCCTAAAGCCGGTGCGAAATTTTGCCTCGTTTGGGTTTGCCCCACCACCGCTCCGAAACCAATAGATCATATTTCAGAATACATATATATATATCATATCATCACATTAAACAGAATTGTCAGATTATGAAATTATCACATTAAGCAGAATCATCGGATTATCGTATCATCAGGTTATCATGTCATCATATTATCATAGCATCAGACTATCATGTCATCAGAACGGACTCATTATATTATCAGATCATCACATTATCAAGTCAACACGTCATCGGATCATCGATTATCATATCATACCCTATGCGGCCCATAATGGACCGGCGGACGAACGTGGTCGCCCCTCCGCCTTGGGCGCCACAACTCATCATACTTCGGAAGTTTTCGGATCTCTGCATCTCCGTCACACATCATATCATATAACCACGGTACCCGGCCAAAAGGGGCTCTCGTACCGGACACATCATAACACCATAATAATAGTCGCTCATCATACTTCGGAAGCTCATCATACTTCGCATTGTGAGCACGATAGTACCGGCCCGGGACTCGGCGAAGGAACTAACAAAAGTATGCACGAACAGAATCGTAGGATCTATGTGCCATTCAAAACATTCATACAGACTTAACAGAATAATCAAACAAATTATTATTCATAAACCAATAGCACTAATCATATCAAATCTCTTCCGGATCTTACTCGGAACATATCAAATGAAACTTTATCAATCATTGTTACGTGTCAAAATCATGTGCATACGAATTCTCATTTTATACATTTACACAGATTCCGTAGAATGATCAAAACAGACTATTTTTTTTTTTTGAAACCAAACCAATAGTCATAGTCAAATCCAATTTCTTTCGAATATTGCTCGGGAACACATCTAAACAAAATTTTAGCCATCACAATTACGTATCGGGATCATATGTATAGGAATTCTCATACGGACTTAACGGATAACTAAGTAAGCATATTCGAGTGTCGGAATAGCAGTCATATTAAGTCTTTTTTTAACAAGTTGTTAGAACTATACCAAAGAATATCCTGCGGGCCCACGGAAAATCATCAAACCGATCCGAGCCCGCCTATGGAGGTTTAAGGTCAGTACACATTACCAAACTTCCTACGAAGGTTTCAAGGCCATCCGGTTCCATTTACGAAAGTTACGGACATTCGTAATTCTGGACTTTCTTTTACAAACAAAGTCTTTCTTTACACATTCATATTTAGTCATACAAAAGCGTAAGGACCATAATTTAACTACTTTACGAATGCGGATATCAAGAAGCAAGTAAGTATCATGAACATGCTCGGATCGGAGGAGTAGAACTACCTCGGGGATCATATCATAGCCTATTTACACTAAGACATGCCAAAGAAAGAAAGGTGAGATTTACATACCTTGGCCGCCCTCTATGCCCATCCAACCTTACGTCTCGGCTTCTCATGATCCACGATAATGTCATTAGACATCCGACATTAACCATAGACATTGAAGAACCCAATTCCAAGCCATCACTTTTTCTATAAAAATTTGGCGTAAAGCATCTCCCCTATAACTCCATCAACCTCGAGAATTCAACTCGGCCGATTATCAACAACAACCAAACCAACAACCATCCAGACAAGATTTAAGAATATTCCGAACAATCCACAAAGTATTCAAGCCAATTCAAACAATATGCTATGAAACCCGAAACCTTCTAACTTAATGAATACGACAATAATACGTTTCTTTCTTTCAAATTCCCATACTACGTCAACAATTCCATACATTACCACATTACCTTCATACATATAAGAAAACATATTAGAATCATATTAACTCCCAAAACAGCCCGCAACACTACAACTTCGACATAAATCGTTAAATCCTTATTTTTCATCGCATAATCCACAAGAAGCAACAACCAAATATGACATAGAATTTGTTCATCATATCCCCTCCAAAACAAGCCCACACACGGCTACATACACAACACCACGGCCAAACACCAACATTCAAGGTTTCATGATTTCCATTCATTCCAACACACTACAACAACCAACATGCCAATTAGAATTGATTCATCACTCTAAACATGCAACACACATACACGGCCAAACATTAACATCCATGGCTCAACTTGACATCCATATTTTCATGTTTTTCATTCATTTCCACATACTACAATATCCACGAACATCTATAAGACATGTAAAGAAGATCAAAACTCACCTTCTTCCCTTAACTCTTCCGCACTCGGCTAGAAGTCCCCATAGTAAAAACGAGCGATTTATTCACTCCAACAATCACTCCACGTTGTAGAGGACCCTCTAATTGGTAGGAAAGCATGAAGAAAACATTTTTTTTTCTTGACAACTTCCAAGGCTTGCTCGGCCAAGCTCAAGGCCGAATGGCCTTTCTCTCTCTTTCTCCATCTTTCTTGAAATTTCTAGGAAATAAAATGATGAATACTTGTCTTATATTTTCATCACACACACACACACATATATATATATAAGTGGAGGCACATGGCCATGCACATGGCCGGCCACTCCTCTCTCTTTTCTTTTTTTTTTTTTTTTTCATTTTTCTTTTCTCCAATTTTCTTCAAATTTCTAGAAATTTCTCAAGTCACAAAGATGAATTATATACCTAGTTAGTCATCTTTTGATCACATGCATTTTGCATCCATGTGGGCCATAGTCCACTCCAACTTGGATGGCCACAAGACTTCTTCAACAAGTCATAAATAATAATTTCTAAATTCCAAATTTGCCCTTAATATTCCATGCCACTAATACTTACAAGCAACTTGCACCCTAAAACAAAATCGGAAACTAGCCTTGTCCTTAACTTTCCGCCATCAACTCGGAATATCCAAATATGCAAAATGCGAGGTATAACAATTCTGATATTCGGACCCTTGGTAATTTTGCCTTTGATAATCCCCTTGAGAGTTATTAACATAGTTAGTATCTTCATAGTGCATAGGTGGTCCCTCTTGATATGGAACCTCTTGAGCTTGGAAAAGTCTACGCATCTTTAGCAACATTCACTTTCTTTGTCTCCTTTTCATCAAATCTCTTGGTCAACAAAGTAATATTGGTTGCAAGTTGAGCTAGAGTTTGGTCCCTCTCTTGGTTTTCTTTCACAATATTGTTGATTAACAGAGCCCCATATTCTACACCATCAGTACCATCCGAGTGCCATGCTTGATTATGTGTAGTCAATCTGTCAAGCAATTGGCGATTCGGGTGTAAGTCTTCTTCTTGAAACATCCACCGGCTACATTATTTGCCAATGACTGTGTCATTGGATCTAATACTATATAGAACTTCTCCACTACTATGTGCTCTGGAAAACCATGATTCAAAGAGTGCATCAAGTACTACTTGAACCTCTCCCAAGCTTCATACAATTATTTCACCAGAAGTTGCTTGAACTCAAAAATATTATCTCGGAGTTCGGCTTTCTTGTTGGATAGAAACCACTTCTTGAGCAAGACACTCATTAGCTCACCCCAAGTATGAATAGAATTGTGGGGCAACTTCTTAAACCAATCTCTTGCTTCGCCAGCTAAAGAGTATTTAAAAACTCTCAATCGGATTGCATCAGGAGTAACAACATTCTGGGTAAGCATCTGGCACACACCAATGAAATTCTTCAAGTGTTGGTGACGGTCATTGTCAATAGCATTTCGAAAATGCCCTTCAATCTTGAGCAATTGATAGATAGAACTATCAATCTTGCAACTTGCCGCATCGACCGTCAATGAAACAATAGCAGATGCATATTACACCTCCTGCATGTAATCCACAAACACATTCTCCTCCTCATCATCTTCCTGTGGTAGGGGTACTACCTGCACAACCCTACCACTATTTGCTCCACGTTCTCCTCCTCTTTCGGCCATAATCACCTGGTTCACAAAAAACAATAAACAAGGTGTGATAGAATGGAAAAAGACTTGAAATAAACTACACTCTATTTACTAATTTCAAACCGTATTCCCTGCCAACAACGCCAAAATTCGACACTCTCAAATTACACCTAACAAACAGCGTAAAGCAGACGTTATCAAATATAGTAACCCAACTAGGTTGGGGTTGAATCCCACAGGGAATAGGGTGTGAAAAGGTTACTATTGTAGTGTGGTACTTAACTTGTAGTTTAGTTTTGTATTCCGGTAAGTGTGTAAAAGAGTTTTGTTTATGATAGCTATTTTGATTGGATTGTAATTAATTGGATTAAGAAACCAAGGTTGTGTCCCCTTTAGATGAGATGTAATGCTATAGGTGTTACCAAGAAATACTTCTAAAGGATTGTTGTAAGGTATGCACTTAATCTCTATTTGACTTCCCAACATTTTTCAATAGTTAGAAAGTATTTCTCTTTATGATTTTCCCAAATATAACATAGTTGAAATTAAGATGTCAAGTAAACTCTTCTTATTCCTAAGTCAGTTTAATAAATGAGGGTTAACACCCCGAGTTCTTGTTACTCATTCCTACCATACCCTAACTCACTTTCCTAAGCAAAGTGAAGGTTTATGGCTTAAGTCAATATTTGCAACTATCAACCAACATTAAAGAATAAGAAATAAGTAAAAACTAACAACCCATTATATGTATATTCTACAGCAAACATCCATTCACATAACACCTGTCACGACCCAACCGGAGGGCCATGACGGGCACCTGGAGCTAACCCCACCGGGCACCTCTCATCATACTTCCACAACCATTGCTAGGTGAGCCACATGGCCTGCTCACAATCTCTACGCATAAATAATACCATTTCTATTGGGATAAGGAACTTTTATATCAACATCAACAAACATGCCCATATACAATTATATATATACAAGCAGACGAGGCTGACAAAATGACATACTAGATATGAGCCGACAAGGCTAAAGACATCTAACTGTACATAACTGTCTACGAGCCTCTAAGGAGAGTATGTAACATCATATAGACGAGACGGGACAGGGCCCCGCCATTCCCATATATACACAAAAGAATAGTACCAATAGCTGCGACTCGAGATCAAGTGGAGCTCCTCTAAGCGATCTACGAATAAGCGACCCTAAGGATCAAGTCTATCTCGCTGTCCACCCGCGGGCATGATGCAGCGTCCACAAACAAAAGGACGTCAGTACGGATAATGTACTGAGTATGTAAGGCGTAATCAATAACATAATAGAAGCATGAATGATAACATAAGAAAGAAGAGTCATGGGATGATAGAGCCATTTATACCTCTAGCGACGTTCATCATATTCACTTACCCTTTTCTAATAGGAACCTTCCTTACATATGTTTATATATATATAGTATTATCATGCAGGCCATAGGGTTTGGTA
>NC_081349.1:62201966-62214981 GCF_029784015.1 Lycium ferocissimum | reverse complement strand
GGGACCTTGAATTGGTAGGAATATAGTAAGAAAATAATTTTTGGGAACAAAATTTGGAGGGTTGGATTTCCTCCATCTTGGCCGAATGGCCTAGATGTTGTTCTCTTGTTTTTCTCTTGTTTTTCTCCATCTCAATTTGTCTTGAATTTTCTAGAGATTTTCATGAATATTGCCCCTTTATATTATTAAATCACATGACTTAGTCACATGACTAAGTCATGGGTTGGGCTAAGCAAACATGTCGTCACCCTTCTCTTGGAACAACTTGTTCTTCTTTTTTTTTTTCCTTTTCCAAGCCCAATTACTTAGTCCATATTTTTGGTGATTCATGAAACCATTTTCCGACATTCCAATTTTGCCCTTAGGTCTTTTAGATATTTCCACATCTACATTTTCCATAGCCAACTTATGAACCAAACAAAATCAATGCATTACATTATCCTTCACTTGTCTCGACAACCCCGAGATTCAAAAGACGAAAAATACGGGTTATAACAAAATACGTATGAGTTCAAAGAAAATCTAGGAATGTGCTCAAAGAAAAAACCAAAGTTCTTGATAAATTAAATTAAATGATAAAATTGACGAATACAAGAGATGAGCACGGGGAAGGTTGAGTCACTGCCGTGAAATTGCGAGCTTAAAGGATCAAATAATGAGGCATGAAGCTAATTAAAATAAAGCTAAAAAGGAGAATTGTTTGTTGAGAGAATAGGTTGCTCAACTTAGTTCATCGGTCTTGGCTCTTCAATCCGAGGTTTTGAAGCTAACAATTAAATCGGGAAGCAAAACTTGCGTATGAGCAATGTGGGATTGAGTCTGATTTGAAAAGAGTAAAGAAAGAGCTGCACCTTTAAAGGGAAAAATCCAAAGATATTAACTCAAAATTGCTTAGAACGGTGCATGATCTTGAAAGAGCAAATCGTTGGACTGAAGCATCTCAATTACCCTTAAATCTCACAAGTCGAACATATAACATAACTATAGGATTGGGATTTGACATAACACTTAAACATGAAGTGTTAGAAGAAGAGCTATGCACTCTATGTGGCAAGATGTAACATAGTAAGACCGAATGTCCAGTGCACATGAGCTACAGGGTGTGAAATCTTAATATTGCAAATAGAAACACCAAGTCAATCAAGAAGGAAAAACTGGTGTGGGAAATAGGTTTGTTTGGGCTATGCCTGAATAGACAAAGAAAGAGATGATCCATCCAATGGTCAATGAAAAGGGACCCACACTTGCCTGGGTACCTAAAACTAATCATTAATTGTTATGGCAGGTAAGAGGAGCAGAAGAGAAAGCTAGAATGATAGATTAACATTGCTTGCTCAAGACATAAAAAGAACTTACAACGTTAATTCTTCTCACTCTTAGAATAGAGGAAAAAGAAAATCGCTGCAAAAGGAGTATGCTTTTTCTGCCTAAAACAAGAAGGCTATCAGATAGGGGGAATCTTGGGTGGAACAGGTAGATGAACATGGTCTATCACTGAAAGGAATATCTTTAACGAGACAATTGGAACATAAAAAGCAACAACCACAAGATCAAGCCTAGGGTACATCATCAGAAAGTGTAAGATCATAAAAAATGGCAAGGTTCTCATGTGACCTTAAAATAGGTTGAGGAAATTGTTCCTCAGGATAAATGAAGATGGTCCACTGGAACAAGTGGTTCAACTTTGATCCGAGAACGTAAAAATAAATTGATCGTTGCTCAATCATCAAATAAAGAAGAATATCAATGGATCGCGATAGGTATGTCTCTTGAAAAGAAAAAAACACAGGTGGTTAGATATTTATATTGTGATTGATATTGCGGAAAAGATGAAGGTCTTTGGTACAATTATTCGCGTGATCCCACTTATTTGCTAAAATGTGCTTATAATACCGTGGTGATTATGTTAAAGATTGTTCTCAATTAACTTACATATTAAAGATTCATGTTAGAATTGAGGATGATTAAAAATTTATACATATGATTCCTAAAAATTTGGCTAGGAAAGTTGTCCAGGACAGTATGAGTCTACAAGTAAATAGAAAATGTCACGCCCCAACCTTGGTGAGGCGTGCTTGGCACCCGACATCTTACGAAAACCGAGCGAACAAACTGACAACTCGCATCCGCTATGTCTCAAATGGCAAAATAAGGCCAAGAAGGCCAACTATGGATATAATATCATGCGTATGTATATATACAATAGGCTTGCGACATCCACACATCCACTAACAAAACATAACTGAGTTGTACACAGGAATCTGTCTGCAAAGCCTCTATGAACATGACTGAAGTACACATGTCGGGACAGGTCCTTCGACATACCCTCTTGTCACAAAAAACATATAAAACTCAGACTTGGCAATACTCCAGGAAGAAATGGATCCTACCAATCAAAACTGGCACCTGAAAGCAGCCTACTGCGGAAGATCCTCGTCCCGTCTGTCTACACTTGCGGGCATGAACGCAGCGTCCACAAGAAAGGACGTCAGTACGAATAATGTACCGAGTATGTAAGGCAGAAATGTAATATAATCAAAATATGCCGCAAAGAAAGAGGATAAGAATCAACCTGGCATTTCTGACTTACCGATGAGAATCTAGTGCGCATGTCTCTTAATACTCTCATATCTTTAACTGCATCTATGGACAATCTTTGTATCTCTAACTTACTTCTTGTCCTAGCGCTAATCGCATTCACACCCTAATTTTCGATAGGTGATGGGCACCGACCTCTACTTAGGGCCGAGCGAACCCATGAGACTTCCATAATACTCATAATCATCTTGAGCCCGCACAACATGACATAAAGACATATTGAAAATTTTTCGAAAACAAACATGCCTTTCATTTTTGTCAAACCAAACAAAACTAGCATCGTATAAGATGCGTAAACATAACAAATCTGTAACGGTAAGCGTAATGATACATCGGCTTACATAGCCGCTTACAAAAATGACATATCACACACACGACACTTTGTCGCAAAGTCTCTACCAACATCTCGGATACTACATACAAAAACACTCGGATTCGGCGGCCTGGAGGAAATGGAGCTCGCCAATCCAGTGGAACGTCTTCCGCTAACGTCATCTACTCA
Organism: Lycium ferocissimum; assembly: GCF_029784015.1. NCBI lineage: Eukaryota > Viridiplantae > Streptophyta > Magnoliopsida > Solanales > Solanaceae > Lycium > Lycium ferocissimum. The sequence continues at coordinate 62,211,881 of NC_081349.1, read as the reverse complement.
TCTGTGGGTACCTGCGCGACATGAAACGCAGCCCCCGAAGAAAGGGGGTCAGTACGGAATATGTACTGAGCATGTAAAGCATGAAACATAGTACACAGGATCATACTGAAGCACGGAGTATAGAAAAGTAGTACAATAATCAGTACCCACAAGACTTACCTTTAAAACATAATTCGTGCATATCCATATCATATCCGAATCATCATGGGACTTAGAAACATGAGTAAGTAATCATCATATCATCATGTCATCATATATCATATCAGACTTCGTGTCACATCCTACTTCGTGTCACACCATATTTCAGAATACATATCATACTTCAGGATACACATCATACTTCAGAATACACACATATAACATATAACGTGTCCCGGCCCTCCAGCGAGGGACTCGGTGGAACGAATCATCATATCATCATCATATATATATACATATAGCGTGTCCCGCCCTCTAATGAGGGACTCGGTGCTCCTTTCCGACCCTCTAGTGAGGGACTCGGTGTATAGCGTGTCCCGGCCCTCTAGTGAGGGACTCGGTGTATAGCGTGTCCCGGCCCTCTAGTGAGGGACTCGGTGTAAGAGGCAATAATCATATTATCACATATCACATACCACATATACACATACCGCGGTCAAGTACCCAACGGCCAATGTCACATACACACATACCGCGGCCAAATACCCAGCGGTCAATATCATACATACCACGGTCAAATATCCAGCGGTTAATAGCACACGTACCGGCCCTGGACTAAGCAAAAAATGTAACAACAGAATGCACGAGCAGAATCAGCAGAATCATAAGTGTCACGACCCGACCTACGGGCCGCGACGGGTACCCGAGGCTGACCACTAAGCACCCCTCATTCTATTGCTTAACCTGTCTTTATGCATTTCTCTTATCGTTTATAATCGTAGGAAACGACTTTCATATAGAACACATTTACTTATATAACGTAGGCCCTTTGGGCTATCAAAATAATAATAATATACATAGGCTTTCATTTACACAATGACTATGGGACCATACTACCCACACATACGTATCTACGAGCCTCTACTAGAACACTGAACATATGGACGGGACAGGACCCCGCCGTGCCCAAAATACATGTACACAAAATCATGTCTCAAAATAGCACCTCCGGAATAAAGGAGGGCTTCCAACTTCTTCTTTGCTAGCTACGAGGATCCGCACCGTCTCCTCGTCTACTGTGGGCATGAACACAGCGTCCAAAGAGAAGGACGTCAGTACGAATATTGTACTGAGTATGTAAAGCATGAGCAGTAATGATGGAGAAACATAACGCTAATATATGAAATAACATAAGATGAGAGACATTAGCATTCTCTTCATAGTACTTACCTGCTTTCCGTAGGGACGTTCCCTGTTCTATTTCGTGATCGTATACATACATTCATATCTTTTACTTACTTACCTTTCATATCTATTCTCTTGTCATACTCATGCTCGTATCACGTACTTTGCATATACGTAGCCCTTACTCGGCACTTACATGGTATTAGCATATCCGTGCTCTAATCGCTGTCATATACATAGCATACTCGTACTTGTAAAGATGTCATATACTTATCTCATTCGTACTCACATGGACGTAATGCATATGGCATAATCATACATATAACATAATCGTATTCATATAGGATGTTATCATTCGTACTCGTATTCATATAGATTAGTATCATTCGTACTCGGCCCCTTCGGCTCGATGGGATCGCTAACATACGTACTCGGCCCTCTTGGCTCGATGGCATTACTGGTATACGTACTCGGCCCTCTTGGGCTCGATGGGCTTAGGATTATACGTACTCGGCCCTCGTGGGCTCGATGGGCTTAGCAGCATACGTACTCGGCCCCCATGGGCTCGATAGACTTGATGGCATTCGTACTCGGCCGTCGTCTTGGGCTCGATACATACATATATACATATATATCACATAGGGTGTCATGACCTTAACATATCTAGTCATCATCTTGCATTCATCACAAACATACATACACTTATCATAATGTCGCGTCTATTTATACACATTTGATCATTATACGTATTCGGCTCATAGGCTCGACAACATATCGTATTCGGCCACGAGGGCTCGATCACATCACATACATCTCATATCGTACATGCATCATCATATCGTCATAATACATATATTTGTGCATAGACACCATATACTTCATATACTTGTCATCATACATTATCGTAGGTTCATCGCTATCATTTATTTCATGAACATATTATTCTTTCATCTTTAATCGAGTCATAATCGCATCGTAAGCATATCATATTTTGGCATTCTTACATCACATATACTATACATATCCTTAACACATACATTTGAACTCAAGACGTCTACATTTATATCGGGGTGACATAAGGTCGTGGACCCCGACTTCGTTATGGAACATTCATACGTATTCTGCCTCACCTTGAAGGAACAAGCATAAGGTGAGTGGCATAATGATCAATGCCATTAGATTACATATATATAGCGTCATTAGCGTCTTAGGAGCATCATACCATAGACTATAGCATCTCTAGTCTTTAGCTTACTACCATCATTATCGTTATCATGCTCATAGCTTATCTCTTATCTCGTATGGCTATCCATGAGCGAGGGCTCCTGACTTTCTTGAAGATGGAACATTCGTAGTAAGGAGGAATTTCATGCCATAGAAGTCATGCCTTGGAAAGAGAGGGCTAAGCTTTACATACCTTTGTCGTTTAGCTTATCCTATTGCTTGCTCGTTCTCCTTTAATGCTCTCGTTTACCTTGGATGATGGAGGAACAAGCCTTAGATGCTAATACACCCTTTGCACAAAACCCTAGTTTCGCCTCCCATGGATTCTCTTGATTTAGATGATCTCCATGAGGTTTCCTTCACTTGATTCACTTGATTTCTTGTTGTTGATCTTTGATTTCTATGGTTTTCTTGTGGATGAGATACTTGGAAGGTTCTAGAGGTGTGGAGAGGGTGGAAGTCGTGTATGGAAATGAATAAAATGAAGTGGGCATCACTTATATAAACTTAGAACATTTCAATAGTTATGTCGGGACTTCCACGGACGTTCCACGGTCCGTGGAACTTAATGTTGGTCGTGGGTCATTTATAACGTGGTTCACGACCATTAACATATTCCTCTTCCATGCCCATTCCACGAACCATTCCACGGTCCGTGGAATATTATATGGGCCGTGGAAGTGGTCGTGGAAATCACTGCTTCCGCCAAAGTTGTTCCCGTCGTTTCGTTTGATCTCCAATCCTTATGGAACCTTCTCAACACTTGTTTATCACTTCATTAACAATCTAGGGGACGTTATAACTCTCCTCCACAACATACCTAAGGCATCATTAACTCAATACCCGTAGTTTCGTCTTGCGCTAACTTATAACATCGATTCCCTTAACAACTTTCTCACTTTACTCGGATGTCTTTGGAAATCTTAATTAGGACTACCAATTTCTCTTCCTTGCTCATCTAACCCTCGTATTCATCACGCCCTTCGTGAGTCTACTCACTTGTACGCCAAGGGAAATTTTCCAAGGTGTAACATTCTTCCCCCCTTTTGGAACATTCGTCCTCGAATGTTAAGTCGTCGAGATTCTAAAAAAATTTCGCCGAGTTTTCCCGTAATATGGCACTATCACCCTGTCACAACACCCATAATATCATTGCCTCACGGGGCACAATACAATCAACAATGTAGATTGGCCATACACGACCTATACGCATAAAAGAAAAGCATACATACCTTATCATCACAAAAAGTTGTTCCCTCATCTAACTCTTCCGGGCTGAAATAAGTGCAGATTATCTCGTGGGGTCCATTATTTTATTACACAAATAGAGGGGACATAATATCTGAGTAATGATGGAAATAGGGGTATTCGGACATTCTAATTATTACACTTCATTTAATGCATTCCCTTTCTTACCCCATAATGACATCAAATCTTACATGGTTTGCAACTCTATCTCGGCGGGTTTCCTTAGCGAAGTATAATTGCTTGCAATCACATCACCGCTCTTTGGTTGACTCATGTGCGTATACACCTATACATATACGGATATCCACATCCATACACATATTTGTGTTCATAGCTATATCTCTATACACGATCACATTCGTTTACATACTCATATTCATCGCATTTCTATATTCGTAACACATTTGTAGTCAGATTCGTATCGTTCACATATCATATATATCACACATGCTTAACATACTCGTACTCATGTTGATTTCGTATACATAGCATCCATATAACATTTACATAACATACCCGACTATAAAGAATCGGTACTTCACATACTTGGCCCTCCCAAGGCCCGTGGTCATCCGTACCTAACTATAGTGGTGCGTGCTCATCATCATGTATACATATACATATACATATATTATATTTTACCCGGTCATGTAAACTTGGGTTTCTATAATAGCCTTACATAGGCACATATACATATAAGGTCATAGGCACATTTTATCATTGTTACTATCACCGTTTTATCATGTCTATCTGACACGTCTTTAATCTATTGTTAACTTTCTACACTTGCGTTCCTTTTTCTCGTTCCCCCTTTTAGGGCTTTGCCTAAACCATTTTTAAGTTCAAAGTTTTGTCGCAAATCCTTAATTCGTATACCTCTTACTATAGTCGCATCTTATTCATGTTGTTTACGATGATCCATGGCTATAATCTATATGTGGAGGCTTAACATACTCGTGTCTTCCCTCTTCTCTTTACCCTATACATAAGTAGCATCTTATAGTCGTGACTCATCGTCATCACTATCTTGGAAGTTTTACTCTTCACACCTTACTTCCTTAAACTTGGGCATCATAGTACCACATATCATTCTTTCCCTATTACCGTCGCTACATAATATAACTTCTCAATTTGTACTTGCTCATTGCTACAATTATTTATTCTTCCTTTAGCACATAATCAAAATGTAGATATACCTGGTGACGGCATCGGGGGTGACTGCGATCTTGTCGTTCAACCAATGCATACATACGATGCCGAGGACCACTCGAATTGGACGCTCTCCCCCTGCCTTTACCCTGCACTGCTAGTGTCTGGGAGTCTTGTCTCGAGGGGCGCATAGATAACGAAGATCCGGCTGCGGATCCCATGGGCTGGACCGCACGCCTGCCGCCTCGAAATGGGCACTCTCTCATAATATGACCTGACTGGCCACAACTATAGCAAACATCCGACCCCACTCGACATGGTCCCCAATGTCGCTTACCGCACTGGGTACATTGTGATATGGATGATCTCGTCGGCCCGAATCACTTCTATACCGTGAGCCCTACTCTGCGAAACTCGACTTGGTCCGAATGAATGGAGTAATCGGACCCCTGCACCGAGTGTCCGGAATATGACTTTCTCGATCTTCCTCTATAGCCGCTATCGACACCCATGGATCTGGCCCTCTTACCTTGCCCCTGGTCAACTCCACGTTCATCCCTCTGCGGCTGTTGTTGCTCTTCTAAATTTTCGGCATGGGCTTGAATGCGGAAAATATCCATCCCGTCTTGCAATGAAGCCGTTAAACATTCTTGATATAAATGTGGCCCTAAGCCGCTCACAAACCGGTACACTCTGTCCCCCATGTCAGCCACCATGGTTGGAGCATATCTAGCCAACGAATTAAACTGAAGGCTATACTCTCGGGCACTCATATTGCCTTGCTTTAGATTTAGGAACCTATCCGCTCTAGCTCGGCGGACCTCGGGCGGCAAATAGTGGCGGGTGAAGGCATCTACAAATTCTAGCCAAACCGGAGGGGGCACATTCTCTTTCCTTGACGATCTCCAATTGTTATACCATAGAACTACCACATCCGGAGTCTATAAGATGCTAACTCCACTGATTCGGTTTCAGAGGCATGAATAATCCTCAATGTTCTCAACATTTCATCAATAAAACTTTGAGGGTCTTCATCCGGCTTCGACCCGAAAAACTCCGGGGGATTCAAACTCATAAAGTCACGGGCTCTAGTATTAGCGATAATCACTCGGGCCCATATTCGCATTCGCTTGGGCGGCAACTAACCGTGTCAATAAGTTAATGGCCTCGGCCACTTGTTGGCTTTGATTAGATGGTGGAGGAATCGTAGGCATGGGAGGCTCCCAAATTTTACCTTCTTGCTCTTCCGTAATGGGCGGAGTGGTGGAGGCATTAGATGGAACCTCATCATGTGATTCGCCCTCGTCTATATTCACAGGCGGCTCTATTTCTGCCTGCCTCTTCATCGTAGTCTCGCCCCTCTGGGTGGCTTTAGCTTTCCCTTTTGGCGGCATTTAGAAATCACAACATATTCATTGGAGGAATTTCATCTTATACTTGGCTCTATCGCACGATCTCATATGAAGAAAGATGGTCATTTTTCCTAAATGCCCTGTAGCCTCTTGTTTATTAGCGTGGCGCGCAACACACCATAAACAAGACTCTACTAGACACGGCTCGTAGACACTTCCTAGGGCCGAATACATAAGATACCACTTTGTCACGACCCGACCTACGGGCCGCGACGGGTACCCGAGGCTGACCACCGAGCACCCCTCATTCTATTGCTTAACCTGTCTTTATGCATTTCTCTTATCGTTTATAATCGTAGGAAACGACTTTCATATAGAACACATTTACTTATATAACATAGGCCCTTCGGGTATCAAAATAATAATAATATACATAGGCTTTCATTTACACAATGACTATGGGACCATACTACCCACACATACGTATCTACGAGCCTACTAGAACAACGAACATATGGACGGGACAGACCCCGCCGTGCCCAAAGTACATGTACACAAAATCATGTCTCAAAATAGCACCTCCGGAATAAAGGAGGGCTTCCGCAACTCGTCGCTAGCTGCGAGGATGCGCACCGTCTCCTCGTCTACCCGTGGGCATGAACACGGCGTCCAAAGAGAAGGACGTCGGTACGAATATTGTGCCGAGTATGTAAAGCATGAGCGAGAATGATGGAGAAACATAACGGTAATATATGAAATAACATAAGATGAGAGACATTAGCATTCTCTTCATAGTACTTACCTGCTTTCCGTAGGGACGTTCCCTGTTCTATTTCGTGCTCGTATACATACATTCATATCTTTTACTTACTTACCTTTCATATCTATTCTCTTGTCATACTCATGCTCGTATCACGTACTTTGCATATACGTAGCCCTTACTCGCACTTACATGGTATTAGCATATCCGTGCTCTAATCGCTGTCATATACATAGCATACTCGTACTCGTAAAGATGTCATATACTTATCTCATTCGTACTCACATGGACGTAATGCATATGGCATAATCATACATATAACATAATCGTATTCATATAGGACGTTATCATTCGTACTCGTATTCATATAGATTAGTATCATTCGTACTCGGCCCCTTCGGCTCGATGGGATCGCTAACATACGTACTCGACCCTCTTGGCTCGATGGCATTACTGGTATACGTACTCGGCCCTCTTGGGCTCGATGGGATCCCCGGTACGCGTACTCGGCCCTCTTGGGCTCGATAGGCTTAGGATTATACGTACTCGGCCCTCGTGGGCTCGATGGGCTTAGCAGCATACGTACTCGGCCCCTATGGGCTCGATAGACTTGATGGCATTCGTACTCGGCCCTCATGGGCTCGATACATACATATATACATATATATCACATAGGGTGTCATGACCTTAACATATCTAGTCATCATCTTGCATTCATCACAAACATACATACACTTATCATAATGTCGCATCTATTTATACACATTTGATCATTATCTGTATTCGGCCTCATAGGCTCGACAACATATCGTATTCGGCCACGAGGGCTCGATCACATCACATACATCTCATATCGTACATGCATCATCATATCGTCATAATACATATATTTGTGCATAGACACCATATACTTCATATACTTGTCATCATACATTATCGTAGGTTCATCGCTATCACTTATTTCATGAACATATTATTCTTTCATCTTTAATCGAGTCATAATAAGCATATCATATTTTGGCATTCTTACATCACATATACTATACATATCCTTAACACATACATTTGAACTCAAGACGTCTACATTTATATCGGGGTGACATAAGGTCGTGGACCCCGACTTCGTTATGGAACATTCATACGTATTCTGCCTCACCTTGAAGGAACAAGCATAAGGTGAGTGGCATAATGATCAATGCCATTAGATTACATATATAGCGTCATTAGCGTCTTAGGAGCATCATACCATAGACTATAGCATCTCTAGTCTTTAGCTTACTACCATCATTATCGTTATCATGCTCATAGCTTATCTCTTATCTCGTATGGCTATCCATGAGCGAGGGCTCTTGACTTTCTCAAGATGGAACATTCGTAGTAAGGAGGAATTTCATGCCATAGAAGTCATGCCTTGGAAAGAGAGGGCTAAGCTTTACATACCTTTGTCGTTTAGCTTATCCTATTGCTTGCTCGTTCTCCTTTAATGCTCTCGTTTACCTTGGATGATGGAGGAACAAGCCTTAGATGCTAATACACCCTTTGCACAAAACCCTAGTTTCGCCTCCCTTGATTCTCTTGATTTAGATGATCTCCATGAGGTTTCCTTCACTTGATTCACTTGATTTCTTGTTGTTGATCTTTGATTTCTATGGTTTTCTTGTGGATGAGATACTTGGAAGGTTCTAGAGGTGTGGAGAGGGTGGAAGTCGTGTATGGAAATGAATAAAATGAAGTGGGCATCACTTATATAAACTTAGAACATTTCAGCTGTCGGGACTTCCACGGACGGTTCCACGGTCCGTGGAACCCAATGTTGGTCGTGGAACTGGTCGTGGTTCACGACCAGCCAGACCTCTCCTCTGCGTCGCCCATTCCACGAACCATTCCACGGTCCGTGGAATATTATATGGGCCGTGGAAATCACTGCTTCCGCCAAAGTTGTTCTCGTCGTTTCGTTTGATCTCCAATCCTTATGGAACCTTCTCAACACTTGTTTATCACTTCATTAACAATCTAGGGGATGTTATAACTCTCCTCCACAACATACCTAAGGCATCATTAAATCAATACCCGTAGTTTCGTCCAACGCGCTAACTTATAACATCGATTCCCTTAACAACTTTCTCACTTTACTCGGATGTCTTTGGAAATCTTAATTAGGACTACCAATTTCTCTTCCTTGCTCATCTAACCCTCGTATTCATCACGCCCTTCGTGAGTCTACTCACTTGTACGCCAAGGGAAATTTTCCAAGGTGTAACAATAAGTAACCAAATACAGTTTAAAACATTTTCAAAGACTTAATAGGTTAATCGAAACGAACCATCTTTTATAGGCCAAAACAGTAGTCAAATCAGATTTTCTTCCGAACGTCACTCGAGAACATATCAAACCGAACTTCGAAACCGTAGTTACGTATCAAAATCACATACATAAAATCCTTATTTCGGACTCAACGGATAAATAAGTAATCATACTCGGGGTCGGAAAGATAGTCGTATTAAGTTCTTTTCAAAAAGTCATTAGTACTACACAAAGAAAAGCCACGGGACCCACGGACGAGCGTCAACCCAATCCGGGCCCGCCTATGGAAATCATAGTCATTATACGTCATAGAATCATTTCGAGCATATCAAAGCCATCCGGTTCTGTCTGTGAAAGTTACGGACGTTCGTAGTTACAAAACTCTTTTGAAAACAAAACTTTTCATGCAACTTTTAAAATCCAATCATATGGAAGACATAAGGACCATAATCCGACCGTATCAGAATGCGAACATCAAGAAACGAGTGTGAATCATAAACATGTTCGGAATTTCATAATAGAGTTACCCCCAAGGCTCATAACATATCATACCTT